>NW_027225574.1:6201974-6552961 GCF_038994185.2 Dermacentor albipictus | reverse complement strand
AGGATCAGGTAACTGCAGATTTGTTGAAGAATGGTGTGCAGATTGTTCTGGAGAAACCAGACACCCTCTATACGCAATGCCTCGATCATAACCTCGAGCATGCCGGAATCTTGGAAGAACGCTAACATGATCCTAATCCATAAGAAAGGGGACGCCAAACATTTGAAAAATTATAGAACGATCAGCTTACTGTGCGTTGCCTACGAAGTATTTACTAAGGTAATCGCAAATAGAATCAGGAATACCTTAGACTTCTGCCAACGAAAGGACCAGGCAGGATTTCGTAAAGGCTACTCAACAAAAGACCATATTCACGCTATCAATTAGGTGATGGAGAAATGTACGGAATATAACCAACCCTTATATATGGCTTTCATTTATTACACAAAAGCGTTTGATTCAGTTGAAACCTCAGCAGTCAAGGATGCATTACGGAATCAGGGTGTAGATGAGCCATATGTAAAAATAATGTGAGCTGTATATAGCGGCTCCACAGCCACCGTAGTCCTCCATAAAGAAAACAACAAAATCCCAATAAAGAAAGGCGTCAGACAGGGAGATACGATCTCACCAATGTTATTCACAGCGTGTTTACAGGATGTATTCAGAGACTTGGAGTGGGAATAATTGGGGATAAAAGTTGATGGAGAAAATCTTAAGAACTTGAGATTCGCTGATGATATTGCCTTGCTTAGTAACTCAGGAGACCAATTGGAATGCATGCTCACTGAGCTGGAGAGGCAAAGCAGAAGGGTGGGTCAGAAAATTGATCTGCAGAAAACTAAACTAATGTTTAACAGTCTCGAAAGAGAACAGCAGTTTGCGATAGGTAGCGAGGCACTGGAAGTGGTAAGGGAATACATCTACTTAGGGCAGGTAGTGACAAGGGATCCGGATTATGAGACTGAGATAACCAGAAGAATAAGAATGGGCTGGGGTGCGTTTGGCAGGCATTCTGAAATCATGAACAGCAGGTTGCCACAATCCATCAAGGGAAAAGTGTATAACAGTTGTGTCTTACCGGTGCTCACGTATGGGGCAGAAACCTGGAGGCTGACGAAAAGAGTTCTGCTTAAATTGAGGACGACGCAACGAGCTATGGAAAGGAGAATGATGGGTGTAACGTTAAGGGATAAGAAAGCAGATTGGGTGAGGGAACAAACGCGTGTTAATGACATCTTATTTAAAATCAAGAAAAAGAAATGGGCATGGGCAGGACATGTAGTGAGGAGGGAAGATCTAATGGTCATTAAGGGTTACGGACTGGATTCCAAGGGAAGGGACGCGTAGCAGGGTACGCCAGAAAGTTAGGTGGGCGGATGAGATGAAGAAGTTTGCAGGGAAGACATGGCCGCAATTAGTACATGACAGGGATAGTTGGAGAAGTATGGGTGAGGCCTTTGCCCTGCAGTGGGCGTAACCAGGCTGATGATGATGACGATGATGATGATGATGCTGAATAATAATTTCTTTTAGTCTCCTTTTAAGTTTATTCCACCTGTTGACATGATGTGACGCCTATTGAAAATATTCCTATGTCCCATATTCCGTGTGCCTATACACGTATGTGGATTGTCCAGGATCCTGTAAGTAAATGCCTTTAAAAAATTATGGGGTTTTACGTGCCAAAACCACTTTCTGATTATGAGGCACGCCGTAGTGGAGGACTCCGGAAATTTCGACCACCTGGGGTTCTTTAACGTGCACCTAAATCTAAGTACACGGGTGTTTTCCCATTTCGCCCCCATCGAAATGCGGCCGCCGTGGCCGGGATTCGATCCCGCCACCTCGTGCTCAGCAGCCTAACACAAGTAAATGCCTTTGTTTACACAGAAAGCCATGTGACACTATAAGAATATGGTTTGGGGCACGAGGGTCTTTTATTGCGAGCGCAATTACATGGACATCCCAGGCGCATTCTTGCCGTCGGCGCCACTGTCTCCGCCATCGCCGTGTTGTTCCGCCAATATCCGCGGGCAATAGCACCGCCGCGAACCTTATGCCGCATGTGCGAATGAAAGCGTGCGAGGGTGAACCGTCGAGCGCGACTCAATCTCGCGCGCGCAATGGAGCAAAGCGGGGAGGAAGCGCGCCGTCTTCTGTCGCACGCAAGGAACCGGGTGAACGGTAGGTAAGGGGGCGCTGTATTTCGCAGCAAAGTGCGGCCGCGCGCGGTCTCCCGGGCTTTATCGTTTTCATTTTTCATTTATTATAGCCTGAGGCCTGTCAAAGTGTCATACAGGCGAGTGGGTTGCAGGCCGTGATTAGATGAGAAAAAAAATACAGTATGAAAAAGTACAATTTGACAAATAATTCGGTAGGAATACAATGAGTCGGGAACAATAGAAGATATTACAAAAAAATACAAGATATACAGGCACATGAAACCGCATTCTGCTAAGTAATGTTGTCTAAATCAAAAATTTAATTATGGGATTTTACGTGCCAGAAACACTTTCTGATTGTGAGGCACGCCGTAGTGAAGGACTCCGGAAATTTCGACCACCTGGGGTTCTTTAACTTGCACCCAAATCTAAGTGCACGGGTGTTTTCGCATTTCCCCCCATCGAAATGCGGCCGCCGTAGCCGGGATTGGATCCCGCGACCCCGTGCTCAGCAGACCAACACCATAGCCACTGAGCAACCACGGCGGTTATATGTTGTCTAAGGCATCACGAAGCAAGGAACTATTGCTGATGAATACAATGTTTGCGAGGAGGCCGTTCCGCTCTATAGTGACTTTCGAGGTATGATTGACTGGGAAGAAGTGTTTGGAGTGCAAAAAGCAGCGTGAACCTGGTAAAAATGATCTATGCGGCGGGATGCGTATTGTGGAGTATGAATGAATACATCATGCAACGTTGTACTGTAAAACATTTCGTGCAATAATGATAAGCGGGAAACTTTACTTCGATCTGCAAGAAATGGAAGAGAACAGTCAGTTCTTATGGCTGTTACGCTACCCGGCGTGGTTGCTCAGTGGCTATGGTGTTGGGCTGCTGAGCACGAGGTCGCGGTATGGAATCCCGGCCACGGCGGCCGTATTTAGATGGGGGCGAAAACACCCGTGTAATTAGGTTTAGGTGCATTTTAAAGCACCCCAGGTGGTCTAAATTTCCGGAGTCATCCACTACGGCGTGCCTCATAATCAGAAAGTGGTTTTAGCACGTTAAACCCCATAATTTAATATTTTTTATGGCTGTTACGCTGGCAGTTCTAATTTGAAAGAATAAAACGAGCAGCGTTATTCTGAACTAATATTAGCGGGTTAAGTTTATGTTATTGGGCTCCCAGACAGCTGTAGCATAATCTGATTTAGTATGCATTAATGTTTATAAAGCAACAATTTTAAAGAGTCTGGAGCCTTACAAGGTATCGCTTTAAGTAACCAAAAGCGCAGTTAGCATTGTTCACTACATTATTAATGTGGGTTTCCCAGGTAAGGTTGAATGCGATATGAATTCCTAAGTACTTGTGCGAGTTTACTTGTTGTAAAGGAAGGTTACCTAAATAGTATAGCTAAGAGGAGTTAGGCGTCCTAGATACATGCATAGCTTTAGACTTGTTAACATTTATTTCCATTAGCCTTATACTGTACCAGTTAGATATTATATCTAGGTCTGATTGAAGACGGTATCAGAATCTGCAGTAATTTCTCTAAAGAAAGCACAATCATCAGCGAAGAGATGAATGTTAGAAGTAACTTGCGAACGAAGGTCGTTAATATAGATTAAGAGCAAATCGGTGAACTGTAGCCTTTAGCAGTTGCGTATTGTGAGAAATTAAGAAGAAAGAATGCGATCCTTTTTAAAAGATTAGCATCGATATTCGAATGAGTTAGTTTGTGGATTAGAAATTTGGGACTGACTTATCGAATGCTTTTGAAAGTCTAAAAAAAGAGGCAGTCAGCGTATGATGAGCGATCAATAATTCGATGCAACTGATCAGTGAAATTTACGAGTTGAGTCTCACATGTGTATGATTTTCCAAAGCCATGTTGGGCAGGTAAATAAAAATGGAATTTAACTTTCTGTCTCACATATGCAACAAATTTCATTAAAATCGGTCCACGGGTTATCTCGGAAAAACGTTTTTGCGTTTTACTTGTATTTGAATAGGCCGCGTCGAAGTTCGGCCCGAGCTAAAGCTTTCTCTTGACTCATTTTTTGCTTCAAGGAGTACTGACACAAAAAAAATCCATGTGGTTTTTTCAGCTTTAATAAGTAGTTAATGACCCAGTAATCACGGCACGAGACCTCATTTACTTCAGAGCGCGACAGGTAATTATCTGCAGTCTTTTTTGTAGCGACCAGTCCAAGTTTCGGTTTCAGAGAGCAACGAAACGGTCCACCGGGAGTGTAAACAAAGTGGTCACGTGTTCGCAAAAAGCCATGACGTATGCTCTGCCGCGCAGCCAGCGTGCGGCGCGCCGGCACGCGAGCTTCGTGTTGTTAGTCGTCTGCTACGCCTGCACGTGGTTTGCCATGTCCTCGCCACCATCGTCGTCCTCGTTTTCGTCGTCCAGCGGCGACGATTTCCTGCGTGTGGGAGTCGCCGCCGTATTAGACGTGGCCAATCACTTTCAATTTGACCAACTGGAGAGCAGCGACTCGGATATTGCGGCCGGCGACGGCGAGCACGTGTAAAGCCGCATGGCAGCCAACGAAAATTCGTGACGTAACCACATGACGTAGCGTTTTCTTGGCTATTTACAGACCCGGGTGATG
Source organism: Dermacentor albipictus (assembly GCF_038994185.2). Lineage (NCBI taxonomy): Eukaryota > Metazoa > Arthropoda > Arachnida > Ixodida > Ixodidae > Dermacentor > Dermacentor albipictus. The sequence goes on along the minus strand of NW_027225574.1, from coordinate 6,548,234 downwards.
TTAATGTCGCGAGGTGCTCTGTTTTACGTTTGGCTGCGCACACGTACTTTAAAATTGATTTTAAATATGTTCTAAGCGATATTCGCCGCTGATATTTTACACACGATGTGTGTGTGACCCACTAAATCGATTTCACAAGTTATCTCGACTTCAAATTTTTGTGTCAGTACTCCTTTCAACATGCTTACTAGAGAGTGACAGCATCGGGCAACATGGTGTCAGCCTGTCTTGACATAAAAGTTCCTGCTCATTGAGGAAATTTTGCAGAGGTGCTCACGGAAAACCTGGAAAAACTCAGGGAATTTTGAAATGTTAACTTGGTACACTCTAAAAAAAGTTTACACCCTTTAGAGTGTATATTTGCCACGCAACAATAATCGTCATCTGTCTTTCCCGCATTTCCCTTCTTGAAAACGCTGTGCTGGTTACATTCCTGTCGGGAATGCAATGTCATGCAGATAGCACGCATGCCTTTGGTTACTGGAAAGTACCGTGCTCGCCGCGTTAAAGAAAGGAAATGTGGAAAAGACACTTGATTATCGTTGTGTGGTAGAGCGGCTGCCTTTCCAAGGCAGCCGCTCTATCATTTTTACCATAAAACTTCGTCCCGGACCAGGACGAAGTTTTATTCAACTGCGAGGCTTTTCTTTCGAGGAACGCGTATTTTTTTTTCCTTTGTAGCAATTACTATGATTGGGTGGATGTCTCATTTTCCCTTAATTATAATGCAGGGTGTACCAGTTAACTATCATGCGGCAAGATTTAAAGAAAGAGCAAAGCTTTACTCGAAGTAAACCTAGTGCATGTTGTTTACGGTGAAGTTAAAGCCAGTAATTTTTTTCATTACAGGGATTTAATTAGGTAATTGGTATTAGTTATCTTTAGCGAAACGTACTATCCTACTTATCAAAGTGTGAATGAGGCATTTGAAGGCACAGCCAAGGGACATCTAACTGCGGTATCTTCAGCGACGTACTAATTTCGTACTAATTCTTTTCCGACTGATAAATAAGCCCAGCGAAATATGCAGAATACAACAGGAATGTGCTCCCACCCGCATCATAAAGCAGCGCCCTTGGACAGGCTCCCTCTGAGTTATCCAGAATGAAATAAAGGAAACAAAGAAATACATTGTGATCGAGCTAGTGCCTTATCTTCCGCAGTCCTGCTGAAGTAGCCCGTTGCCTTTGCTCTCAGTTGAAAACAAGCTGCGATAGCTGTTGTCTTAGCGTAGAGAAAGCGCACGTATTCTTTTTTTTTTCCCACAGAACCTATGACCACAAAAACGAACCGACAACTTCAGTGCAAAGGTTTAAAGTGTGTCTTGTTTCATCACAGTCGCCATGTCATTTTCTAATGAGCAGAAGGTAAACATGATCCTTGCCTTGGGATCTGCAAATGACAGCAACAGGAAGGCCGCATATATATGCATATCAGTCATGGAAGTGTGGCGGTAGACCAAACGCATCAACCATCATCAGAAATTATGAAAACCATGGACAAACCGGCAGCTTCAACAAACAGCGGCGGAAGAATCCATCTTTCAGTCCTATAGCCTACGCACGGATGTTCTAGCATTTATGGCTTCAAACCTTCATGCTAGCGTGCGGGGACGTGGCCACCCAGTTATACCAATTTCCAAGTCATCAGTTTGGAGGATTCTAAACGATGGCCTTTCAACCGTACCACCTTAACCTGCACCGATGCTTAGAAGATAGGGACCTATAGAATCGTCTAGATTTGTCTAATTGGGTCCTCGGAAAAGCCGATGAGTGATTGGACCTTTTGAGCAACATCAGGCGCACAGATGAAGCCAATTTTCGCAGAAAAGCTTAGGCAAATTTGCATAATGCACGCTATTGGAGAGACTTCAATCTACCCCGGGTGAAGCGCAATCGGCACCAGTACCAGTGGTCGCTCTATGTGTGGTTCGGAATTTACGCCGATGCTATAATCGGTCCAATTTTCTTCGATCGCACACCTACTGGACAGCGTTACGTGAACGAAATCCTTGAAGGAGTGGTAGATGAGTTTCTCAACGAAGTCCCGCTGTCACGTCTTCCACTTCTGTGGTATCAGCAAGACTTGGCGCCAGCACACAGCAGCAGCCGAGCACAAAACTGGCTGGATTCAACTTTTCATGCGTAATAGATTAGCAGGCACGGGCCTGTAAATTGGCCGGATAGGTCACCTGACCTGTCTCCACTTAATTTTTTTCTTTCGGGGTTATGTGAATGATCGCTCTTACATGACTGAGACGGACGTCAGATTAGTTTATTGCAAGGCAAGGATAACAGATGTCTGGCGTAGAATTCCGGCGTCGGTCATCAGCAAAGCCACTGAAGATGTGATAATACGGACACAGCACTGCGTCGCTGCAAAAGGATACCTATTCGAACACGTCCTCTAGGCTGGTGTTTAACGGAGCTTACGAATTCATAGATAATAAGGGCACACTGAAAGCATACGATCTTTTTTTTTGTTTTTTTATGCGAAGCATATTACGAGAGCTCAACCCAGCTCCTCAGGCGCGGCGGTGTCGCCTTGAAACCACGTGACACCAGGACGTCACGACAGAGGAGAAGTGGCTTTGGCTCAACTCTTGCAAGACGGGCTGGGTGGGAATCGAACCAGGGTCTCCGGAGTGTGGGACGGAGACGCTACCACTGAGCCACGAGTACGATGCTTCAAAGCGGTACAAAAGCGCCTCTAGTGAATGCGGTGTTGCCTTAGAAACGAGCTGTTTCTAAGGCGTGCGTCTCTTGCTCAGGCGCACATTTCGTTGCCGCGCCGAACGCTGCTTTGCTCGACGCTCACCGCGTCCAATGCGGGGCGCGTAGTCGCTGCCCTGTAGCCCATTGTCTTACACCCCTTGGCGGGTCGACGGGAACGCTGTCGCGTTCCACTCTTGAAGGCGAAGCAGTAATGCATGAGTTGTTTCTTCGTCTAGCCGAACCAAATATAGCCAAGCAACAGCAGTTCACCAGGCTAAACAGTGGTTCAACAACTAAAATAAAGGCTAGTATGCTTCGCATCCTGGGCTTAACCTTACCTAAGCCACAGCCATTTTTTGAAGACATCCTGAATTTCCAATGTGGCTCATTTAGAAGTGGTGCGTATATTTACTTTCTTGAACGCATCGGTTTTGTCTTTTCTCTACATGTTCGTCGTTTCCAGGTCGGCTTATTTCACGTTTATTTTTTTAGGGGAACCCGTTTTTGCAGCACGTATACACTTTTATGAAAAATGAAACAGTCACTTTAATTTGGCTTTGGTCCGAAGCAAGTTTCTGGCGCGAAATATAGCTTCGCGCACACTCCTTCGAAGGGGTGCGAGCAAAAAGCCGGGATTCTGAAACATTCTATGCCTTTAACATTGGTTTTCGCCTTTCTTGCGTGGTCAGAGTGGCGCTCCGGCCGCGTTATCAAGGGGCTTTTGTTATCATTATGATCAGTCGGCCTCCAGAGACGGATAATAAGTGTGACGTAGAATTGAGAGAAGGAATAGCTGCGAAGCCGCGAAACCTGCCGTTTGTGCTCCTTCCGTAATATTATCAATTATCAGAATGGCGTACATTATAAGCAAGGGAGTTTTTCTTTAGCCTTGCTAGGTTTCTCATGGCATCATTATTTTTCAGCAAACCGAGTTTATATAAACGGCATAGCTTGTAATCATACATTGATGGAACCTGAATGATGTGGTGCTCCTTAAACAAGTCTGCAGTGTGGTAGCGATATGGGACTTTACAGGCTAGGCGTAGAGCACTTTTTTGCAAGACGGAAAAATTGGTAATGTTTGAAGCTGTGTTTGTTGATACAAGAAACGCGTAATTCAATAGAGAAGAAAATAAAGAGTTATATATGAGTATGTTAACAGAGGTAGGAAAATAGTAGCAGTGGCGGCGCATAATGCCGGTTGTGCTAGATAGTTTATTAATAATGTAGTTCACGTGATCATCCCATGTCATGGTTTGTGAAAAATACACGCCCAATCATTTGAAGCTTTTTACCACTTCAATTTTAGAGTTATTTAACGAAATGGTGGGTTACTGGACATATGTGTGGCGGGGGTGAAATAAAACACATTTCGTTTTATTAATGTTTAGTTTTAGGGAGTTCATTTGAGCCCATGCATTAATTTCAGACAGTGCGCTATTCACTGGACTGCCCAAATCGGCACGATTTGACTGAAAAGAATAAACTTGTATCGTCAGCATGGATTATATAATGGGCTGTTTCATCAATGTGGAAAATCTCATTAATATAAAGTATGAACAGAAACGGTCCCAGGATGCTTCCCTGAGGGACACCTGCTTTAATAGATTTTACTGACGAATGTTTTCCTTCAATGGCTACAAATTGAGTTACCGTATAGTAAATACGACTTGATTAATTAGTGCGCGACACCTCTTCTGCCATAGTGATCCAGTTTTTGAAGCAGAATATCATGATTAATGAGGTCATAGGCTTTTTAAAAGTCTTAAAAAAGCCCAAGTACCATATTTTTGTACTCGAAATTTTCTAGAACGATTTCCTATTGGGCCAGTAGTGCGAGCTATGTAGACTTGTTCTGCGCAGAACTTATCAAGTTGAAGTGGTCAGGCCGTTTCAAAATTATATTCTTCAATCCCTTGGGAAATACAGGCAAAACTGATATAGGTCGGTAGTTGGACATGTCATTTCTATTACCCTTTTTATATATAATGGTTACTTTTGCTGTCTGCATATTTCGAGGGAAAAATCCCGTAGATAAACACATAATAAAGATGTTGGTAAGGCAGGGTGCTAGTATATCAGTGACATATTTTACTAGTTTCATTTTAATATTGTCCGCATCAGTGGCTTTGCTATTGCCAAGAGTTATAAATGTAGCTGCAAGCTCACCGTCTGAAACTGGCTCAAGAAATATGGTTTGGTTAGTTTGATCATTCATATATCTTAGGTCAGGACTGCTGGTGGTCACCAAATGATAGGAAGAAGTCATTAAATGCATTAGCTAGCTCAGGGCCTTGAATTTCCATTCCAGCTTCTACAATTTTGGTTACTGCCTCAGATGCACTACTAATTGCAGTCTTAAGTGCCTTCCAAACATGTTCTGTGCGTCCGTGTGTCGAGTATAACAGGTTAGAATATTATTGCTTTTTTGCATCACGAAGGTATTTAGTGATAAAATTTCTGTATTTCTTGGAAACTTTGAGGGCTTCAGGAGATTTACTCGCTATAAATGCCTCGAACAAATTGTCCCGCTTTCTTATAGGCTTGAGGCATTCTTTATTTACCCAAGGTTTCCGACTTTTTTTGCATGTTTCAGAAGTACTGACGGGAAAACATGCAAAGCATAATTCACAGAACTTCTTCACAAACAAATCGTATGCCAAGTTTCGGCCGCTCGTTGCGAATACTTCGTTCCAGTTTGCTGTGCCTAAGCGGTATCCAAAAGCGGATAGTGTTCCAGGAATAATTAGTCTATATGAAAATTCCGAATGCAGTCGTTTAGGTGCGTTAGTGAACTGAGTGACAAACATAAATATATGCAAGTGGTCGCTAATATTATGAATTCAAGTGCCAGCCTTACCAAATGAAGGATCAAAATGGGTTATAAACAGATCTAAATGTGTTGTTGATTGTGGAGGGATTCGCATGGGGGATGTTATAAAATTTTGACAGTAAGGAGAGCTTCACAGCGATTCGAGTTCTAATTTAGCACTGCAATCAGCTAACATGTTGATGTCTGAGTCACCACATGGAATTTGTGTGTATTTAAGTAATAATAAAGAATGTATTAATTATAGCGTATTAGAAGCGCTTATACTCAGACTCACGGAAGACAGAGAGAGAGGCTGCAGTTTCACCGCCAATGCGACACAGTATTACTGATAGCCACGCATATATATATATACATATATATATATATATATATATATATATATATATATATATATATATATATATATATATATATATATATGAACGACAATCTCATGGGCATCATTAAGGAGTCCGCAATAGAAATCGGTGGTAACGCCGTTAGACAGGCAACCTGTAAGCTATCGCAGGAGACAAAAGATCTGATCAACAAACGCCAATGTATGAAAGCCTCTTACCCTACAGCTAGAATAGAACTGGTAGAACTTGCTAAGTTAATCAACAAGCGTAAGACAGCGGACATCAGGAACGATAATATGGATAGAATTGAACAGGCTCTCAGGAACGGAGGAAGCCAAAAAACAGTGAAGAAGAAACTAGGAATAGGCAAGAATCAGATGGGTGCGTTGAGAGGCAAAGCCGGCAATATAGTTACTAATATGGATGAGATAGTTCAAGTGGCTGAGGAGTTCTACAGAGATTTATACAGTACCAGTGGCACCCATGACGATAGTGGAAGAGAGAATAGCCTAGAGGAATTCGAAATCCCACAGGTAACACCAGAAGAAGTAAAGAAAGCCTTAGGAGCTATGCTAAGGGGGAAGGCAGCTGCGGAGGATCAGGTAACAGCAGATTTGTTGAAGGATGGTGGCCAGATGATTCGAGAAAACTGGCCAGTCTGTATATGCAATGCCTCATGACCTCGAGCGTACCAGAATCTTGGAAGAACGCCAACATAATCTTAATCCATAAGAAAGGGGACGCCAAATATTTGAAAAATTATAGACCGATCAGCTTACTGTCCGTTGCCTACGAAGTATTTACTAAGGTAATTGCAAATAGAATCAGCAACACTATAGACTTCTGTCAACCAAAGGAGCAGGCAGGATTCCGTAAAGGCTACTCAACAATAGACCATATTCCCACTATCAATCAGGTGATAGAAAAATGTGCAGAATATAAACAACCCTTACATATAGCTTTAATTGATTACGAGAAAGCGTTTCAATCAGTCGAAACCTCAGCAGTCATGGAGGCATTACGGAATCAAGGTAGTAGATGAGCCATATGTAAAAATACTGGAAGATATCTATAGCGGCTCGACAGCCACCGTAGTCATCCACAAAGAAAGCAACAAAATCCCAATAAAGAAAGGCGTCAGACAGGGAGATACGACCTCTCCAATGCTATTCACCGCATGTTTACAGGAGGTATTCAGAGACCTGGAGTGGGAGGAATGGGGGATAAAAGTTGATGGAGAAAACCTTAGCAACTTGCGATTCGCTGATGATATTGCCTTGCTTAGTAACTCAAGAGACCAATTGCAATGCATGCTCACTGACCTGGAGAGGCATAGCAGAAGGGTGGGTCTGAGAATTAATCTGCAGAAAACTAAAGTAATGTTTAACAGTCTCGGAAGAGAACAGCAGTTTACGATAGGTAGCGAAGCACTGGAGGTGGTAAGGGAATACATCTACTTAGGACAGGTAGTGACCACGGATTCGGATCATGAGACTGAAATAACCAGAAGAATAAGAATGGGCTGGGGTGCGTTTGGCAGGCATTGTCAAATCATGAACAGCAGGTTGCCACTATCCCTCAAAAGGAAAGTGTATAACAGCTGTGTGTTACCAGTACTCACATATGGGGCAGAAACCTGGAGGCTTACGAAAAGAGTTCTGCTAAAATTGATGATGACGCAACGAGCTATGGAAAGAAGAATGATGGGTGTAACCTTAAGGGATAAGAAAAGAGCAGATTGGGTGAGGCAACAAACGCGGGTAAACGTCATCTTAGCTGAAATCAAGAAAAAGAAATGGGCATGGGCCGGACATGTAATGAGGAGGGAAGATAACCGATGGTCACTAAGGGTTACGGAATGGATTCCAAGGGAAGGGAAGCGTAGCAGGGGGCGGCAGAAAGTTAGGTGGGTGGATGACATTAAGACGTTCGCAGGGACATGTCCACAATTGGTACATGACCGGGGTAGTTGGAGAAGTATGGGAGAGGCCTTTGCCCTGCAGTGGGCGTAACTAGGCTGATGATGATATTGATAAATATATATATATATATATATATACAAGGTTCGGAAAGCTGGTTGGGCAAACAAACAAATTTTTGCTACCATCGCGGAGATGGCAGCATGCGTCACTTTCAGACCTTGGCTACCTTGTTCAGAGCAACCCGAACTTTCCCATGCTTTTCCCTGTCGTGTTCACCTCTATAGATGAAAAAGATTGCTGTCACCTCCTTTCTGTTGAGCACCTGCATTGATTTTCGTGTAATAAACTTTATACAGCGACAATGACATTTATTTGTTTCTGAACATCAAAGAAAACTCGCAAAAAGAACAACACATTGGCCATTTCAAGAAAAAAAAAGAAATACCAAGCTAAATCCTTTGGGAACATCATAGCTAAGATTTTTTTAACAGATAACGCTACGACGTTTGATTAAATAAAAAGAGAAAACATTTACGTTTTTGCTCATGTTAAAGGGCCCTTCACCAGTCCCGATAGCAAATTTTGGTTATATGCTGGAAGTTGTTACGTGTTCTGTGGGGAGCGTTCTGCCGCAAAATTTTTTCAAATCGGCACATTAATAGCCGAGATAAAAATATTTCAGTGCTGTGAACTTCAGAAGGCGGGCTCCCCTGCCAAGCGAGACGCTCTCTCCACTCGCCCCGTCTAGCCTACGGAAGCGAAATTCCCTCCCTTCATTCTCCCATACCGGACCTCGGGGATCCCGTGACGCATACGTCACAGGCACCGCCTTCATTTTTTTTTTATGCGAAGCATACTAGCCGCACAACCACGCTCTTCCTTGCTGCGCCGCGCGTGGCCGCGTAGCTACCATATGACGTCATAACAGTTGCAAAAGTGGAGGCTCAACTCGTGCGCTCGCTTGCGGCCGCCTAGCTACATAGTCGGATCTCCGCTCGTGCGCTCGCCTGCATGAGTTGTTTCTTCGTCTAGCCGAACCAAATATAGCCAAGCAACAGCAGTTCACCAGGCTAAACAGTGGTTCAACAACTAAAATAAAGGCTAGTATGCTTCGCATCCTGGGCTTAACCTTAGCTAAGCCACAGCCATTTTATTTTGTCCTCCATTTTTTTTTCGGCGCTACGCATTTTGCCCAACGATATAGTGTACTCGAATTCTAGTACACTATACCGAACGGCGTCGCGCGCGAGCTGTTGTCTCGTTCACGCAGCGCACCATTTTGCACGCTGTGCACAAGGAAGTATTACTAGCGGTATAATTCACTGCTACACGAATACCGAGGCAGAACAAGCGGATCGCACAGCCTGATGACGCGCTAGAACGCGGTAGAAAATTGCATAGTATCGGTACCTGCGCACGTGACCGCACGACCGTGGGAACAAGCAGGCGAACCGGAAGTACACCTCTCTTGCTCCTGCGCGAAGTAAAATAAAAAACACGCGGACATTCCGTTTGTTTGTTGTATTATTTCTCTAAATTTCAATTCGTCAATCCAAGCAACAGATCGCACAGATAACAAGATCTTGTCTTGAATAATTCTCGAAACCCGCCGTGGTTGCTCAGTGGCTATGGTGTTGGGCTGCTGAGCACGAGGTCGCGGGATCGAATCCCGGCCACGGCGGCCGCATTTCGATGGGGGCGAAATGCGAAAACACCCGTGTGCTTAGATTTAGGTGCACGTTAAAGAACCACAGGTGGTCAAAATTTCCGGAGTCCTCCACTACGGCGTGCCTCATAATCAGAAAGTGGTTTTGGCACGTAAAACCCCAAATATTATTAATAATTCTCGAAGTCACGTGTCGCCACGAGCGACGTCACATTGTGGACACGATTACGTAGGCGCAGGGGCGCGATTACGTCACCGTCTAGCTTGAAGCGCGGCGGCCGCGAGTGAAGAGTGAAACGGCGTTCGGATTTAAATTTCAGACCTTTCCGCGGCGCGTGGCGATGTAATACTTTGCAGACACGATTGTTAGCGCACAATGTATTCTCTGCGCTTGTCAGCTCAAAACGGCCAGACCTGGTGAGGGGCCCGTTGAGGCATTATTTGCGCTCTTAGAACACGAAGGATAGGGAAGCCAAACATAAAGGATTGTGCACTGGAAACTATGCCTTGACATCTGATTACGAAAATTTTGTCTTATAAAGTTTTGTTTAAAGTTAGTCTTTTCTTTAGTTCGCTCTTTTTTTGTTTTAAATCAGGACACAGAGCACCCTTTGGACCAGCTCCGCGTTTTGCCTTGACTGCATAGCATGGCCACAACTTTAACACCCCAGAATTCTGAAAAAAAAAATATATATATAGGTATCGAAGCTTTTTCCTTTTTTTTTTCTCCTTGAAGGTGTTCGTGTGGGGGTTTGGAGCTAGTCGAGTACACTGACCGCAACTGAAGACAGCCTGGGAAATGTCGCAACGGTGCTTGCAACTACTGTCACTGGCACAGTTTAATTTCCGTATAAGTACTAACATCCGCACCGGGACTGGACAGAATAACAAACAAGTCGATCCGAAATCTCGATGATGCCTCTCTAGACCAACTTACCAAGTATATGAACGAATGCTGGCAATCCGGTACAATACCACAACAATGGAAAACGGCCCAGATTATTCTAATACCTAAACCAGGAAAGCGGCTACAGTTGGAGAACCTGAGACCCATTTCAGTCACGTCCTGTGTGGGCAAGCTCATGGAGCACGTTGTCCTAACGAGACTGACCAACTATCTCGAGGATAACGACGTTCTGCCCCCTACAATGTTGGGCTTCCGGATAAATTTGTCGACATAGGATGCAGTGCTCCAACTATAGCATCAAATTATAGATAACACAAGTCGGAACACAAAAGCTATCCTAGGATTGGACTTAAAGAAGGCTTTTGCCAGTTACCCACGAAACAATACAAAACAGAATAAATGAGCTATAGGCCTAGGCCAGTGAGTGTACAGTTATATACTAGGCTTCCTTACCAACAGAAAAGCACACATTAAGATAGGGGACCTTAACTCCGAAGAACTACAGATCGGAAGCGCAGGTACGCCCCAAAGTTCACTAAGATCACCGATACTGTTTAACCTGGCTCTTATTGGATTACCAGCAAAGCTACAGGAAATCTATGGCCTCAATCATACCATCTACGCGATGGCAACGATGGACAGGTTGAAAACACATTACAACATGCAATAGAAGCAGTTGAACAATAACTAGCAGGAACCGGACTGACGTGTTCAGCAGAGAAATCTGAGCTCCTCATTTATGCACCATCACGGTGTGACTGAAAACCACGCAGCTACGCGGAACGAAACAATCCGCAAATTCACCTAACTACGGCAGGAGGTACGCCCATACCCAAGGTTGACAAGATCAGAGTATTGGGCCTCATCATTGAAAGTAACGGCTACAATTGAGACACCATACGCAAATTAGACAATATAACATCTCAAATCTTGCGGCTACTTAAATGAATAGCCAACAAATATAGTGGATTTAAAGAAGGTAATCCGATTCAACTATTCGAAGCGTTCGTATTAAGCAGAATGGTATACGTGGCACCGTACCTACGATGGTAGTCGTCAGAAAAATACAAATTAGACTGCTTAACCAGAAAAATCTACAAGCAAGGAATCGGACTCTCCATCACCACCAGCAACGATAGACTACTGCAGCTAGGTCTCCACAATACACTGGATGAGCTAATCGAGGCACAACGAATAGCACAATACGAATGCCTGTCCAAAACTAAAACAGGTAGGCAAATATTGGATCGCCTAGGTATAAGGTATCATACCCAACATGGCGTCAAAGTAGATATGCCCAGACACATCGGGGACATGATAACCATCCCTCCAATACCCAAGAATATGCATCCTACCTACCATAAGAGCAGACGGGAAAGCAGAGCACGCAATTGTATACAGAAGAAATTCGGTAACAGCAAGGACACCACATTTGTAGACGCAGCTAGATACAAATACAAGCGCGCTTACACAGTAGTGGTAATAAATTACGAGGGAAAATGCACCGCGAGCGCCACAGTCAACACGCTACACGCAGACACCGCAGAGGAAATAGCTATTGCGCTAGCCATAGCATAAACACCAGCGGGTAATAGCGGGCACCTGAATCATCAGTTAATCTCAGACGGCCACACGAAACTTCGCCAACAGTACTACTTCAGCACTACGACTCCTAAAATTAGCTAATAACAGCGGCGAAACTGTCGATCTCATCTGGATACCCGCTCACACACTACCAGACGGCAGCAATGAGGCGCGCACCGCACGGCTCGAGAACTTACGGACCGAGCCTCGGTTATCCCCGCCTCACCGACTACCGATGAGGGGGAGTGGGAGATCGAATGACCAGATTTCAGGAAAAACACAACACCATAGATTGCAGAGGCGTACGTTCCCGCCGCCGGACGCAAAATTAAGCAAAAACCAGTCTGTAGAATGGCGGCAGTTACAGGCCAGATCCTATCCGAGTCCAGCTATTATGCACCTAATACACCCAGATTTATACACGACGGACAAGTGCAGACATTGCAACTCTAGGGCCACCCTGGAGCATATCCTATGGGAATGTACGGCTGTATACAGGATAACAGTGATGCAGCCTCAAATAGCGACAGCCTATGCGCGCACTTGGAGTTGGTGTTGTTCAGCTCGGACCTGCAGCACCAACTCTGCGCCGTCCAGCGAGCAGAGGAAGCCGCCAAGGGGCAACAACCCTTTGCCGAAACCTAGGCGGGATCCAGGCTAACCCTACCAAATCGCAGGGCACTGAATAAAGTTATTTGAATGAATTAATGAATGAAGTACTAGAATGGGTACTGAAACCTGCTCAGAACCCCCCCTAAACTCGTTGCTCGCTAAGTTTCTGTTTCGATAGTTTCGTGTGCATATCTAAAACAACTTACGGAGTACCGAACTATAGTGGCTGCAAGTGTCACTTTAGGATTAGACAACTTAAGCTCTAGTGCAGCGGTAAATTCGCTCTGAAGCTACTGTATTACTGCCTTATTTTCAGGTCCGTCGCTGTGTCTAAAATATTTCACGATGAAACCAATACCTACCCATGCAGACGAACAACTAATGAACGCAAGAAAGTTCTTCCTGCCTAAGCTAGCAGACGACAAGGCAGGCGTCACTGGCTGGGTGCAAATGCTGCGAAATGGAGGAAAATGTTTCTCCTGTTTACGTCCCTATTTTACGGCGAGGGGTAGTATACAAGTGCTCGTGCTTGTTACCGCAAACGCGTCATTGTTACCCCCACGTCACGCATAAAATTTAACCGCGTCAAGATTAATTTCGAGTACAAAACAAACAGCGATCAAAGCGGTGTGTCAAGATCCGTAACAACTACTTCGGATCTCGAAGGAACGGGGACCGCTGTGATTTGGGTAGCAACAACTTCTAATTTGTACCTCGAATTACGTTGATCTACATATATTTTTTTCAACCAACATTAAGATTTAGCAATTTAGAAGCACTGGTTTTAACAACATTGACCGTAAGCAGTTTTCTTTGTTGCCTAAATTTTATGTCGTGTTTTCATGTTTGCCGGTCTTTTGAAACAAAAATAGAAACGACTTTTTTGTGGGATATAAGTATCCATTTATCAATTTAAAAAAAAAAGACAAGATGTAATCACATAAAAACAGCATGCGGTTGTTATGTGTGGCTGCGGGAATTTGTGTCGAAAATGAAGTTCCGCAAATGTTGGCCGGACTTTCGCAAAACATAATTTGTTGCCAGACTTTACCAACGTCAAATTAAAGGCGCTTTGTTTTCAATTATAAGTGTGTTATTTTTGTTAAAATAACTTCTGTTGTTATTAATTCATTGCTATTATGTAATAATAGTTTACACTGTTTCAGTGTTTGCTGACTTTTGCAACAGCGTGCTGTACATTGTTGCCTAGTTTTTATGTACCATTTGGATCGGCATGAGCACTTATAGATTTTCGCTGATCAGTAATTTAAAAGTTGTGCTTGCTAAAAAGTTTTTTAAATATTGTCTTGTAAGGCTTCCGAGCAAAACATACTACACCGCATTGTAGTGGCCAGACTTCTATGAACTCCGCGAAGGCCATATTTAGCGTAAGAGCGGTCTGGAAACGTTTTTTGTTGTATGATATAAATCTTTAGTTGTAATATATGTATCCGAGCCTCATATACGCAGATAGGGCATGTGAGCAATTGAAAACTTAAGATTGTAGAGAAATAAAAGAAACTATACATTTCTAAGCCTGTGTCGATACTGTCGACAGACGGCACCACTGCGGTGGACAACATTCGGAGCCCTGTGCCTGTGCCGCCGTGTGATGGTCCGACGGCTGCTTGCTCATTTGTTCGACTGGTTCAGCCGGTAAACATACTTCGCGAGCATGGCGCAAGGTGCACCTTTACCGGCAGTGGCAGCAGGGTTCAGTGTGCTACTTCGGGAAATCGTGTACGCCGACATAGCGAGTGCTAGCAGACGACGCGAATGACTGGACCACGCTGTGTCCTACTCCTGCCTTCGGCGGATGCCAAAAATTGACGCCGTTATTAAACGCTGGCCGCTCTATTGAACTGCAGCAGCTTAGCGCAAAGTTGTCGCACTGCATTTGCGACTGCTTTAATATGGCATTTATGTGTGAGGTTTGTGCGCTCTGTTTATTTGTTGTGGCTGGATGCGTGCTGTAAAGGAAAGAAAGCGTTTGCACTATGGGAGTGGTCTCGTCTCTTCCTGCTTCGTAGACAGCAGTTTCTTCATTACGCGTCGCACCAGAGGCTATGGAAGCGTCAGTGCTGGCTCAAACAAGCTTAAATCGGGAGTGCACATCAGAATTTCCATAACCGCGAGAGTTATACAGGAGCTTTGAGGAAGCTTTTTCAGCAACCACTCTTGCTGAAATTGAACGCCATCAATAATACTGCATCTCACCAAGTTGAACAGCAGATTCGTTTAGTGTGCGCCATGTATACGTGCGGTTCCTTTGCTGGCGTCACGCGTTTGTCCCTACATGCGCACCTGCACCCATGGGGAAGCGGATTTCGGAGCGTCGGTATTAAGGAGGCGGCGAGAAAAAAAGGAGGAACAAATTGCAACAAATAAAATATAAGCACGTGGCCTGGCTGAAAGTCACGCGTTCCGCCCGTCCTTTTGAAAAGAAGAAATGAACGTAGAACGTCAAGACGTTGTCGGCGTGAAGTGCAATGCTTGTGCGAAGCGGCCGAAAAGACGATGGCAGGTGTTGCTTTTGCCGCACCGGGTAAACTGCACAGCGAAAAGTTGAGCGTGCTTTGGATGTAATACTGTTGCATTCAATCTTGTATCCTTCAACGCAATCCTCGTCCGACACACGCGCCGACGCGATGAAAGAATATAGGGGGATAAAAACGATTTATGGGGTTTTTCAGTAGAAACGCTGCCGTCCAGACACCCGAGCTGCTTCGAATGGCCACTGGTGAAGCAGCCAGCGTCACTCGCCATGCCCCTTGTCATTTAAAGCCTCTTAGACACTCTCCTCCTCTGCCTTCACTCCTCCTCTTTCTCCTCTCTTTCACGCTCCCTCCTCGAACGTGGCGCCGCCTACACTGCTCGAGCGTAGCAACGGCGCCAACTTGCGCTCCTCGCCACTTCTCGAGCAAAAATGGCCCTGATGCGCGGTGCGAGGGCCCACGCGATGCTATTAGGCCAATAGCGACGCGGCGTTCGCCTCGGCCAGAGCGCCCTAGGAGGAGGCGGCATTCTTCAAAGCGTGGCACTACTTTACGAAGTTTAAGGGGCTTTATTGTAATTGAGACGTTAGCTTTACCGCAAACCTAGTCCTTCTGGTGGCTGAGCCTACTCCTGGCGCTAAATTCTGCCAGGTGAATGTAGCAAGTAGCACAAGATCTGGCACACATTAGCAAGCCAAATGTGAACAAACACAAGAGTGCCGTCTGGCCCCGCACAACCAGCAATATATCGCATTTGTTTGTAATATTGGTATCCTAACGAATAGACAAACAAGGTCGACTATTCGAAAAATTTTGAATGCTCATTTTGTTTTATTTTTTCCTATTCAAACACGAATAATAAAAAAGTTATATCTCAGTGGCACTCAAACATTTTTTCGAAAATTCAGACACTCCTACAACTGAGCTTCGCTTTGCGTACTCGCTGGCTTCAATTTTGCAGTGACGTTCGCGCCCTAAATTTGTTACATTCGCAGTTTGGAGAACTGCGTACTCGGCGCGAAAAGCATGACCGTGCTAATCTTTCACCCCTCCCCCCACTTCCCAAATAACAACACGAGTCGGTTTGGGGACCTCACTTGCTAGAGCAGTAACGAGGGATCTAAAAGAACTGTGATTGTTCCGAGAATATATATTTCTCTATAATTCTTCCTGGGCTAATTTAAAAAAAAACGCCACAATTGTAGAATACAACGTAAGTCTGCAGTGAAGCCCTGCCGACGCCCTCATGACCGCCAGGCACTGTTCCTCCGCAAGGCTGCAAATTATTCGTACTTCAACCTTTTCCTGTTACCCAAATAAGGCCGTAACCGCAAAAATGAAATTATTAGTGCGTACTTTTATACGTTTTTCTTGCCAATTATAGTGGAATGGCGAAAGCCTAATTCATTATTGAAGTGAAATAAAATGCTTGCTTCGCTGCAATTATTTATTGTCAAGTTCCACATCAGTTGGCAGTGAAATTTCATCAGTAAAACGGGTTCAGCAGTGAAATGAACTGTACCACCGACATTTGAAGATTCAATTCGTTATGTAATTTTATGTGCCAAAATCACGATCCCATAATGAGGCACGCCGTGGTGGGTGACTCCGCAAGTTTGCACCAAATGGGGTTCTTTACCGTGCACCGATATCTAAGTAGACGGGTGTTTTCGCATTTAGTCCTCATTGAAATACTGCCGCCGTGGCCGGGATTCAATCCTGCGACCTCGTGCTTAGCAGCCCAACAGCATAGCCACTAAGCAACCACGGCGGGTAGACTTTTGAAGAGTGGAATGTTCAGACCCCATACGCTTTGTCCATGTCTATTACACACCTCATTGCTTCCGTCGATGAAAGGACTCTTCAAGAAGAGCAGACGCTCCGTAGGTATCAAGTACGACGCCATTTTGATGATGATTATGAATATGATGATGATGATGATTAGGATGATGGAAACTCTATTGTACCGCCGGATAAGGAGGCCCCTGCTCCCCGTCCCCGGCACACAGGCCTTGGGGACGGGGCCGGAACCTCCACGATACGAAGCAAGCAAAGAGGTCTTGACTCTTCGCGGCTTCTTCCGCCAGGCGGATGGCGTGTTGCTGTGGAGTAGGGTCCTCGCTCCGCAGCAGTGATCGAGGGTCCCTCTCGCCCCACAGTATTTGCACATATCGTTTTCTCTATCATGCATAACATGGTATACCCAGACTGGGTTTACGAAGTTCCCAGCTTGCACGCGCCGCCATGCGACGGCCTCTCTATTGTTTAGACTTTTATCCGCTGGTGGCACCAGTCTCCTGCGTGGCCAATAATTTGCGACAATCTCCGTGTAATTTTGCAGACGCTCGTCCATGTTCCGACAGTCGGGCGGTTCCACAGCCACCCGAAAGTAGAGAGCTCGGGCTAACTCGTGGGCCGCCTCGTTGCGAGGAACGGACGTGTGTGTGGGGGTCCAAATTAGGCTCATTTTTCTGTTCAGTTGTCTACTGACCAGAACCCTTGCCGCTTCCGGCGAGATCCAACCCTTTCCAAAATTCCAGAAGGCCGTTTGCTATCGCTAATTATGAAATTTGCTTCCGTTCCCACGCAAGCGAGCGCTATCGCAACTTCTTCAGCCGTTTCCAAGTTGCGGCTTCTAATGGTGGCGGCCGAAACGGGGCCACCTCGGCCGTCGACCACCGAGGCGACCGCCGCACCCGCCTGCCACTTGCCGCATCCACGAATACGCAACCGACTTACTGTCCATTGAATCAAAGAGTTTGATTAGTGTTTCTGCTCTCTTTTCCCTCCTCTCCGTGTTGAATATCGGATGCATGTTACGAGGGAGGGGGGCACTGATTATATTTTCTCGGCAGTCCAGCAGGATGTTTGTCTTGCCTCGTAGTCCCCTATCTGTTTGCAGGCCTACCATTTTGAGGATAGCTCTGCTCGTGGTGGTTCGGCTTAATCTTTCGAGCTGCAAAATTCTGACAGCCTCCGCTATTTCGTCCCAGGTATTGTGCACTCCCATAGAGAGGAGCTTCTCTGTGGAGGTGCTAACTGGTAAGCCTAAGGCCCTCTTTATGCACCGTCGAATGAGGGAGTCGAGCTTCCTGCTCTCCTCTGACCTGATGTTTAAGAAAGGCGTGGCATAGCACATGCGGCTTATTACGTATGTTCGGGTTAGTTTAAGCAGGCTTCTTTCCTTCAGGCCTCGTCCTTTCAGCGCGACCCTTCTAAATATGCCAAGTGCTTGCGTGGCAAATCCCTCTAGATTTCTTATTGTCCCATCATTATACCCGTTTTCCTGTATGAAAAGTCCTAAGATTCTGATTTGGTTTACCTTTGGTACTGGTTTCCCTTCTACTTTAATGTCAAATTCCCAGCTACGCTTGCACCGGAGCTACTTTGTGTTGTAGACGAATAATTCCGATTTTTGCGGAGAGCACGAGACACCCCTACTGGCAGCATAGTCCACGACAGTGTCCGCCGCCGCCTGCAGGCGCTCCTCGATGGTCGCATCGCTCTCCTGGTAGGTCCAGAGGGTGATGTCATCCGCATACATACTGAAATTTAGCCCCTGTATGCTTCTCAGAGCTTCGGGGAGGCCCCTCATCACCACGTTGAAGAGGAACGGGGAGAAAACCGAGGCCTGCGGCGTGCCCGTGCTTCCTAATTTCAGTGTTGGAGATTCAACATCTTGGAACTTCACGCAGGCACATCTGTTTGACAAAACGTCCTTGACATAGTCGAATGTTCGCGCGCCTACCCCGATTTCTTGGAGACCGTGGAGTATTGCTTCGCGTTTAGCATTATCAAAAGCCTTTGTAAAGTCCAGGCCGAGAATTACCTTGGCGTCTCTAGAACGTGAGTCGATTATGTCATGTTTTAGTCGGAGCATCACGTCCTGCGTGCACAAGCCCGGTCGGAAGCCAATGATCTCGTGCGGCCACAGGTCGTTCTGCTCCATACAGTGCGTCAGTCTGGTCTGGACTATGCGCTCCATCGATTTCCCAATGCATGAGGTTCGGGAAATGGGTCTTAGATTTTCTAATTTTGGGGGTTTGCCCGGCTTTGGGATTAGGATCACGTTTGCCATCTTCCACTCGCGTGGCAGGTGGTCTTTAGTCCAAATTTCTTGCATGTACTCCGTCAGAGCGCTGATGGAGGCATCGTCCAGATTTTTTGTTAGTTATCCCGTCAGGGCTCGGGGCTGATTTAGTTTTTAGTCCCAGTATTAATGCCCTGACCTCCACCTCCGTGATGGGTGCGTCGAACTCCTCATTGGGAGCGGCGTCGTACTCCGGGCAGAGGGTGCTATGAGTATCGCCAATCTACGTGGCGATTAGTTTGCCCATAAATTCCGCGTCTGTACCCTCATACGCGTGCCTGGCTTTTGAAAATCTAATTCCGGATAGGGTTTTCGAATTGGTCGGATCTAATAGGTGTCTCAGCAGACCCCACGTTTTGGAAAGGCTCATGCCCCTCTCCATCTCGTCGCATCTGTTGCACCAATTCTGTTCGCATAATTTGATCGCGTAATTTTCAGTTTGTTTGTTATGTTTAGCAATTTGCTTTCTAAGATTACGGTTGCATTTTTGCTTCTTTAGCCTGCGCTCCCTACCATGTTTTGCCTCCCACATGTGAAGCAGTTTGCTATCGACTATTTCTGGAGCATCTTCCCCTTCAAGCGTCTTGGTTGCCTCTTCAACGTGACGCAAGATGACCTCCGTCCATTTCTCTACGTTTGTGATTTTCCCTATGGCAGCTTTCTCTCGCTTCTCCCTAAATGATTCCCATTCGGTGATCCTCGGTTGACGCGCACGACACGTCTTCACCCCTTGTTTAAGGATCGAGGTCAGAATGAAATGATCATTGAGCGCCGTGTTTTTCCAATTCAGATCTGTCATATATTTGGAAAAGGTCCGGTCAGGGGAGGTGTCTGCGCACACGCTGTTACCCACCCTGGTCGGACTGCGAGGGTCCGTGAGTAGGGTGAGTCCTAGCTCGTGCGCGTCCTCCCATAGCTGCCTACCTTTTGGATCTTGTTTAGCATAACCCCATTCCGGATGCGCTGCATTAAAAATCACCCACTATTAGCAAGGGATTAGTCCAGGCTGCCTGAATAGCTTTGCGAAAAAGGGCCCTGAATCGCACCTTTCTCTGATGTGGAGTACTGTACAAGTTTATAGGAACACGCTCGGTTCCTCTTTTCGTCCCGTAATAATTTCCAGTAGAACTGCCTCAATGTCTCTCGAGTTGATTTCGTGCACGATTGCCGCGATATTCCTCTTAGTCTACGTCGTGACGCAAGATTTCTCACCCCTGTCACTTGAAAAAGCTTTGTATCCCGAGAACTGTGCTGCTTTGCCCGTCTCCTGCAGGGCTACAGCTAGCGGTTTCTCATCTAATAGTGACAAGTACTGTTGCACTAACGCTCGCTTGCATTGGAAGCCGCGACAGTTCCACTGCCAGAATCATCATCATCATTATCATCATCAGCATCAGCATCATCATCATCATCATCAGCCTGGTTACGCCCACTGCATGGCAAAGGCCTCTCCCATATTTCTCCAACAGCCCTGGTCATGTACTAATTGTGGCCATGTCTTCCATGCAAACTTCTTAATCTCATCCGCCCACCTAACTTTCTGCCGTCCCCTGCTACGCTTACCTTCCCTTGGAATCCAGTCCGTAACCCTTTATGACCATCGGTTATTTTCCCTCCTCATTACATGTCCTGCCCATGCCCATTTCTTTTTCTTGATTTCAACTAAGATGTCATTAACTCGCGTTTGTTCCCACACCCAATCTGCTCTTTTCTTATCCCTTAACGTTACACCTATCATTCTTCTTTCCATAGGTCGCTGCGTCGTCCTCAATTTAAGTAGAACCCTTTTCGTAAGCCTCCAGGTTTCTGCCCCGTACGTGAGTACTGGTAAGACGCAGCTGTTATAAACTTTTCTCTCGAGGGATAATGGCAATCTGCTGTTCATGATCTGAGAATGCCTGCCAAACGCACCCCAGCCCATTCTAATTCTTCTGATTATTTCAGTCTCATGATCCGGATCCGCAGACACTACCTGCCCTAGGTAGATGTATTCCTTTACCACTTCCAGTGCCTCACTACCTATCGTAAACTGCTGTTCCCTTCCGAGACTGTTAAACATTACTTTAGTTTTCTGCAGATTAATTTTTAGACCCACTCTTCTGCTTTGCCTCTCCAGTTCAGTGAGCATGCATTGCAGTTGGTTCCCTGAGTTACTAAGCAAGGCAATATCATCAGCGAATCGCAAGTTACTAAGGTATTCTCCATTAATTCTTATCCCCATTTCTTCCCAATCCAGGTCTCTGAATACTTCCTGTAAACAGGCTGTGAATAGCATTGGAGAGATCGTATCTCCCTGCCTGACGCCTTTCTTTATTGGGATTTTGTTGCTTTCTTTATGGAGGACTACGGTGGCTGTGGAGCCGCTATAGATATCTTTCATCATTTTTACATACGGCTCTTCTACACCCTGATTCCGTAATGCCTCCATGACTGCTGAGGTTTCGACAGAATCAAATGCTTTCTCGTAGTCAATGGAAGCTATATATAAGGGTTGATTAAATTCCGCACATTTCTCTATCACCTGATTGATAGTGTGAATATGATCTCTTGTTGGGTAGCCTTTACGGAATCCTGCCTGGTCCTTTGCTTGACAGAAGTCTAAGGTGTTCCTGACTCTATTTGCGATTACCTTAGTAAAAAGTTTGTAGGCAACGAACAGTAAGCTGATCGGTCTATAATTTTTCAGGTCATTGGCGTCCCCTTTCTTATGGATTAGGATTATGTTAGCGTTTTTCCAAGATTCCCGTACGCTCGACGTTATGAGGCATTGCGTATACAGGGTGGCCAGTTTCTCTAGAACAATCTGCCCACCATCCTTCAAAAAATCTGCTGTTACCTGATCCTCCCCAGCTGCCGTCCCCCTTTGCCTATCTCCCAAGGATTTCCTTACTTCTTCCGGCGTTACCTGTGGGATTTCGAATTCCTCTAGAGGATTTTCTCTTCCATTATCGTCGTGGTTGCCGCTGGTACTGTATAAAGCTCTATTGAACTCGTCAGCCACTTGAACTATCTCATCCATATTAATAATGATATTGCCGGCTTGGTCTCTTAACGCATACATCTGATTCTTGCCAATTCCTAGTTTCTTCTTCACTGGTTTTAGGCTTCCTCCATTCGTGAGAGCATGTTCAATTTTATCCATATTATACTTGCTTATGTCAGCTGTCTTACGCTTGTTGATAACCTTCGAAAGTTCTGCCAGTTCTATTCTAGCTGTAGGGTTAGAGGCTTTCATACATTGGCGTTTCTTGATCAGATCTTTCGTCTCCTGCGATAGTTTACTGGTTTCCTGCCTAACGGAGTTACCACCGACTTCCATTCCACACTCCTTAATCATGCCCATAAGATTGTCGTTCATAGCTTCAACACTAAGGTCCTCTTCCTGAGTTAAAGCCGAATATCTGTTCTGTAGCTTGATCTGGAATTCCTCCATTTTCCCTCTTACCGCTAACTCATTGATCGGCTTCGTATGTACCAGTTTCTTCGGTTCCCTTCTCAGGTCTAGGCTAATTCGAGTTCTTACCATCCTGTGGTCACTGCAGCGCACCTTGCCGAGCACGTCCACATCTTGTATGATGCCAGGGTTAGCGCAGAGTATGAAGTCTATTTCATTTCTAGTCTCGCCGTTCGGGCTCCTCCACGTCCACTTTCGGCTATCCCGCTTGCGGAAGAAGGTATTCTTTATCCTCATATTATTCTGTTCCGCAAACTCTACTAATAACTCCCCCCTGATATTCCTAGTGCCTATGCCATATTCCCCCACTGCCTTGTCTTCAGCCTGCTTCTTGCCTACCTTGGCATTGAAGTCGCCCATTAGTATAGTGTATTTAGTTTTCACTCTACCCATCGCCGCTTCCACGTCTTCATAGAAGCTTTCGACTTCCTGGTCATCATGACTGGATGTAGGGGCGTAGACCTGCACAATCTTCATTTTGTACCTCTTATTAAGTTTCACAACAATACCTGCCACCCTCTCGTTAATGCTATAGAATTCTTGTATGTTACCAGCTATATTCTTATTAATCAGGAATCCGACGCCTAGTTCTCTTCTCTCCGCTAATCCCCGGTAGCACAGGACGTGCCCGCTTCTTAGCACTGTATATGCCTCTTTTGGCCTCCTAACTTCACTGAGCCCTATTATGTCCCATTTACTGCCCTCTAATCCCTCCAATGGTACTGCTAGACTCGCCTCACTAGATAACGTTCTAGCGTTAATTGTTGCCAGGTTCATATTCCAATGGCGGCCTGTCCGGAACTGCCAGTATAAAGATTCACTTTGCGCGCCTCTGGCCATGTTGGAGCTGGTCGAGTTGTTTCTCCGCTTTTAGTTGCTATTCTCCGATGGCTACTAATTCTGCCCTTTGATATTGTACTTCACCCGTAAGGGCTTGGATCTGGCTTTGAGTCTGCTGTATTGCTCCCATAGTTTGGGCCATGAAAGAATCGAATTTAGCTTCGATTTTGGCTTCCCATCTTTTCTCTAGTGCCACCAATGGATCAACATATTCCCCTTTGCGTTTCATTGGAGGTGGTCTAGCCGATTCGATAATCGTATGTTCCTCCTCCGGTGCCGGAGGCTGCGTGGGAGTCGCAGCGGTAGGGACCGGGCGGGTTGGTTTCGATACCAATTTTGGTTGCGCGTTGTGGGGGGAGGCGGACCCCGTACACGTCTGTAATTTTGGTCTATGCAACTCTTGAGTGAGCCTATTAATGACCTCTTCAAGCTCCCCAACCTGTTTCCGTAATTTATCGATCTCGTCATCTTTCTTATCTTTTGCCTGGGAAACCCCACTGCCAATGCTTACATTGTTACGGTCCCTGCTCTGCTTCCGCTTCTTAGTCCATGGGTGAGCCGGGTCCCTGGAGCTCGATCTCCCCCTTTGTCTGGATCCAGAGCGCCCCCTGGTGCGGGACCGCGACGGCCACGCTGCTGGTGCCCTCCGGTGGTCTCCTCCAGCCTCGGAAAGAAGTCGGTTCTGACGCGCGAGTCCTCGTTTCCGCGCCTGACCTTGGAACGACCCCTGGGATTCACCTCGGCAGTCGCTCCGGCTTGCTGCTACTGCTTCTGAAGTTGCTACTGTAGCATGTTGATCTTTCGCTCCCGCCTCTTCTTCACCTCGTAAGGAACACGGTTGAGTTCCCTGCATTTTCTGTCACCGAGCGGGTGTCCTTTCCTTCACAGTTGGCACTTGGGTTCACGCCATTTTGAAAACGCCGCATGACGAAGATTTTGTTTCCTTCTGTGATTGGCTGGCGGGGTAACACACCCCCGCGCGGCGCGTATGCCTTGGTTGCGAACTGCTGTTTTTTTTTTTAAGTTGTATGCTGCAATAGAGATCTACTATAGGGAGAGGCCTTCGTCCTGGCACTGGACATAAAATAGGCTGATGGTGATGATGATGATGATGATGATGATGATGATCATGATCATGATGATGATGTGAATCTTTATTACGCACTTTCCCTTGTTTACTTGTTCTTGGCAGTGTTCTTCCAGCGCTTCTTTCCTGCGTGAGTCCATTCGATATGGTTCCTCTTTTGCCAAGTAAAGAAGAGGTGTATTTCACGGGCGTACTACCTGTGAGATACGCCTAATTTCATTTCTCTTTTTGCGGGTTTACGCGTCTTTATGTCGAATAGTGGGTGTTGTTCACATTTGTAGTAGTAAAGGTGCCCTCTCCCCCCCCTCACTTAGATAGAGAAGTTACCCTAGGTTCCCCAATCTCCGAAAAAAAAAATCCTGGGTGCGTGCCTTGTCCGAGGGAGAAAGACCAGAGTTTCTTCCACTCCTCAAGAACATAGCGCTTTGCCAGTGCCAAAGGCCTCAGCTTCTATATAATATACCTTCCGTGAACTTCCGTGGATCTGGCCGTTACGGGGCGCTTAAAAGAACGAAAAATAAATTTAGTTTGTGTGGCAAGGTGAGTGACAGGGAAAGTTAATTAAGGCGGGTAAGTTTGTTGCAAAAGTTTTTTGCGAATCCTCAGGCAGGTGGGATGAAAGGGGAGAGGTGAGATGTGCCGAAAGGTGATACAGAAATGGCTTCTAAATGGTCGCATTCCCTTCAGTCGGGTGTCCAGCAGGCGAACTGCCATAAGTTCCACCGATCGTATCCCTATACAAATCCATACAAAGTACGCCCTTCGAGGTCTCGGCATCCACAGCGATGATCGTCATCATTCACTCGTGCGCTTCTGTTTCTTTGTCGTTGTGTGTCGGACATTCACTTTCCAGCGATTGAATTATGAACACTACGGGCGAGTTCAGCCCTGCGCAGACGCTGCAGAAGCAAGCTGACAGCTCGCTCAGTTATGCGCGCGGTTCAAACTTTGCGCCCCCTTGAATATTTGAAAGTACCAACACTCTCCTCCTCGGGGCGCTTTCCTCCTCGATTCTCCGTGCCCGCCGGATGCCCACGCCACGCTTTTTCTCCTGGCCTCCCGCGGATGGGCCGCAGTATTCTGTGGAGCCGTGTTACTTTGGGCCAGTTGCGTGCCCCAGTCGTGTTAAAAATTTTGAGAAATGCTTCGCTCCCTCGCACGCGAGCTTACGCGAACTCTGTGGAACACCAGTGAATTCCCGAACACACGTCTTCACAGATTGTACCCAAGTTTCCAACTCCGTCTTTCACCAGGGTTGCCACGAGTGGAAGCAACAATTCTGTGCCGCCTATGGCTTGGCGTGGCATTCACGAACTCCTATTCCTTCCGCACTGTAATGGCCGACAGCCCTGCTTGCGACACCTGCGGCTGCGTGCGAAGAGACGATCGCGCACCTCCTCTGTGACTGTCCACGTTACAATGTGCGAAGAAAAGTGCTCGTGACCGTGCTCGAAAAACTGGTCAATCGCCCCTTCACAGAAGAGAATGTTCTAGGACACTGGTCCAGACGGGATTCGGCACTCAAGGCCTTAAGGGCTTTGCTCAAGTTCTTAAGGACATGTGAATTGTGCAAACGCCTTTGACTATTGTTGCGCGTAACATCGCGTTACTGTGTGCATTTTTTTTGCTCTCTTCATTCTTCTTTTTGTTCCTTTTACCCCTTTCCCAGCACAAGGTAGCCAGCCGGTATTTACACTGGCTAACCTCCCTGTCTTTCCCTTTTGTCTCTCTCTCTCTCTTGAGAAATGCTGATAACAGCATCGATAAATTGCCACGTTTATAAAGAGGTTGATGTTTTGTTAAAGCCGTATGAACGGGCTATACTGGTGTTAAAGGAGCGTCGATGCGAGTTCTATACTCCAGATAATTTTTCTGCCACATGATGAGATGCTTTACTTTGTGCGTCTGATCTAGTATTGATGGTGGCACATCCTTTTGTGTGTGGCTCATTAGGCGAAAACCTTAGATCTCTGTTTCAAGGTCGAGTTGTCAGCTACAGAGGATATCACGTGACCAAAAAAAGGCCGGAAGCGAACCTGGGCATGTGCAGGCGTGTATAAGAGGCGATCACTGTTTAACAAAGTAATGATTGATTAGCGATTGGATTAAGATGAATTAAGGTTATTAAGGAGGATTAAGGCGTATTAAGGATAATTAAGGTGGATTAAATTCGTTGAAGGTGCATAGAGTGAATGAAGGTGCATAAAGATGCATTAGAGAGGATTATGGTGGATTAGGAGGTATAAAGTGAATCAAGAAGAATTAGGGTGTATAAAAGAGGATTAAGATGCATTAAGGAGCATAAAGCTGGATTAAAATCGATAAAGTTGGAATAGGGTACATTTAAGAGAACTATCGTGGATTAAGGTGAATGAAGGACGATTAAGGTGCCTTAAGGAGGATCACGGTGAATTAAGGTCGATGAAAGTGGATGAAGGTGGAGCAGCATTAAGGTTTATTACAGTAGGCTTTACTAGTTTGTTCCTCCTTCACCAACCTTAATCCACCCTAATCCTTCTTAATCCTGGTTCATGTACCTTAACCCTCCGTAATACACCCTGATCGGCGCTAATAATCCTTCATCAAGCCTAGGTCACCTTAATCCTCCCTCATCCACTTAATCCTATTTCACGCACCCTAATCCTCATTAGCGCAGCTTCATGCTGCCTAATAAACTATAATCCACCTTAATACATCCTAATCCACCTCCATCTGCCCTAATGCAGCTTAATCTGTGCTAATACATTCTAATCGGTCTTAATCTTCCTTTATCAACCCTAGTTTACCTTAATCTACCCTAATCGACATTAATCCTCCTCCACCCACCTTAATCTTCCCTGATCCTTGTTCATACATCTTAATACTTATTCATGCCCTTTAATCCTCTTTAATACACTCTAATTCACCTTCATTCAGTCGCTAATGAATCATTAGTTAATTTGATAATCAGGAGTGGACATGCTTTGGCTCGCGTCTTGACTTCCTTAGGTGACGTGATACTTTCTGTTCACTACGCCACCTTGAAGCATAGAAATCTAAAGGCTTTCGCCTTAAAACAAAAAACAACGCTATGTGGACTAGCTAGCGCTCATCACCTGCAATAGCGCGGGTATACTTGTCACTAATTTTTTCAGGGCTTGCATTCATTGTACCTGACTCACGCACAGATCGACATAAGCTATAAATAATAGACCCACTACAAGCCGCTATTTCAATTTTCAGTGAAACAAGCAGCGCATCCTAACAATCGCAAAAAGTGTCATCGAGAGGCTGTATCTTCGCACATAATTGTTCACAGCGGAAATCAGAATGTATAGTGCAGCGTTTCCGAATGAATAACAGCAGTTTACGACGTGCGAGGTTATGGAGCTGCCGCAGAATAATAAGCATACTGAGGACAACCGAATTTTTATGCAACGTACAAATTGCCGCAAGAAATGAATAGAATTTATTGATAGGAAAGACAGAGATGTCGACCTGAGCTAGTGCGCTCTAGTCTGCTACTCTGCACTGGGGAAGAGAGAAGGGCAGTGAAAGTACCGGGATGGATGATGATGATAAGAGAAGTGGTGAGTGCTTATGTACATGAGACAGTTGTCTTGCTAGAGCCGCTCGTCGAGCTTGGTGTCCTGCAGAAGCTTCAACAACACTTTAGTTGCACGCATTGAAGTTGCAGTGTCAGGCCATGGGCCGAGGATAGCTTCCTCCGACAGTGGTTGTCTGCCAACGCTGGGTAGGCCGCTTTCTAACGTCCTTCGCTCCAGCACATATGCTGGGCAATCGCACAGTATGTGTTCCAGTGTTTCAGGCATCTGGCAGTGTTCACTGTCGGGGCTGTTCGATTGGCCGGTGATGTATACGCGTAGCAACGGGTGAAAGCAACGCCGAGCCGAATCCTGTGTAGCAATGACGTTTTGCTCCGTGTAAGCTTGAGGGGCAAACAAAATTTACCGTCTGGGTCGATCATATCTAGGCGTCTGTGAATGTTGCCATCGTGGGCTCTGTATGCCTTTGTAAGGTCCTGCCGCAATAAAAACGCTTGAGAGCAGGCACGATGAATGAAAAAAAAATGCAGCATTACGGTGTGTTTTGCCACGAGCAATAAGAAAGAAGCCTCAGCTTGTAAGCAACGCTGTTCTTTGTCGCTACAAAGTTCTTGCGGCCAATGTTATGCAGCCACTGCCTCCTGCGCAAGCCGTCACGCTTTCCTTGTGGTATCATAAAAGTGGCACAACCAATGTTCACGCTTCTTGCTGCAGTTATATGCGCAACAGCACGGCATCGCGCTAGCACATTGAGCAGGAAGCACAGCGTGCAACCTTCGCTACGCCAACATAAAGCGCCGACCCAGCCGAGCTCAGGAGAAAATGGCCCGCTCGATTCCACGGCCAACGGCACGGAGGCCAATCGTCGTGCAGAAAAGCGGGGGCTAAACTGGTTGCGGCGGGGGGGGGGGGGGGGGGGGGGACGCGCAAAGGGCGAGGATAAGTCGAGGAGGTCGCGCGGCTGCGGCAGAGTTCAAAGAGTGGCGCTACTTTCAAATTATCAAAGGACTTTAGCACCGGGGCTGTGCATTTTTGGGCTAGGATTTATTTACGTTCGCCCCTCCACGGTCTGTAGGGGCGTTGTGCCCCCATCTGGTTCTGAGGCGACTCCGGGGCTCATGAGCCGAGGATGCTATTACACATTTCTTCCGTCGATGGAGCTATCAAAGGAGTAGTACTCACACAGGAATCGCCGAACTGTGCAATTTTTACAGCTTCGATAATTTCATGAATCGCCCGATTCCAGCGCTTTCTTGGTATGGTGCGCTCATTAAATGTGGGGTAGCGACCTGAGGCGTCACTGTTGAATATAATTATGCATCACCAACAAGGCCAACGTTCCGCTCCTGTTGCCAAGATGGCGAAACATTATATCTGCATCAGTTGACGCTGGCCTTATTTCTTGTTTCCGTCGCATAACCGATATGACGTACAGCAGTAGCGCCTCGCCGGCATTCCCTCCCCTCCTCCCCGACTCCCCCACCCCCCAAAAAAAAAGAAGAGGAAAAAGAAAAAAACTGTTTGCGGTATGCAGGCGATGTTCTGGCAGTTCTTTTGAGTCTACAAGTTTCTAATATTCGCGGCACCTAACTATCTCGGATCCATCTGAACCCCTTCAAGACTTAACAACAACAATAATGTAAACGAGGAAATAATGCTTTACTGACAACTGGGCTTGTCTTTTACCGAAGGTGTGTCGCATTATATGGCTTTTATACACTGGCAGGGTAGAACGGTGCTGATTATTAAATGTTTCCGCTTTTTTACCACTACTGACAGCTTCCAGTCCAGTTATGAAGATAAGTGTGCACGAGTATTACTTGTCTTCTTTCCCACGTGCCTCAGTTCTTGTGGTACACGGGTTATTCCGTGTAGACGAGGTAACATTTACGCGCAGCTAGATGCATTGGTGGCTCTACGCGTGAGGAAGAACCAGTTTGGCGCAGCTGCGAGTGGGGGGCCTGCGGTCGATGGTCAGCGAAAGCGAATATCAGCGCTCGAGCCCCCTGCGTCGTCTGCTACTACAGAACACCTCGCCACTTTCCGCGGATATTATCGCATCTCCACGCGAGGGAGGGCATTGATCGAGAGAACCATCCGGTAACGTATCTGCGTCCAATTACCCAAAGAGTTTTCCGGGCATATTTGTCCAGTGGCCGCTGTAGGAGCTTAATGTAGCTTAGCTAAACTGTCGGGAAAAAACAATAGTTTATGGGAGGGACGACCCTTTTCCTGCTCCATGAGCTGCCAAGGCTGCCTTCCGGCCGTCAAAATAACCACAACTTCCGTTTAATTTCCGTTAGAAAAAAATTACCGACGATTACGTTACTTCCTGATGCGAAATTTGAGCGCAGCAAATGCGAGCCTTTGTTTGCGTTTGGCCTCGGCCTCGGCCGCGCGAACGGTAGAGTCTTCTCTGCGACGGCGATGAGCTTCTGCTTCAGCCTCGCTTACTGCTGGTTGCTCTCGACGGCGGCGATGAGCCTCCGCTTCGGCGGTGCGAACGGCAGGGTCTTCTCCGCGGCGGCGATGAGCTTCTGCTTCAGCCTCGCTTACTGCTGGTTGCTCTCGACGGCGGCGATGAGCCTCCGCTTCGGCGGCGCGAACGGCAGGGTCTTCTCGGCGGCGGCGCTTAGCCTCTGCTTCGGCGACGCGTACTCCTGGATCATCTCGACGGCGGCGACGGTAAGCTTCTGCTTCGGCGGCACGCACCTCTGGATTCTGACGGCGACGGCGCTGGGCCTCTGCTCTGGCAGCTCGTTTCGCAGCAGCAGCAGCAGCAGCAGCAGCAGAGGGAGGACTTCCATCGGTCGTCTCGCTCATGGCTCAGAAAGAACTGGCAGATAATTTCGCAGTGGCGAACGGCAGCGGCAATTTCGGCTCGGGCGGTGCACATATACAGATCCGCCGCCACCGATCTGGCTCTCTGATTGCCACCGCACAGGGCGAACGGCAGCGGCAATTTCGGCTCGGGCGGTGCACATATACAGATCCGCCGCCACCGATCTGGCTCTCTGATTGCCACCGCACAGGGGTTGCATTGGAGGAGGAGCGAAGAAAGGAATTAAGTTCGAGCCGGCGCTTTGACAACCGGAGACTCGCAGGAAGAGGGGGGAGGGGGGCGGCGTGTACACCCAGTGGCAAACGATGGGGGCAGAAGCGCGCGCAGCAAGCGGACAACACGATAAAGGGAGGAGAGAAGAGATAGCAGCGACTGACTGATGCCGCTGACGCCGATAGTGAGTCAACCCCAGCTGCGGAGTTGGTTTCAGGGACAACGCCGCCGATGCCGACACAAACAATATGATACCCTCGCTTCCGCAGCGCTAAGAACCAGGTCTAGCCGTGGGAAGGTGGTCACGTATTCGTCGACGTGCCGGGGCCTACGTGAAATAACCGGCGCGTCGGCAACTGAAGAGCACCCTATCCGCCACACAAGAACAGGGGGGGGGGGACCCTTTCCTCCTCTTTCTGCATGGCGGCGATGGTGTTCTATGCAGTCACGTTATCTTGACTCTCTAGCGGCGTCAGCGGCATCCAGCGGTATCAGTCGGTCGCTGCTAGCGCTGGGGGGATGAAAGGGGGGCGGAGCTGGTTACGAGGCCGACGACAACGCCGACGACGACGCGAAACCCAGGAACGGACGCCAAAGAGCTGCGCTCTAAAATGGTTTAAAGAATTTGAGGTGATCGTTGCACTGTTTGTTGCTTCGAATAATGAGTATTGAACACGTGCTGCACTGGCGTTGACTTGTGTGCGTGCGTGTGTGCGTGTGTGTGTGTTCCTACGCTGGGAAATTCATGTGCCCATTATATTAACTGCAAGTTGGGCGCATTTCAGTGACAGAAGGATGTGGTGATGCTCACCTAACACCGCATGCGCAGCTTTGGCGAGCACTTCGCTAGTGTTGGCGCGATGCATATCTTCCTCTGTGTCCATGATTACTTGGCGTGTTTGTCCGGTAGAGCATTATTACGCGTAGGATATTAGAATACGGCAAGTTATTGAATAATTGGAAATTCACCAGGGAGACAGGACTTAGGACGTGCACAGTACAAAAAGAGCACATCGTTTGGGGTGTATCTTGTCTCCAAGCAATAATCGCCATCTGTCTAGCCTGCGTTTGCTTTCTTGAAAATTCTGCGTTGGCTACTTTCGTGTCAAGTATGCATGCATATAACGCGCATGCCGTTCTTGACCTACAACAATCGGGCGCTCGGCTTTAAAGATAGGAAATGCACGCAAGACAGATGACAATTTTTGTTTAGGGAAAAGTCACGCCTTAAAGGGCAGAGTCTTTTTCTTACAGTCTGTGATAGTAATCAGACTATTTTAAGTAAACTGCATTGTGAAGGCCGCTCCCAGCGATCTCCACTTAAACTTGTAGAGCTGACTCGTTCTTCTGCCTGCACATTTCGTTGTCGATCACACCACCCAAGACAGCGGCCGTCCCCGTCTCTGTCTCCCTCTCCTTCAACACCGTTCTGTAACTTTAATAGCGCACCGGCTATCCCCTCTATATATGCACTACGTGACTTGTTAAATTCCACTTTTTTTTCCCTTAATCCCAACTAGAATATCAGCTATAGTCGCGTTTTCATTCTCATTCACGTTTTCTCTGTACACAAACTTAACATTCGGCCTTTCCATTCCATCCGTTTCCGATGCCATATAGTTGCGTTCTCATTTTTTTTTAATGCTCAGTGTTAAAGCTCCACAGGTTAGTACAGCAAAGAATGCAAATATTGTATATGTTTCTGGTCGCGTGCCGTTCACAACTTGGAGAGAGTCTGGTATTTGCTTTCCAGCCTATTATTTATGTGCCTAGAAATCTCTTTCCCGTGACCCGGGTCCGCTGCTGCTACTGTACGTACTCTGGCACAGCTTCTGTATATTAACGAACTACTAACCACAAATGCTTGTCCCCTTGCAAGGACTGGGAACATATTTTATCCTTTTGCATCTTCAAACCCAGTCTCAGACTTTGCCGGCTCATGGCTTCAATCATTCTTCGTAACGTAGGAGGAGGGAAATAGATAAGGAGAAGGCAGGGAGGTTAACCAGAATAACGTCCGGTTTGCTACCCTACACCGGGGGAATGGGAAAGGGGAAAACAAAGATGACAGGGAAAGAGAGGAGGGAAGCAAAGAAGGAAATTGCGGTGTGTTCGCTGACGTGTGTGGCCTTACAGAATTTGCGTTAATAGTCACAGATGGTCGCACAAGCCCGTCGTCCTTAAATAGCACAAAAGTGCCTTCACCGCTTTACAGGCCGGCGGGCGATGGGGGCGGTGTTCCAGCTGCACCTGCACAGAAAGCGGCCGATTGTCCAGTTTTTTAAAAGCTTTGGCAAGTTCTTGTCTCTCAGGCGTGTATCGTGGACAGTGGCACAGCAGGTGGTCGATGTTTTCTTCGGTGCCACAGACCTCGCATGCTGCGCTGTCAGTCATTCCAATTAATGTAGAGTATGCCTTTGTGAAGGCAACTCCTAACATAAGGCGACAGAGAAGCGTAGCTTCACGTCGAGGAAGTCCGAGTGGAGGTCGGAGTTGCAGTGAGGGGTTTAGTCGATGCAGTCGTGTAAGTCGTAAGTTTGGCGAGTTCCAATCGGTCAGTGTGAGACTGCGTGCCAGGTGTCGAAGCTGCCTTGCGGCGTCTGTCCTCAGAAGCGGAATTGGAACGCTGTGCTCTTCATGATGTGCTGTGCGAGCAGCGTTATCGGCGCAATCATTGCCACTGATTCCACAATGGCCAGGTACCCATTGGAAAACGACCTCGTGACCTTGTTGTTGGACATGATGGTAAAGTTTCGCGATTTCGTATGTCAATTGGTCATGGCATCCGTGTCGGAGAACTGACTGCGTGCACTGTAATGCCGGTTTTGAATCACAGAAGACAGCCCATTTTCTAGCTCTTTGAGATTCAATGAATTCCAGTGCTCGACGCAGGGCCGTTAGTTCTGCCGCCGCTGAGGTCGTGACATGCGATGTCTTGAAGCGTAGTGTCATTCCTCGCGTTGGTATAACCACGGCACCACCAGAACTGCACGACGTAGTCGATCCATCGGTATAGATGTGCACATGGTTCTTGTACATTTCATGCAAAAGAAGTAAGCTCAGCTGTTTTAGAGCAGGGGCCGGTAGATCTGTCTTCTTCTGTAGTCCTGGAATCACTAGATGTACTTGTGGACGGCTCAAACACCACGGAGGAAACGCTGGCTTGGCCGCAGGTGCGAACCCTGAAGTAAACGACGCACTATGTGGACTGACAATGCCGCTAAATGTCGAGCAGGGCCTTGCAGCGGTGAGGCTCGCGAAGTGGTGGGAAGGGGTCCTAGCACAATGCCTGAGATACATACGCATTTTCTCAACGGTAATGTGCGTCGTGATTGGGTAATCCTGCGCAAGGGCAATGGTTTCAGCCATTGATGCACTGCGTGGTAAGCCAATACATATCTTAAGGGCTTGGGCTTGAATACTCTGAATCATACGCAGGTTAGTCTTGCAGGTGTTGGATATTGCAGGCAGGCTGTATCGCAGGAATGCAACGAACAACGCCATGCACAGCTGTAACATAACGTGTACAGATACTCCCCAACTTTTTCCTGCGAGGAACCTGAATAGGTGACAGATAGCAGTCAGCCGCTTTTTCACGTAATTCACGTGCGGAGTCCAAGATAGGTCTCTGTCAATTACGACTCCCAAGAACCTGCGACTTCTGCTGTACGGTATAATTTGACCGTCAATAGATACGCCGTAAGCAGACATTCGCTGCCTCGTGAATGCCACCATTGCGCACTTCCCGCATGAAATTTCAAGTCCTTGTTCGCGAAGGTAGCAAGATGTCATCGTGGCAGCCTTCTGAAGTCGAGCGCGAAGCTGAAGTCGTGTCACACCTGATGCCCAAATGCAGTTGTCGTCCGCATAGATGGAAAGTCGTACGGTGCTTGCCAGGTTGTCAACTAATCCACAGAGGGTAAGGTTGAAAAGAGTCGGGCTAAGCACTCCGCCTTGAGGGACTCCTCGACTACCGTAATGCTCAGATGTCGGGCCATTTTCTGTGTCGACATAGAATGGTCTTCTCTGTAAGTAGCTGCACACCCACATATACATCTTACCACCAAGTCCGACGGCTTCTAACGTGCTAAGGATGGCTTCATGGGTGTCATTATCATAAGCCCCTTTAACGTCTAGAAATAGAGCAGCAGATAGTCGCTTACCGGCCTTTTGGTGTTGCACAAATGTGATCAAGTCAACAACGTTGTCTGTTGACGAACAGCCACGTCTGAATCCAGCCATTGCATCTGGGTAAATTTCATAGTACTCTAAGTACCATTCCAGACGTGTTAAAATCATTCATTCCATTGTTTTTCCGACACAGCTGGCAGGTGCTATCGGACGGTATGAGGAAATGTCCAAAGGCGACTTGCCAGCTTTGAGAAGTGGAATGAGGCGAGTTGACTTCCATTCTTGCGGAACCGTACCCGTCTGCCAGGAGTCGTTGTACAGGAACAAGAGTGCCTTCCGAGCTTGGTCTCCTAGGTTACACAGGGCACGGTATGTAATGCCGTCAGGTCCTGGCGCTGAAGAACGCTTGCACAAAGCCAGCGCAGCTTCTAGTTCTTCCATAGAAAAAGGGCATTCCATGCGGGGATCGCGTGAGAACGGTGGGTGGTCGAGCGTTCCCGTACCCGTTCCATCGGAATTTGCTTCGCCAGCAATCTTTCTGCAGAAACATTCAGCGACGTCAATATCTCTACATTGTAGATGGAGTGCTAGAGATTTAAATGGGTGGCGCTGACCAAAGGTTGTGCGAAGGCCACGAACAGTCCTCCATATAAGCGACAAAGGTTTTCGCGGATCCAGGGACTCGCAAAAGGATACCCATTGCCGCGAAGCCAGCTTGTTCATGCGAGGCTGTATTTTCTTTTGTGTTCGTCTAGCCAATCTCAAATCATAATTGGACTTCGTGCGTCGATATCTTCGCTCCGCGCGACGGCGAATTGCTCGAAGTTTCGCTAGTTCAAAGTCGAAATCGATGCGGGAAGAACTCTTCGAAAGCAAATGCGTGGTTGTTTGTATGGCATCCTTTATCGCGCCCTGTAGTTTATACGAGGTGCCGTCACGACAACAGTCTTCCATTATTAATTTGTATTTAGGCCAATCGGTGCATTGGATGGTTCTGGAGGACTTGGAGCTAGTCAAACCTTCGATCTTCAAATAGGTTGGGATGTGGTCGCTACCCCGCGTTTCTAAATCCGAAAACCAGTGCACTCTTCTCGAAAGCGAACGTGAAACGAAGGTAAGGTCCAAGCAGCTACTGTACGCTGATCCACGCAGATAAGTAGGGCTTCCATCGTTTGACAGGCAAAATTCGAGTTCATTGGCAAAGGACACCAACGTTCTGCCTCTAGAGTTCACTTTGGAGCTTCCCCATATGTAATGGTGGGCGTTAAAGTCACCAGTGAGCACCCACGGCTGCGGAGTCGATGTCAAAATTCCCAGTAAGCGCTCACAATCTAGACGGCTTGTTGGAGATAAATAGGCTCCAAGAATTGTGAACGTGAGCTTTTTGTTCTTCACTGTTTAGGAAACGTATTGATTTGCTTCGTCAGGAGGCACTAGGTGATGTACATAAGTCAAGTCATGGCGTATAAACAGAACGACCTTGCTGCACTCTCCGTGGGTAGAGGACATAAAGCACTCATACCCGGACAGTCTGATGGGAGCTGACAGGTTGGGCTCGCAAATCACAATAATGGGGAATTGGTGCGTAAATACAAACTGTCTGAAGTCGGACATGCGTGACTTAAGCCCTCTGGCGTTTCACTGAAGTACAGATGCATTCTTGACCTTCTCTTGAAACGACGGTAATTCTCGGGCCATGGTTTTGCCCTAGAACTTCAAGCACCGGACTCAAAGTGTCCAGCACCTTCAGTGCGCTCTGTACCGACGGGGTTTTCATGTTGCTCAGTAGAATGCGCATGGCGTCCATAAGTGACTTTAGCATCACTACGACTTGGCGATCCGCAGTCGTCGTCGCATCCTCGGCTCGTGAGGTCATTGAGGGCGGCGCAATTTGATGCGACTCCGATGCAGGTTGTGCTCGTGGAAGTGTTGGCCACTCTTCAGTAGGTGCGAGTCTGGCCCCTTTCTTCGTCTTCGCAGTGTCTGTCTTTGTGGAAGTCGGCGTTGATACGGTAGCCGCTTTGCCGGAAGATGATGGTGTATATCTTTCAGTAGATGTAACTCTTCGTGATGCTCTTCGATGGCGATGTCGTCGTCGCCTGAGGGTAGCGGCAGCCTCTCTGTGTCTTGAATGGTCCCGTACCATACGTTTGAGTACTGCTCGCTCGTTCCTCACCCGCGGGCAATCATTGGATGAGGCCTCATGAGTGCCATGGCAGTTAGGGCACTTCAACACAGTTGCGCGACAGGCATCTCCTGAATGAGATTCAGCGCACCATGGGCACACGACGTTATTCCTACAGACACCTTTTACGTGTCCCATCTTGCAGCATTTGTAGCATTGCAGGGGCTTCGGTACGTATGGGCGGACTGGATGGCGGACGTGGCCAACTTTGACGTGTGAGGGAAGGCTGTCTCCCTCAAACCACAGCTTCAGGCAACGTGTGTTTCCAAGGCTTGTGATGTGCGTGATAAGAGTGCCTTGTGTACTTGGCTTTATTAATATAGGTAAGTCGTCGGTTGGTATAGAAATATCGACATCATAAATGACGCCGACAGTGCCATTGCAGCCTGTAGGTATCATGGATCGCACTTGTACTTTGTCGATCTCCGTTACGTGCCGTAGGCTTTGCAGTGCACTACGGTGTAGCACATATACTGCTAGGACATTCTTCCATGCATTTATTCTCACGTCCTTTATCTCGTTTGGCGCGATTTCCACAAGAAACGCAGAAAGACTTGCCTGTTTAGAAGTCAAAGATTGGACACTGGGTCCACAGGCATGAAGAGCATGGTGTGCGGCCAGCGCTGAGGTGTTGTCTTCACAGTGGAGACACTTGGCGATGATGACTTCCGTAGTAGTCTTCTTTTTGTGGTTCGGCTCATGACAAGTGTGAAATCGTCGTCCGACGAGTCGACGCTGTCCGAGTACAACTCGGTTGCCTCGCTGTCCGTGTCATTTGACGCATTTCCGCGTTTCCTGGACGCGACACGACAAGATGGCTTGACTCCATCAAGGTCTTCGAGGGCTTCTTCATCCATTGCCGCAACAAGGGAGCGGCAGCTCCCAGAGTTTCGAAAGAAACAAAGCGATATAAAGGTACAAGCGTTCTATGGCAGAAACACTTCGTCCGTAAATACGGTTCGTAAATACGGTGTTGCAGAATACAACCTGTCTTATGCAAACCAGAGGCAACAGAGAAAGTCCCAGCTGATCTACATGTCGAATTCTTTCCCACTCTTACAGGTTGAGTGCTTTCAAACATTCAGTAAACAGTGAGAACGATATTTATGACAACTCTAGACGGTGATAGAAGCAAGCATCCTGTATATCATGGGGCGCTGAAGGAGGTTTCCTGAGCCCAACTTTTTTTAATGTCGTTCTCGTTGGACTTGGCAAAAAACTCGCATGCGCAGACTCGGTCTCAGTGTACACAAATAACATCTGCATATGGAAACGAAAAAGTACAAACGAACCTACAGCGGCCAGTGTCAATAACGTCCACATATTTAATACTTGTGGACTAGAGCTCTCAAACAAAAAGAGTGTATCCATGCCATTTAAACGGAAGTCAATGGGCTGCTACCTTGTTATGATTGATTGAAAAATTATTCCTTCGGTTGCCCACGAGAAGTTTCTCGGAGTTACCATCGAGTGAGACCTATCTTGCTCCAAGCACATTTCTGCATTAAGAAAAAAGCTGGACAGCTTCACTGAAGTCACTCGACATATGTCTGAAAAATCATCCGGGCCATCCAAATCATCTCTTCTGCAGCTCTACCAGGCACTTTTTGTTGGATAGCTCCGCTACAGTGTGCCTGTACTTTCTCGGATTAGTACATCTCAGGCTCAGGCTTCCCCACGCTTCCACATGGGGCACTATTGCAGAGGCATGCGCGTATCTAGCTTGAAATTATCTACAATGTGAGCCAGTGCGGATTCATGTAAGGCTACTGACGAGGCACGGGAATCATCCACTGACAAACGTAACAAGCATACGGCTTGAAGCAGCCTTCTCAGAAGCCGTGTTGTCGCAGCATCTACTGTCGTCGGACTTCGCACCGCATGACCTACCGGAAGTTCCACTCTGGACTGCGTCAAAGCCGAGGGTGAGACTCTCGACCCCCGGAATATCGTAGAAGTCGAAAATCCAGCTTGCTGGGCTCAAACACTTTGTGTTATCCTAGATTGCTTAAATGTACGGACACGCCGAACATGTTTTTGTAGATGGTTCTCTAACACAGCTCTCGTCCTCGGTAGCTTACACTATACAGGGAATGGGGATAACGCAACGGTTCAAGACAGGACAAAGAAGACCGTCAACAGTAGGTGAGTCGACCGGCGTTCGAGAAGCAGTCCGCTGCATACTGCAACAACTTTCGAGAAGTGGACAATTATGCGTTTTTAAATGACAAAGCATAAGGTGATCTGTGCTTGTTTTCAGTTCTTTCAATAGTAACTGCGCTGGCCACATTGACCAGTAGCAACAGGGCGGCGCCAAAGCAGTTCCGACATTTCCGGGCCAGCTTTTCCTCTAGAGTCGATTATATTAACCGTATGCGCTCTTCGTCTTTCTGCATGAGATAAAAAAAATGCTTGCTGGAATTCTTTTTAATGCTTACTTTAATGACATAGTTCTCTATGCAATACTTAGACAATTAATTATTCATACCTGTAGCAGTAGACACTGTATACCCCATTTGCAACATACTCATTTCATTTTACCTCAATTTATTTCAAAAAAATGATAACAGTTTTTTCACCACCCGATTCACGGCCGATGCCCCAGTGTTCGTTGTTCCATTTCACTTGGCAACATGAAAGAGAACAAAATCGAAGACGGTTACGGTCTGCCTATATGCCTATACCATTATAATTCTAGAGCTCGTCTATGTGGCGCCCGTTCCTAGGTTGAGCGTCGCCGTCCCTCGGCGTAAGCGCGCGAACGCGCCAGCGCCACTGCTAGCGCCTTCGTCGTCATCGTCTTCTTCCACAACTGGCTCCGACGGCGCTCATCGTGCCAGTGTTCCCATACTGCGCCTGCCTCCGCGAAGGCGCTGACGGCACTGGGCCAGTCATTGCGGTGCTTTCGGTGTCAAATGTTTTGCCTCAATAGATCGCGAAATGAAAATATGTATGCAGCTGCGTTCAAATTTCGCATTCGGGAGTATCGTAATCATCGGGCATTTTTCTAAATTCCAATATGACTTGTTCAACTACTCTTCCTTTTATTTCTTTTAAAAGTATGAAAGCCCCCATTCAGCTTGTTTCACTTCTCCATCACTCTTTAATATTTTATTCGCAGTTCTACATTTCAAGTTCAATTTTCTGAATTCATTAGCTGTGCGTGCAACCACGCGAGCCTTGACCCATCCCCCGTAGGTAGTACTAGCCATATTTTGAAGGCGCATTATCATCATCATCGTCGTCGTCGTCGTCGTCGTCATCATCATCACTGTTGCGATCCATTCTTTTCTGCACGAGACATCTTGAACGAAGGCGTTCCGCCTCTGGAGTGGACAGTGACGACTTGTGCGTTCTTTGTCTGGTTTAGCATATGGTCCATCACCGCCGCTCGAGCTGCCTTCGACCTGTAGCGGCTGGCACCTCTGCAGCTGCAGCTGAACGCTGGTATTTTCGACTGCTTCCGAAGTTTTTCTGCGGCCGTGTTCTCTCAGCAGATGTGCTGCAGACTCCATCGTGGTCCTCTCTCATGTCTTCGTCGTCCCAGCCAGAATGCGAAGCATGGTTGGCCTTGCTCCAGCCCAGGTCTGTTGCCGAAACATCTGAGCAGCCAACTGTTACCCAACGAAAGGCATCAGTTAGCTGGAGCAGTCTACACCGCCACTACAGCGCGGCGCACCAGGCCCTCGTGGGCTTGGGAGTTGCCAACGACGCCGCTTTGCGCCGCGGCCGCGATCCAGCCCAAAGTCACAAGTCGTGAGAGCGGTCAACGCTTAAGCCACGAAGCCCCCGCAGGACTGTGCCACCATCGCCGGTTGTTGTGGTGTGTGTTCTCGGTGAGAACCCTTACCCGTCTGCGACCGGTGGTCGGCCTGCTCGGCCTCACGGTTCTGGCTGCGCTCGCCCCGCCCGCGGAGTCCTGGAGCAACCCATACCTGCTCGTCCAACACCAAGTCTACGAGGAACACCAGGAGGTGCTCGCCAAGGACCCATCCAAGCGGGCCGCGGGCGAGCAGCGGAAGGACGAGGAGGGGTGTTCGACTTTCATCGAGGACTACCTGTTCAAGCGGGGCGGCGCAGCAAAGCTGAACAATCGCACTGGCAACGGCCGGGCGCAGTTCGTCGGCGTCGGCACCAGCGGCGCCAGAGGCAGCGTGAACGGGTCGGCGGCTTCGGGTGGCGTGGTCGACGCCGAAGACAGCGGCCATTCAGACCAGCGGTACAAGATGCACATCATCAAGTTCCGACTGGTGAATGGCAGCCACCCTGCCATCGCTGCGGCTGCCAGAATCGCGCGTGCAATGGCGATGCGCAAGAAGGGCGACTACGCGCCCCAGGAGCCAAGCCACAGAGAGCAGCTCCACGCGAACGGTAGCAGTGGCGAGTCACACGCGGGCGGTCGCAGCGACAACGCCCCACTATACGCGCGACAATGAAGTGGCCGCCCCAGTGTCGCGTACAGGACGGCTCACCCGACCCCACGTGACCACCGCCTCGAACGGACCTTTCGGTTTCTACTGTTTGTAATTAGTTAAACCGCGCCAAAAAAGATATTATGCAGATTTGTTGGCAGGAATATTAGCCATACTGATGCTCATGCTTTGCGGAAAAGCCTTTAGTTTGCAAATGTGAAAGAAGGGTAAGCGCCTGTGGTGCAGAAAACATTCATTTTTACTCCTTGCAGCAGGCACCCATATATATATATTTTTTACTGCTTTCATGTGGCTCTCGACGCAAGGATTTTCATGGTGGGCAGTACGCGCAAGCCACCTCATACTTGATTATTATGTTTATCAGTTTTGCTTTGTACAAGATGATACAGTGCTACTACATATAAATGGCTGTGGAGAACTCCTTCGTATACAGTACTTCAAGCATTTGCGTAGCCAGAAATTTATTTCAAGGGGTGCTTCCGTCGACAACTACCACTCTTTCCTCTCCAGCACTTCTCTCTCTCTCTCTCTCTCTCTCTCTCTCTCAATATATATATATATATATATATATATATATATTAGTGGCTTTCGGCTTCGACAATCTCCCTGGAATAGAATGCTTTAACAACGAGGACGAACGTCTTGCAGCCACTTTGCATCAAATTATGCTATCATCCTTACGCTGTTCGTAAAAAAAAAAGATAGTAAAAATATTAAAATTTAGTTTACGAATTGATGCATTTATATAATGTATGCCGATGATCTACCTGGTGCGTGACTTGGGAAAATGAACAGCGCTTAAAATGGGGTCATGCAAAAGCAAGACTGCGCACTATCGTGTGTTTTTTTCGTTTGCTGGCCAGACTTATAGGTCAGGTACGTAACAGGGGAGATCACCATTGTTTTCAGCCAAACGCCTAGTGAGGGATACGGCCAAGGATACGTACGGGAGAGGGCGGACACTATTTTGCAAGCTTGCTATCATTCAATCGCGTTTTCGACGTTGTTGGCATGCTATATTATTCTTGAGTTCAAAATAAAGGAACGAAGCTTTGCGCCAGAGCATCGATAGTATCATATGATGCGAGTTTCACTCATTCTTGGTGACCTGCTCTCCAACTTGTTTGAAGAGATGTTGGGAAGTAACTTGCGATGATGGTAGTGTAGTCATCACACGACGCTTATTGTTATTTGTTCGCACTCTTGAATTGAGGCAGACTGTTCGAAGCAGGGTTGCTTCCTGTTTAGAAGCCTTTGTGAAAATTACGGTATCCGTTGCTCGCAGTAAAATAAGGGCCAGTAGCTCCGAGAGATTTGAAAGCGCCGTGTCTCCCGACACCCGCCTATTCTGGAAATTGCAGAGACATTTAGTTCGGATGGGCTTTCTGTACTAAGCAGCACGTGTTACGACGAGGTAGGCGAACCTCAGCTAGGCGACTAGCCACGGCCATATGGTGTTGAGCGATTGGGCAGGACGAGATTCTCTCTGTGTGTCCATAATTATCCGCTAACTTCGTTCTTAACGCCTTTTATGCATGTCCTCACCCCCCCCCCCCCCCCCACGTATGCATCACTCCACTCCCTTTCTTAACATTCTGTTCCATTAGTCAAGTCACACTCTTCAACATTCACCGGTTTGTTGAACGGCGCGGCAGCCGCTAACATTCCTATATTTATGTTTCTGCGTGGATTTCGAGGCCATTCACCTACCTCTCCTCCGACCTGTTTGTTGCGGTCATTTCTTAGATTCCGTAGCCCAGCGTCCCCGTCCTTGATATATTGTGCTATGCGCAAATCAGCGTTCTTTTAAGGCGAATATATTTTTTGTAAGTTTGCCCGAGTCGGGGGCGGTTCAAAGCGTTTCTGTACAAAGAAGGAGCGTGGAGGAGAGGGAACACGCGAGAAGCTCCTTTGCCTTTGTACCGCGTCGAATATGCGCAATACCCTCTGGAGGTCCCTGGGGTCCATCGCCACGTTAGCCTCTTGACAGCTGTAATTATCCGTGACGCCCGCAATACCACTCCAGAAATCGCAGCGCTTACCTTTCTACTATAGACCGTTTTTTCATGGGC
Organism: Dermacentor albipictus; assembly: GCF_038994185.2. Taxonomy (NCBI): domain Eukaryota; kingdom Metazoa; phylum Arthropoda; class Arachnida; order Ixodida; family Ixodidae; genus Dermacentor; species Dermacentor albipictus. The sequence continues at coordinate 6,504,271 of NW_027225574.1, read as the reverse complement.
GCCAACAGCGCCTCCAAAGTTGGGTTCCTGTATAAGCTCCCCATATACAGGAACACTACTTTCGGCGGTAGTTCCTGGCGTTTTTTTTCTCGCGCTCGTGTGGTCTATTTAGTATGACGTGCATCTTCTACGTAGTAAACGGTTCTGTGAGGCGTACTGAAGTGGTTTAAGCTGGTATGGCTGGACTTTCTGTTGGCGTTGAGGTGGACGGAGCAGGCAGCGTGATGTGTGCGCGCATATTTGAGCCTACAATCACCTCGGAGATCAAATGTGTATTTCTGAATGTTCCCTTCACTAATGTGGCCTTCTCGCAGTATTATCGTCTAGTTCTAAGCTGCAGTTTAGGAGCAATGAAATATACGCGAAGATCGTAGCAGCGTGGGTAGCGTTCTGCTACGATAGGAGCTGTGCTGTTAAACTTTGGCAAGCGTTCAAACTATTAGCTGCAGATTACGTTGCGTGAATACTTGGTTCGGTGGATGAGGTTTCCACCCACGAATAAAATAGTTTGGTCAGTAATGACAGCATACCTTACACTGTATTAAGCTGGTCCAGCAAAGCGACCGTTTACGAACTGCGCGAGCGTCCTAAGCATTGGTACGTTCTGGAGTATACAGACATCTTTGTTCTATGTAGCGCATAGACCAAGCCTACGGCATCAACGTTTACAGATCTGTAAACGTTGTGCGGCCTGACTATGCGAGGTTGTATTGCGGCGTGATCCCGTTTCCTCTTTCTTTTTCGAGAAAGAGGATGATAACCGAATTCTTTTCTTGGCGTTGTGTTCGTTCCGTTCTCTACGACGCACTCACACGTATTACGAAAATTTTGTCCTCAAAATAGCCATCGCATTCTTTTTATGTGATCCCTCTCATATATTATGGCTTTGCAGGGCTAAACGGCAACGTCGAAGCACATAGTTTTTATATTAAACGAGAAGAAAGCGGGTTACCTGAGGGGCCTGATTTTTATTAGTCGTATAAGAAGCCAACAAACACTGACATCAAGGACAACATAGGGGAAAAAACTTGTGCTCAATAAATGAAATAAAGAAACGATAAATTAATGGAAATTAAAGTGGATGAAGAAACAACTTGCCGCAGGTGGGAACCGAACCCACAACCTTCGCATTTCGCGTGCGATGCTCTACCAATTGAGCTACCACGGCGCCGTTTCCCCATCCACTTTCTTGGGTGTTTATGTGTCCTAGTAGCACTGGCTAACACTCCCAGGGTTCTACTTGGTTGGTTGGTAACAACTTTATTTAGTCCTTCAGAGCTTTCGCCGACGGGGCCTTAGTTCTCCCGCGTTGGGACATCGAGGTGTTGCTTTGCCGCCGCCTCGCGGGCCTGCTCGACGACCCACAGTTGGTCGCCGAGGCTGGGGCTGCGCAGGGCAGCGGCCCACCGCTGCGGAAGGGTTCCGGAGTTAGCACCGTGCGGTTCAAACAATCAAACCCCGGCCCTCAGTGCCCAGCAGCTGCGAAGCAACTGACCACGGCGGTGGTCAGACCTGCGACACAGCAGAAGGTGCTAACAAAATACCGGGGTAGTTGGAGAAGTATTGGAGAGGCCTTTGCCCTGCAGTGGGCGTAACCAGGCTTATGATGATGATCATGATGATGATGATGATAATGATGATGATGGCTTTTTGTTACAGTCCCAGAGCATGTGAGTTAAAGTGGCTATATCGGTGTGGCTGACCTTGCATATATTTGTCGGGTATGTGCTGGGGTAGAGCCTATGGTATGGTTCCGGGTTAGGGTACGTGAGCATCCGCAGTTTTCTGAGGGCCACCCCCTGAAAAGCAAATAACAAACGCAATCTCGATTCGGACGACGTCCTCTGAGATCGCAGAGCAGGCTGCAATAGCGATGGCCTTACTGGACGACAAGGGGACATCAATCTACAGTGACTCGATATCAGCTTTTAGGGCATTTGCCAAAGGAACCATATCTGTGCTGGCCCTAGGGATACTAGGAAGCAAGGAAATCAAGTCACATACATTGATCTGGTTTCCAGCCCACATGGGACAGATCGAGGGTGCCCCGCCCAACCTCAATGAGTCGGCACACGGAGCTGCGCGAGGGATCATCAACCGCGTAGCTACCGGGCAGCGTGACGCTGGGGGTACTGACAATCGGGACTCTGCTTCCTCGTACACTGAAATTACTAAGCACTTTTACTTGGCTCGGAGGATCTACCCCTCCCACAGTGCAAACTCAATAGACCTCAGGCTTTGACACTAAGGCTTCAACAGACGGGCGCATACCCAAAGCCCCTACTTCTTCACAAGATGTGCCCTGAAATTCAGACAACGAATGCATGTGCACTATGCAATGATTTATCGAACTTACCTCACATGCTCTGCCGATGTCCCGCGTTACGCGGCGATGAAAGCAACACTTCTTCACGCTGGGATGCGGTCCTACACAGCCCCAACCTCGAAGAACAGTTATGGGCTGTCCAACGGGTCCGCGACGCGGCGGAGAGGCTCGGCCTCTCTGTCCTGACGTGGGAGCGGCCCGCTGCGCCTTAGTGCGCACCCTAAAGGACCCTAATAAAGTTTTTCATCCATCCATGCATCCACCCCCGGCGCTCTGTCCAGCTTGTCGCTGGGCGGAAGGAAGGTGCGGCGGGCCAGGCAGAGGGCCTTGGTAATTTCGTTGTAGCTGGTCAAGCAGTCTTTGGTGCTGTTCCATGGACGATAGTCGCCGGCGCGGTTCGCGTGCTCGCGCGCCTTGGCGTGTGCCGTCTCGTTTCGGTTGCGATGTGTATCCGATACTTCTCCCATGTGCGCCGGGAACCACTGGATTCTGGTTTGAATATCTACCTCCCGCTGGAATTGCCGATTGCTCAGGACTCGGGCCGCGCTCCGTGAAATCTATTCTTTGGCGAAGTTTCTGATCGCTTCTCGCGAGTCGCAGAGAACCGTGGTGCACGTCGGATCCGTAAGCGCGAGTGCAACCGCCGCTTCCACCGCTTCTTCTGCGCGCTCGCACGGTACACTTGCCGTTATGCGCGTTTTGCCACTCGAATCGACGACCGCAACCACGAATCGCGAGCGTTCTGCGTATTCCGCGGCGTAAACGAACCGTGTGTCCCCGTTTCGTCTGCGTGGTTGTGTAGGAGAGCTCCGACCCTGGCCACTTGTTCCCTGGTTGTGTTCCGGGTGGACGCTCCGTGGAATCGGGTCGAGTCTTGGCGTTTGTCTGATCGCGTCCGAAACGGCGACTTTCTGGCCTTGTTGTGCGTGGTACCGGATGCCGAGGCTTTCCATGATCTGGCGTCCCGCTCTCGTGCCCGCTAATCTTTCTTGTTGTGAAGTGCGCTGTGCCACGGCGATTTCGTTAAGCGTGTTGTGAAGCCCGAGCTGGAGCAGGCGGTGCGTGCTGGTGTACTCGGGTAGGCCCAGTGCTATCTTGTATACTCTGCTGATGAGGACGCTGATCTTGCCTTCTTCTCCCTTGTACCAGTTGTGGAATGCCGCGAAGTACGCAATATGGCACATAACGAAAGAGTGTATGAGTCGTGTGAGGCTCGACTCCCCCATTCCGTTTCTTCGGCTGGTGACCCTCTTGAGAATTCTCATGGCGATAGCCGTCTTGTACTTTAATTTACTGATCGTTTCGCCGTTGACGCCATTGGCCTCGCTTATCATGCCGAGGACCCTGATTCTCCGCACTATCGGGATGGTTGCTCCGTTTCTCGTGCGTAGTTTGATCTCTTCGTATTCTCGCCTGGTCGTCGCCGCATTCCGACCACACCCGGGTGGTCTGCCCCTCTGCGTGGGGCGGTAGAGTAGGAGTTCCGACTTTTTCGGTGAACATCGTAACCCCATACTCAAAGGTCTGTTGTGTCAATTGCTTGCTGCAGTGCCGTTCCGATGCGACCGTCGCTGCCTTCGTGCACCCAGAGTTCGTCGGCGTATGACACACCCAAGAAAGTGGGTGGGGAAACGGCGCCATGGTAGCTCAGTTGGTAGAGCATCGCACGCGAAATGCGAAGGTTGTGGGTTCGGTTCCCAATTGCGGCAAGTTGTTTTTTGTTCCACTTTAATTTCCATATATTTATCGTTTCTTTATTCCATTTCTTAAGCACAAGTAATTTCCCCTATGTTGTCCTTGGTGTCAGTATTTGTGTGCTTCTTATCATATGACTAATAACAATCGGGCCCCTCGGTTAACCCCCTTTCTTCTCGTTTATTACATAACGAGGGTCTCAAATCCGGCAACATTGATGCCTTCAGGTAGCATATGTGGGTTTATTGACCAGTTGCCTTCACCCAAAATGTTCACGTTCTCGTAACGCCTGCTGCAAGAAGGACGTTCCACGTCCGCCGCCAAGGTCTGTGTGTGGTGGCGCTAGCTAACACTCCCAGGGTTCTACTATGACACATGAATACCCAAGAAAGTGGGTGGGGAAACGGCGCCGTGGTAGCTCAATTGGTAGAGCATCGCACGCGAAATGCGAAGGTTGTGGGTTCGGTTCCCAATTGCGGCAAGTTGTTTTTTGTTCCACTTTAATTTCCATTAATTTATCGTTCCTTTATTCCATTTATTAAGCACAAGTAATTTCCCCTATGTTGTCCTTGGTGTCAGTATTTGTTGGTTTCTTAGGATATGACTAATAGTTTATATATTTATCATGCTGGTTCACCAGCCGCAGTGATCGCTGTCTTGAGCAACGCCCTGGGTCTCATGCAGGAGGCTAGCGTAGACATTTAGTGATTTCAAGCCTACTAGACTTGAAATGCGTGAGAGCGATGCCGGTGTATCACAAATATTTGATAGAGCCTGCCGCTTAGACTTTTCGTGGTTGCCTTAGGTTGGTCGTACACGAGCGTGCGCGCTTATGTTTTATGTTTCAGTCCGTACGCCAAGCGATCAGATAGCGAGCAGATTTACCACTTCATGCTGGTAATGCATAGACACCGGTTCTCTTCGTCGAATTAAAACCGACATACGCAAAATAGTTCACAAGACGTACACACACCCCGGCTGATATGCGCGTCACATGTTTACGCCCCCAAGAGATATTTACGCGTACTGTAGTTACCGATGCACCGAAAGGCTTCCCTGACGACCTTATATGAACGGACATTGCGTAAATTTCACAAAGTACTATCTAAAACATCTCGAAATCATTCCACAGCACGCGACAGCAATACTTTCAAGCAGCGCCGTGCCGGATCGCATAAGCCAGAGAGGAGGAAAGGCTCATCGCGCTCCCTTTCCTCCTCGCCCGATGAGAAGCTCAATACCCAAGTTCAGAGGGAAGCTCCATAAAATGATCGACAGGAGGGGGAGAAGAGGAAAGGTTGCGCTATCTTCTGCAGCCCTTCAAGGATCACGGCTACCAACACAGGTGGTGTTGGCTCAGCGCCACATCACAACCCCCTCCTCCCTCTTCGGACTTGCCCTTTCACCCATTTCGCTCTTTCGGAGCCCACTTCCTGAAACTTTGTGTTATGTGGGAAAGGAGGAGGGGGGTTGGCAGAAAATTTTGGAGGAGGGGGGGTAAGCTCCCCCCCCCCGTCTACGCCAATGGGTACTTGTACAATATTAGACAGTAATGTAGTGTTGTACAATATTGTATACAGTAATGAATAGGCATGCGCAGAGTCAGGGTTCCAAAAGAAGAAATCAGACTTATAGCAAAGCTTTTACCGAGGGTCGGTCTCAAATCGACTGCATCATCGTATGTAAAGGAAAACTCCGCACGACGGGAAAGATTGCCCGTAGTAAGTTGTACACAGGCTGTCGAAACAGTGATGGCTAAAAGCAGCTTAATGGGGGAAAAATATTGCGCTTGATATTTGACGAGAACAATTATCAAAACAGCTTGCACTCCTGAGCATGTACTGATGTTTGAGACGTCGGTAAAACAGCGTAGGCGTCAGATCGGAAAATCAGAATACCCGACAGAAGTTAATCTTTCTTTACTCTTTCTTCACTGCTATCCGGCGCGGTGGCTTAGCGGCTGTGGCGTTGCCCTCCTAAGCACAACGAGGTTACAAACAAAGCCGATGTTGACGACCAAGTTGATCAGTTTGTGGAACTTGTTTTGAGGAGTCTGCGCAAATACATTCCTCAGTACAGGCCTAAACACTCTAGATATCCCCACTGGTTCTCATCTGAACTCATAATTGTCCTAACACATATAAATCGCGTGCACCGAAAATCTATAATTCCTCTGCCTATTGAGTGGAGAGAAGAATTCCACTATCAATTATTATTATTATTACTACTACTACTACTAGTAGTAGTAGTAGTAGTAGTAGTAGTACCGAATAAAAACATGAAATTTCCTGTAGGCAACCATTAAATGGTTTACCTGGAACTTCAGAAACCAGCAATGGACTGCTGAGCATAAAAGCACATCAGATATCGAGCAGACAACGTACACTATTGCATGCCACCTGTCACTACATACGAGGGAAAGTGCCATGCATTAAAACGCGCGCAACGCATGTTTCCTGTATTACCTGTTATAACGCGTAAACCGCACACACTCCAACATCTGTACGGAGCATACGCTGGGCACACAGCTCTGGACTGCAGCATTCAGTACATACGTTAGATGCATATAGCTCGAAATCACTTAAGCTACCTTGTGTATCGTACTTATCATGCTAAAATCAGAATAAAAGGAAATAGTACGAAAGTAACATCACTTGCGGAAGCAGTTGTGGAGCATCACCTATCGTGCAGCGAGCTTACGCAAGAACCACAACACGAACTGTTTGAAGACTTTAAACGACTGAATTTCGTTCCCAAGTCACGCCCGTCAGGTATTAGCCGCAGGTGAGGATTCACAAGCTGTTGCCCGGTGTTGTTTGCTCGGTTTCTCTGCCATCGCAGCGAAGAAACGCACGTCTCCAATCGAAGGCGCCTATCTCTATTTGCTTAATATGGCTGCGAATCCTGCCGCTATCTAGGGCAAGGAGAGAAAGGCGCAGCTTCATTCATTCATTCATTCATTCATTCATTCATTCATTCATTCATTCATTCATGCATGCATGCATGCATTTGCGTTTTATTTATAAGGCTCAAGCTGACCGTACCGAAGGTTATTCCTTACATACCGTTGTTCGCTGCTGTTATCGTTCTTTATGCCGTAAAGTCACCCAGCCATTAGTAAACATGGTTCATTTCTGCGAACATATGACCAGACCTTTCGCTGGCAAGGATAAAGCAAAATGCGACTGTGTCGTCTGATGAAGAGCTCGACACGACCGATATCACTGCGCCTGAGGCCGCCCTTCCTATCCTACACACATCCTGATCAACTACCGGCAGCACCGCCACTTAAACTGGCAGGAGTCAGTTATATTTTACAGCTCCCCTGAATTCGTTTGTTTCTTTTTCTTCTTTCTCTCCTTTCTTTAAAAAAGAGCCCCAGAGAAACACGGAGGGAGGCACAACAGCGCAGGACTCCGGATCATCAAAGTAACTATATTCTAGCTTTGCGGATGGACGCCTAAGCGGCGCAGCGCGCGCTTTTGCCGGAGGAGCCGCTCCTGCATCATTGACTTGTGAGTTACTATATGGGTGGCGTAAGATACCAAGATGCAGCAAACGAGTTATATACTCGCGCAGGCGGCACTACGAATTATTGCAATATAATTGAAATAGACACTCCAAGCGCATTTTCACCGTCGTCATCGCCCTCGCCATTATGTTTCGTATATAAAGTCCAAGTGCGATTAACTCCTATCGTGCTCTGTCTGACGTTGGTGAGAAGGAAATTACACGAGGGTGAGGCGGCTCGATGCGCATAGTATTTCCGCACGCCCAATGTTGGAGGTCACGTGATGAAACGTGCTCTAAGGGAGGAGGGCGTGCGTCTCTTCCTATAACCTGGTCGTTGCTGCGCGTGCCTGTCCACGCGCCTGAGCGCACACACGGCCCACGCTAGCCCACGCGCGGTATCTTGGAGGCATCTCTAACGGGTCCAAGGCTATAGCAAGGTTAAGGGCGAGCCCAGGCGGCGGCTTCCTGCTCACTGTGTTGCCAGGCGCCAAGTGTTAAACATCGCGTAATCTCATGTTTCGGAGACGCGCTGACGCGCGAGGCAGCTAGAAGCATTCGCTCCCAGCTGCCGGCGCTCTCCATCGCGCCAGCGATATGACAGTGAGTGTTCGTGCTCATCGAGTAAGATCTTTTCATGTTTGCCTGCGGGACATCATGCTTGTTCATTTAATTATTAAGCGCACGTTCGCTGCAATTCATACGGCAGAAAAAACTACGCACCTCACTTTGTGTAGTTATCTAATACCTTGCTATAGCTATCAATGCTAAGCCGTTCGGGCAAAGCTGCGACATTTTTCTGCCAATAGCTGGTCATATATACCAATGGTCTCGTGTGAACATCAGCCTCTTTCCCCACTTTCCAAATTTAACTCACTGTACTGGGCACTCTACAGTACCGTGATGCGTGCATCTACAATTGTGCGCGCACAAAAGAAAAACAAGGACAGGATATTTTCTATACCTCTCTGTATATTACTCTTCCGGAATATCGGAACGCCACAGGCACAGAACAAAACAGAGGTTTGAAGTGCCCGCGCTAGTTCTTCGTGACGTGATAGGATTTTGACAGTGTCTGATATTCGAGTTCAATTAATGGTTTACCGATGAACAACATTATACTGCATCGCAGAGAAATAAAGATTCCCAAACATCCCTAACTACTTTGAAATTCGTGAAGTCGTACTAAAGCGTACCTGCACTGCAATTCGGGCGCGAAATTCGAAAACGGGTAGCATTGCTCTGGATGTTCTCCGCTAGTGAACAACTTTCCCCGCCCGAACGAAGGAGAATTGAGCCTTCAAGAACACAGTGAGAATAAATAAATCAAGCGAGAAAGAAAAAGAAACAAAGCACGCAAACCTAACGCAAACCTAGATGACACGGAGCTTGTTTTACTTTGCGAGGTAGCAGCAGCAATCATTGACGGAAACAACGGACGGCCTCGCCGCCTGTAACTGTCCGCGTCGCGAGCGCACGCAGGCGATATATGATGCTCGTCGAGAAAATAATGGTTATTAGAGGTTTATGTCCAGGTACATTTAAGGCACCGTACACGTTGTGTCACATCCGTTCTGGGAGATTCGCCCAGAAGGAGCATTTACCCAGTGCCGAAATTGTCTGTTGGGGCGCACACCCAGCGCTCCAAACAGTCTTCTAGGCCTGACTGCATCCAGCAGCAAGGCTTCGGGTGCCAGGTGCCAGCTGGAGGGGGGGGGGGGGGGGGGGTTCGCGTATGTCTCACGACGTCCCTATTTCCGCCAGCTTGACTGGGCGTAGATGATAAAATGGCAAAGAATGCTCCAGTAACCAGCAGCCCGAGCTCGTGTACCCGATGTACCAGATGTGTAGCGACGCTGAATTGTCAGTTGCAGCTTTAACATCGCACGTAATAATTTGCACGAATGTGCGGGCAAACGAATTTAATTGGCATGGGGTCGCTTAACTATACTCGCCTTTGCGGAACGGTTCATGTGCTCGTGGGGTGCGCTCATCGCCGATCATGGTTTGTGTGTCGTCGGTATATACAGGGTGTCCCAGCTAACTTTAACAAGAGATTAAAAATATGCGAATGCCACGTAGGTGGACAGAATCAAGGTAGTGTTGTTTGCCGTCGCTTGGAGATACCCAAATTATTTTTTATCCCGCTTAATTAGATAGTTCGTCTTGTTAATTAATCAACTTTTTAGATGTTCTAGTTAGATTAAAGGTGTGAGTGAAAAAATTGGAGAGCAACATGATACACTGCAAATCTAGCTTTCTGTTGCTCAATACGTGTGACGCAAAAGTGTTTTGCCGAGCGTGAATGAAGAACGCGAATACACGCAAAATTTCCGCGTGATGGATAGCTCGATGGACTATGCGTCGCAGGGGTCATGCACGGTATCCAAGGTGGCTGTGCTGGTGCTGAAACATCACCGCCACTCCCTCACCGGAAATTTGGAATATCCACGCCTTGCTTACAACACCAAAGGAGGGAGGGGGGGGGGGGGGGTGACAGAAGGCCATGGGCCCCGAGTTTCATACGACCTAGCTACGGTACTGCCGATGAGCCTGAAGATATACGCGAAACCATCGCTTGACGCTGACAGTGATCGGGGCCCTGCTGATAAAATGCGACCGCCGGCCCCAGGCAGGATATTTTCTGGCCGCGTATTAGGAAAGGATGAAAAAATGTCAGCCCCATGATAAGTGTAACTGCAATGAGCATAACTTGACCACGTGAGTGCAACATCAACTCTATGTGGAGTCATGGTTTGGCGCCCGAATGTACCTATACGGTTCACTATTTCGCACGTAAAATCAGTGTGCGATCGCGGTCGCGCGTCACTACGCAACAAATACAGGTTGCGCTGCTGAGGACATCACACAATTAACGTCCTATCTGTGGTCTACTTTCCTGCATTGAGTAGAGGGCAGAGATGACGGTCTCCCTACGGAATGGCTGAGTGGCCATCCCGTAATCATGGTCAAGTTTAAGAAATTCAATGGCGTACGCCTTTGAATTTTCTAAACTTGACCATGATTACGCACGTTCTTTTTACCCCAATGTCCCTTTTCCTTAGCCCCTTGCTGCATTCTGGCGAAGTTCTCATTTCTATCACCTGTATTGTCATTACAAACAAAATAATGCAACTAGTTTCTTAATATTCTTTTTCAAGTGCCTGTGAACAGCTGTTTGTGAGATCTCGCGAAAAATTTACGATGGTGTTTTTTTTATTTTTATTTTTAAATAACGTTCATTTTCGTAAAAACTTCACATTTGAGGCGAATTGTAGAAATGGTAATTTATGATACAACAACAATATGTAACAGAATTGTTGAATAGGTTAAGGTCTCACAGTCCACCGAATTTCAATATGCTACATCAATTGGTTTAGTTGATAAAAAGTCGTAAACATAGCAACTTTTGAAAACTGTAGCAAATAAGCAGGTATTCTAAATCACTTACGTTTTGCACGGAAGCCTCAGACCATCCTAGCTGGTCCCTTCTTTACTTCTACGTTTTACAGACAAAAACATGTTCTTTGTACCTGTAACATATTGTATTTCACATTGTTGTGAATTTGCGACAATGCATTGTGCATGAAATGGGTGCCTCCAGACTGAAGAATTTCGCTATTTTTATTCTCCTAGAATATTCATTTGGCAAAAAGAAAGCTACGTTCTCTTTCGTGCTGCCGAGTGAAATGCGCATAAAATCATAAATATTCAATGGAATCTAAGATATGAATTTTTTTACCCGTGTTGATCTCTCGCGGAATCAGCCAGGTACACACAGACCCGCACACGCATGCACACGCGCACGCACAAACACCCACGCATACACACGCACAAGACAAGCACAGACACAGAAAAGTGAGAAAACTTGTGCAAGGTGAGATCGTATAGACAGGGTACGCATTCTCTCGTCATTCTCTTACGAAATATACTCGCCCTCGTTGGACTTTCTTCGTCTTTGTGTTTCCTTTTCCCCGTTAATTTTCCCGTAGATAGACAGATTATCCCGTTCTTTTCCCAAATGTGCTTTCTGCACCAGTTCCTAACTGCTAAAAAGAAAAAATGAACCCCACCGATGTATTGAGATCGGAGGCGCTAGGCGCGGATCTCGAAGGAATATGAGACAATCGTTGCTGGTCTGGTCCTTATTTATTTTTGAGCGAGAATTGAACTAGCTCTTTTATTTTATGTAGTACCATGTAAGCCAACGTACCTTAAAAACATTTTTCTTGCCGTAACATGCCAATTTATATGCGTTTATGTTGCCTGATTTTTATGACTACATACAGTGTGGCTTAAACTTTGCAATTCAAAACTTTTTCCATTTTCTCAATAAAGGCGCATCACTATTACAAATTATTTATTTTCTTGGTTTTTAAGTACATAATCTTTAAATTTGGTTTTGATAGAAGCTGCACGCAAGTGTATGACAAGCTAGAGGTAGCGCGCAGTGGCCATACTTTAATGAATGTTTTGACGTTGCCAGACTTTTAGCGACAATAAATAATAGACAAAGTATTTTGGCATTTAATACCTTTTGAATGTTTATTACACATTGTGTATAATTACTTCAGCTTTATTGTAGCAAATTAGTTTACAATTATCATTGTTTGCTGACTGTTGTGGACGTGTTTTGTACATTGTTGCCTAATTTTTATGTATCAGTTGCCGTAATTATACGTTTAATTTGTTATATTTCTGTTCATTTGTGTAGATAAAAATAGTTCCCTATCTTGGAAGTTATTGAATATTTGCTTTAGCAAAGGTGGTAATAAATAATAGTTTGTGCCATTGTGGCTAGCCTAGCATCATGTGCTAGTGTGGCGCAGTTGTGAACTTGTGAATGCATGCTTGCGTCGATGATTTCTAGACAACAACGTAATTTTAGTTGTTTACGTAGCGTAGATTCTCAAGTGCCGTGTCTACGCGCTCCAGCAGTAGCGTGAGACCAACACGACAGCTTAAAATACATCTGTGAGCTAGCGCTTAAGCCGTTCGACCACGTCCAACCAAGCTCGTCTGTCGTGTGCTCGCCTACGGCGCTACGCGGAATACCTGCCAGCTGTGAGCACGGTGCTGCAAGATACGTCCACTGTTGTGGCTAGTGATTATGGAGATCTTTCTTTATTTCCGTGTCGAATCCCGCTGTGCCTTATATATCTGTAGCATAGTAGACGTTCCAAATGTATTACATATTTCGTGTGGTAGCCGTATTTTTCTCGAAAGTGCGCCTGCGTGCGCGCCAGCGAGCGACATCGTCCCGCTTGGCTCCTCGTAGTCCGTGCAGACGCGTGCATCTGCGCATACCGTGGCGCAATTTTGCTGCATGGGCGCTTTCCGCGCCTGTGTGCGGTAGCACACGAAGGCATGGAAGTTATACCGGACGACGTGATTTCGTAGTTAAAGCCCAAACCACGTGAGAGCTATTTAGTGCGCGACGGCGACGAACGACGGTCGCGCGCACAGTATCGCTTGTTCTTGTATCGCTCGGTTCTGGAAATCTCGAATTCGTCGCTCGTCGCCCGGAAGTGCTGTGAGCGAACTGGATTTACATCAGGCAGGTACTATCGGTTCTCGCACGGAACGGGCAAACGGCCCACTTTGGATGCGTGCAAGGATAAGAACCTATTGCAAGACCTCCGGAGATACGCCATGCCGCTCTTTACTGCTAAACACGTCAACTTAAACTAATAAAGCACGCGTCGTGCCAGTTTCTGCGCGTATTTCCTGCTCTCGTAGTGGCAACGCCGGAAAGACTTCGCTTAAGGTCGTCGCTCGCGTGTGGTTCGACTTGCAGGCGACGAGTGAACGCGACAGCCATCTCCATCCCGTCACTGTCGCGCTCAAGATAGCTTGCATGGGGTTTTATACTTCAGTATTCGAAAGCGGTTGTTGCCATCAACTCTCGGCAACCATTTCAGTTCATGTTTCACACCGTGAGTTATGTGAAGTTGAACGACTCCATATCGTATGCGCAAGTGCTGCAGCCAGCCGATACCGGTTATACGAATTAGCATAAAGTTCGAGGATACGATACACGTGGCTCTTGGCTCGCAATCCCCTAGCTGTATATCCTTGCATGATGCGACGTCCCCTCCCCCTCACTCTTTTTAATAATTGGAAAGATCGCGTTCCGCAACTTCTTTTTTTTTTTTGTGCAGTGGTAAATGCCGGCGTGCGACGGTGTGGTCGATATCAAATATGTAAGTGCAACGCAACGTGCTTGGGAACCCCGACATTGGCGTCAAACGCAATTATCGAGGGTTATAAAATTAAACGGGCTTAACGTATGCCTCATTGGAATAATTTGCAATTGCGCGTTCTTTTATGGCGTTCCAGTGATCTGTAATACTTTTTTTCCCTCGCCTTGCGGTTCAGCGACTACACGTTCTATGTCAGCTAGATTTAGTACGTTTTTACTATGGGTGTATATATTGGAAACTTTCCAATATCGAATCAATATAGTGGGCTATTCGATTCGGTGTCCGAGCTTCTGTTCGTCGTTGAGCTCATTCAGCTTGTGTTCAGTCGTTGTTCGTAAATGCGAATATAATTCCAATACTTTTCGAATATTTCAAAACGTCAACGTCGCCCAATTAAACATTAAGCCATAAACGAGGGATCCAAAAGAACAGTGATTGTTCCGCAAATATATATTTCTCAATAATTCTTCCAGAGCCAATTTAAAAAACGCTACAAGAAATCTTTATTGTAGACTTTCGCTTGTTTACTTGTTCTTTCTTCCTGCGCGAGTCCATTTGATGTTCCTTGTTCGCGAAGTAAAGGAGTAGTGTATCTCAGAGGCGTACCTGTGAGATACACCTTATTTCATTTTTCTTCTGCGGGTTTACGCGTCTTTATGGCGAATAGTGGGCATTGTTCAAATTAGTACTAGTGCCAGTACCCCCCCCCCCTCATTCGCATAGAAAAGTTACCTAAGGTTAAGCATTCCCCCGCCATCCCCCCCCCCCCAAAAAAAAAGAAGAGAACAAAAATCCCTGGGTACGTGTCCGTGTGAAGGGATTCCTGTTCAGAGCTTACATGTCCCAACCTTGAGCTTCACATTGCAAACCTTCACCTTGACTTTATACGTTAATTTTATTTATGTTTTTATTTTCTTCATTTATTTATTTATTTTCTAGCATGTGCTAATGTTACGGCACTGCCCAGTGAGACACAGATTCCTCGGTCGGGATGATTTTGTTCGCTCTTCCTGTCCTACAAACACCTGGGCGTGCTCTGCTTAGTGAGTAAGGTGTCGCGTTCGCGAGGAGCTATAGACGCCTCATAGGTTGCATGACACTGGTCCAGGTTATGAATTCTACATCATGCCAGAAACACTTGCACGGCTGTCTTGCTTTTGTCCCACGTCCGCGTGCAGACGGTAGTATCTGGTCTGTTCGATCGCACAGTCGCTAGCGGACCACTGTCTGATGAATTTATTTTGGGTCTGGCTCCGCGCATTACACCCCAGCCGTCATTACATAATCCTAGTAGGTTTGTCACTCATTTTCTTCCTGGTCCTTCTGCACCAGTTCAGAGTATACCGCCTTTCTGTTAATGCTTTACATATATTTCCTCTCTCTCTCTCTCTTTGCTTAATGAACTTTACGTGCCTGTCGGAGCACAGCTCTACTGAGTTCGTGTGGCACAAACCGCAGAAGTGCCAGAGGTGTGTCTCTTGGAAATGAGAACTGTCGTAATTTTGTGTAACTCTTCTCGAGGAACACCCTACCTGCTGAACAATGGCTTCAGAGATGGCGGGGCGTTGATATCTACGAGGCAGCGCGCGGGCTTGCGCAAACTCTGCACAGGGGGCGCCAAACGTGGCGCCACACCGCGAGTCAGCGGTCAGTAAATAAATAAAAAAAGAACTTTCCGGAAGCCACTAGTTGGTAAAGCTATGCTCTCGCTGGTAGTGCGTTCTTCGCAGGTTCAGCGTACGTCGTATGTAAGGTGTGTGTGTGTGGGGGGGGGGGGGGGGGTTGACGTCCCTTCCAGCGCGGTGGCAAAGTTGCGGTGCTTTCCAGCCGCAGGTACCACTGGTCATTTCTTGCCTAGTTCAGCGGTGAAACCTTCGCGGCGTTTTAGCGAATCTGGGTTGCAGTCATGTGCGTGAAGGGACTCTCAGTGGCGTTTCACTGTTTTCACGCCTCTAGTCATGGGGTGCTTGTGAGTGCAGTCTGTACCGGTTCGCTACGTGACCCGAGACTCAACAACGTATGGAGTATAATATTAATAATAACAGTAATAATAATAATAATTTTAATAATAATAATTATAACCACGTTTTTCGCTTTTGCACGTGCTTTTGCGCGTGCACGTGGCGCAGCTTGTGAGTGAGTGAGTGAAGTAACCTTATTTCGGTCCAGAGAAGACGCAGGGGAAACCCCGCGCCACCCGGCTAGTCCCACATAGAGACCGCCAAGCCGAGCTTGACGGCCTGATCGCGGGCACTCTGGACGGCCAGGGTTTGGTCGTTCAGTTCGGGGCTGCCCAAGAGCGCAGCCCACTTATCCTCGCTGAAGGAGGAGCCGATGGCTTCACACTCCCACAACACATGGTCCAATGTTGCCCTTACTCCACAGGCAGGGCAGTCCGCACTGGGATACCTTTCAGGGTATATGGCATGAAGACCGCGAGGTTAGGATACGCACGTGTTTGTAAAAGTCGAAGGGTAACTGCCCGCGCCCTGCATAAGGCGGGGTGCGAGAGGGGGAATACCCGTCTTGACAGATAGTATTGTGTGGTGATTTCATTAAACGTGAGCAAGGGTTCCCCGCGGGGCAGGGCAACGTTACTAGACTAGGCTAGTCTAGTAACGTTGGGGCAGGTGGACTGCTGAGGCGGCGCGGTCAGTGAGTCCTCGCGCGGCCTCGTGCGCGCCCTCGTTAGGGTTAGAGAGAGAGCCCTCAATCGACCCCAAGTGAGCGGGAAACCAAATGAGAGAATGCGGAGAGATACTTATGGCGCTTCGGAGAATGCGGATTGCCTGAGGGGAGACCATACCGGTTTGGTAGGCCTTAATGGCTACCTTGGAATCACTATATATTGCCTCTCTGCGACCATCGAGCACAGCCAGCGCGATTGCAACCTGTTCGGCTACCACGGGCCTCGAAGTGCGTACCGTAGCGCAGCAAGTGAGCCTTGAAGTGGTGTCGACGATGGAGACGGCGAGTGCCTCTTGTTGGACATATGCCGCGGCATCCACGAAGCTTGCCTCAATGTGGTTATTTCGGACATGCTCGAGTAGAGCTGTACCCCTGGCCCGACGTCTGCCGACGTTGTTTGCGAGGTGCATATTGCGGGGAAGGGGCGCGATTTGCAGTTGACACCTGAAGTCGCTGGGAATCCGCACGGCGTCGGAGCACTGGTCGACAGGATTGAGGCCCATCTCGTCGAGTATCTTGCGGCCCATCGGAGTGCCCGATAGCCTGAGCAGCTGCGAGTGCTCTTGTGCCTCGATAATTTTTTCGAGCGTGTTGTGGACTCCGAGCTTCAACAGGTTTTCGGTGTGGGTGCTTGCAGGTGAGCCGAGGGCAAGCTTAAAGACCTTGCTGATGAGTGAATTAAGCTTGTTCCTCTCTGCAACATGCCAGTTGTGCATGACCGTCGAGTATGAAAGGTGGCAGAGAACAAAAGCATGTATAATGCGGATGAGATTGTCTTCCTTGATTCCCCGGTGCCTGTTGGCGATCCTCCGAATGAGGCCGAGAGCACTCTACGTCAAGGCGGTGGTCTTTCTGAGTGCGGTTCCATTGGCACCGTTAGACTCGGTATTTATCCCCAATATTAGGAGTGAGTTCACTCTGGGCACCGGAGACCCGTCACCAGTGATAAGCCGTATTTCGCTTAATTTCGGACGCCGGTTTCCAATCATGATGGCCGCCGCCTCTGGCTTTTTTCTTGTAGAGAAGTAGCTCAGATTTCGATGGAGAATATCTGAGCCCAGTGGGGTGGAGGAAGCGCTCGGTCGCATCGATGGCGCTCTGCATGGCGGCTTCAACTTGGTCGTCGCTCCCGCCGACGCACCAGATGGCGATGTCATCTGCGTAGATGGTATGGTTGATTCCTTGAATCTTCGCGAGCTCCTTAGAAAGCCCGTTCATTGCGATGTTAAATAATGTTGGCGAGATGACTGAGCCCTGAGGCGTGCCGCGTGAACCGAGGGTGATCTTTTGCAAGAGGTATCCTTCGATCTTGAGCTTGGCAGTTCTCTGGCTAAGGATCGGATGAAGTCGTAGGCCTTCTTCCCGAGCCCGAGGCCGGCAATGGACTGGATAATGAATTCGTGTGCAAATTCACTGGCGCGAGGAAAACGTGCCTAGTTGCCACCACGGGGGCGATGACCAACTGCTCGTCAGGGCCTCGGATATATGAAGCAGAGCGTGGTGTCTACTGACTCAGCCGCGCAAGAGAAGGGGTGGACGCGACCGACGTGAGGAGAGCTGTTGAGCATACGCAAATTTCGGCGAAAGTGGTCAATTCAATATTATTTCTGGGCACATAATTGACTCGTCGTACGTGTTTCACCCTACCAAAGCCCTCGCTGAAACGTACAGGTTCTGCCATTAAACCTTCCGAATTTGGTGTCGTCTACTCAAAGGCATCGCCTGCTCAAACGGGCGTCACTGTATGCCAGGCGTTTCCGCAAGAGTTCGCCGCGGGCAATTTACTCGCACTATATGTATATGCAACGAAGGCATCGTGCGTAGGATGATGACGGCTTCACCACTGCTGGTAAGAAGTTGCGAGAGCTGACATATCATAGGTATTTTTTTCTTCTTTTCCTTGCAGAGGACCCTCGCTAATGCAGAAGATAGCCGATGTTTCTTTTAGTTAGCTTGCTCCTCTTTAATACATCTCTACATTGGTATTATTAACCGAGGGTTCCGTTGCAGTCTTTAACTTTGGGACCCTCGTCTGTGTATTGTCTATTACCAATTCATTGTACTTAAAGAATAATAAACTGAAACAACCTGATGTCTCGATAGAGCGGTATTGGTTGAGCGCGCCAGTATGAGAATAAAAAAGGACGAGGTGTCACCTTGGCTCGTACATTCGTTTTTCATGCTTGAATAATTAATTAATTGGAGATCAGGGGTGCCGTCTGGCAGAGTGTGTGGCGACATGGCAGCGCGACGAATGTACTGTTGTAGCTGCTGTGGACCGAGCTGTTGGCGTTGCAAGCGCGCTTCTTCTGCAAAAAAAAAAAAAAAAAACCTGATTCTTTGTCCCCGCGCATGCGCTGCTAACAGTGATCTTCTCCACCGTAAATCGTTCATTCATTCGGTTAGCATTTCTCGGGTAGCGTTCTAGGTTACACATTCTAGAGACACACAAACACTGCCAGTTGCCGAAGTAGGCTTCTCCACACTATGTCTCTTGTCACATTTGTCTCTTACAAATGCATTTCAAGGCATGCATGAGTCTCCTTAAAAATTCAGACTAAGTTCGCGGTTGCGGGCTATTCTTGCAAAGCGCACGCGGATACACGAGCAAGCTAGCAGATGTCGCAAGTACCAAGTTTAAACGGCCGAGCTAGCATGCTGGCCAAGTACTTTCACTAGCAAAACTTGAGTATTGATGCAACGCAGGGAGTACATTGAATGGTTACTTTCGAGGTTCACGTACACGTCAGAGAAACTTTTACTGCATGGTACAGCTCCGCGTCCTGATCTGCTGACTCAAACTACACAGCTGCTTCATGTTTTGTTTCTATGCAAATAAGTTTTGCCGTTACGCGCCCTGCGTGCCTCCACTGTGTAACCCGAATTCACTTTCGTTTTACATAGAGCGTACAAGTTCATTACAAAAGTTGTATGGGCCCTAGGCCCATACAACGAGGCGAAAGGCAAGTAATGGGTATACGTTAAAAGTGCAATTGCGGCCGCGGTTATTCGTTCACGTGCAATAGGCGTGTTTATCGCAGGGAGGGGGGGGCAAAGTACGTCATGCTACCCCCGCCTCTGCCTCCCCCACCTACTTTTGAAAGCGGGCACTGTCGGCTGCACACTGGGAAATTGGACAAAACAGCATCCGAGTCCAAGTTTTCTTTCAGAGTAGCGGTCACGTAAGTATTGCTTTCTTTATTGCGTATTTCTTGCTTGGGCAGCGAGGATTGTTTTTCGTGCCTCGCTACAATGCATGGTAGCGGATGGCACGTGGCCGGCATCACTAAGCGCTTAACGCTTCTCCCCAGTGCGAGCCGTCTGCGCAAAGTGCCTTGCAGGCCGCCTGAACTGCCGCTGGCCACTTCCCGCCAAAACACGTTTAACAATCCACCGCTTTCATCATCACGAGTTCCTTGGGGCCATCCAAGCACCTTTGAAAACACAGAAGCTGCTTCTTTTTTTTTTTGCATAGAGGTGGCGGGACGGTTCCAGATAAAGTATTATAATTTAGCGGTCCCTAATGGTTCACCTTAATAAGTGCAATTAACAAACGATAACCTAATGGAAATTAAAGTGGATGAAAAAACAGCTTGCCGAAGCTGGGAACCGAACCTACAACCTTCGCATTTCCCGTGCGATGCTCTACCGATTGAGCTACCGCGGAGCGGTTTACCCATCCACTTTCTTGGGTATTTATGTGTCCTAGTAGAACCCTGGGTGTGTTAGCCAGCGCCACCACTCACAGACCTTGGCGGCGGACGTGGAACGTCCTTCTTGCCGCAGGCGTCACGAGAACGTGATCTTTTCGGGTGAAGGCAACTGGTCAATAAACCCACATATGCTACCTAAAGGCATCAATGTTGCCGGATTCGAGACCCTCGTTATGTAATAAACGAGAAGCTTCTTATGATATGACTACTAAATATCGGGCCCCTCGGTTAGCCCCCTTTCTTCTCTTCTATATATATATATATTTATACGCCACCTATCATTCAGCCCGCCGCAAAGCCCGCGCAAAAGCTCTACACAAATACTACGGTAACGAAGCTGACGCCGTATGGGTGGATGCGGCCTGCACGGGCGAAGACGCGGTAGCTGTAGCCGTTAACAATACTCTCCAACCCATCGCAATTCTCCACCTTCCTGGCGCATCCACCCCGGAATCCTCGGAAGAAGCGGCGATCGCGCTTGCCCTTACACACACTAATGCTCGGTACGTCCTTTCCGACTCAAAAACCGCACTGATAAATTTTGCACGAGGACGAGTCCACGAGACCGCCTTCCGCAATCTCAGCTCACCCTCCGCGAACCCGCCCCGCCAGGTGGAACTGATCTGGGTGCCTGCGCACTCTGGGAACCCCGGCAACGAAGCCGCCAATGACCACGGCCGAGGTCTCATCAACCGGGCGGCGGCGGAATCGTAGTCGAGCTCTTCCCGGGAGCGCATGCACTCTTTCAGCGAGCTGACCCAGGCATATCGCGCCGAACGTCAGCTGAATGAACGATTTACAGTGGAAAGAGAGAGAGAGAGAGACAACTTTATTTATCTCATCTTAAAGGGAAAGGAAGTGCGGGAACAAGGCGAGGGAGGTTATCCTACTCGCGGTAGGCCTCCTCTACCACCTCAGCCCACCTCAGGATAGCTTCCTGAAGTTCGGGGTTGTAGCTGCGCATGGCAGCCTCCCACAGCTCCCTACTACTTAAAACTCTACAAAGGTTAGGTGGAGGGGAGTGGTTCTTGCATTGCCACATAATGTGGTCAAGGTCCGCTCTGCTAGCAGGACAAAACTTGCAGGTTGAAGTAGGGTATATTCCCGGGTGAATTTTGTGACGTAAGGCAGGAGACAGAAAAGTGCGAGTCTGTAGTTTAGAAGATCACTGTTAGCAGCGCATGCGCGGGGACAAAGAATCAGCTTTTTTTTTTTTGCAAAAGAAGCGCGCTTGCAACGCCAACAGCTCGGTCAACAGCAGCTACAACAGTACATTCGTCGCGCTGCCATGTCGCCACACACTCTGCCAGACGGCACCCCTGATCTCCAATTACTTAATTATTCAAGCATGAAAAACGAATGTACGAGCCAAGTAGACACCTAGTCCTTTTGTATTCTCATACTGGCGTGCTCAACCAATACCGCTCTATCAAGACATCAGGTTGTTTCATTTTATTATTCTTTAAGTACAATGAATTGGTAATAGACAATACACAGACGAGGGTCCCAAAGTTAAAGACTGCAACGGAACCCTCGGTTAATAATACCAATGTAGAGATGTATTAAAGAGGAGCAAGCTAACTAAAAGAAACATCGGCTATCTTCTGCATGTGCGAGGGTCCTCTGCAAGGAAAAGAAGAAAAAAATAACTATGATATGTCAGCTCTCGCAACTTCTTACCAGCAGTGGTGAAGCCGTCATCCTCCTACGCACGATGCCTTCGTTGCATATACATATACTGCGAGTAAATTGCCCGCGGCGAACTCTTGCGGAAACGCCTGGCATACAGTGACGCCCGTTTGAGCAGGCGATGCCTTTGAGTAGACGACACCAAATTTGGAAGGTTTAATGGCAGAACCTGTACGTTTCAGCGAGGGCTTTGGTAGGGTGAAACACGTACGACGAGTCAATTATGTGCCCAGAAATAATATTGAATTGACCACTTTCGCCGAAATTTGCGTATGCTCAACAGCTCTCCTCACGTCGGTCGCGTCCACCCCTTCTCTTGCGCGGCTGAGTCAGTAGACACCACGCTCTGCTTCATATATCCGAGGCCCTGACGAGCAGTTGGTCATCGCCCCCGTGGTGGCAACTAGGCACGTTTTCCTCGCGCCAGTGAATTTGCACACGAATTCATTATCCAGTCCATTGCCGGCCTCGGGCTCGGGAAGAAGGCCTACGACTTCATCCGATCCTTAGCCAGAGAACTGCCAAGCTCAAGATCGAAGGATACCTCTTGCAAAAGATCACCCTCGGTTCACGCGGCACGCCTCAGGGCTCAGTCATCTCGCCAACATTATTTAACATCGTAATGAACGGGCTTTCTAAGGAGCTCGCGAAGATTCAAGGAATCAACCATACCATCTGCGCAGATGACATCGCCATCTGGTGCGTCGGCGGGAGCGACGACCAAGTTGAAGCCGCCATGCAGAGCGCCATCGATGCGACCGAGCGCTTCCTCCACCCCACTGTGCTCAGATATTCTCCATCGAAATCTGAGGTACTTCTCTACAAGGAAAAAGCCAGAGGCGGCGGTCATCATGATTGGAAACCGGCGTCCGAAATTAAGCGAAATACGGCTTTTCACTCGTGACGGGTCTCCGGTGCCCAGAGTGAACTCACTCCTAATATTGGGGATGTATATCGAGTCTAACGGTGCCAATGGAACCGCACTCAGAAAGACCACCGCCTTGACGTAGAGGGCTCTCGGCCTCATTCGGAGGATCGCCAACAGGCACCGGGGAATCAAGGAAGACAATCTCATCCGCATTATACATGCTTTTGTTCTCTGCCACCTTTCATACTCGACGGCCATGCACAACTGGCATGTTGCAGAGAGGAACAAGCTTAATTCACTCATCAGCAAGGTCTTTAAGCTTGCCCTCGGCTTACCTGCAAGCACCCACACCGAAAACCTGTTGAAGCGCGGAGTCCACAACACGCTCGAAAAAATTATCGAGGCACAAGAGCACTCGCAGCTGCTCAGGCTATCCGGCACTCCGATGGGCCGCAAGATACTCGACGAGATGGGCCTCAATCCTGTCGACCAGTGCTCCGACGCCGTGCGGATTCCCAGCGACTTCAGGTGTCAACTGCAAATCGCGCCCCTTCCCCGCAATATGCACCCCGCAAACAACGTCGGCAGACGTCGGGCCAGGGGTACAGCTCTACTCGAGCATGTCCGCAATAACCACATTGAGGCAAGCTTCGTGGATGCCGCGGCATATGTCCAACAAGAGGCACTCGCCGTCTCCATCGTCGACACCAATTCAAGGCTCACTTGCTGCGCTACGGTACGCACTTCGAGGCCCGTGGTAGCCGAACAGGTTGCAATCGCGCTGGCTGGGCTCGATGGTCGCAGAGAGGCAATATATAGTGATTCCAAGGTAGCCATTAAGGCCTACCAAACTGGTATGGTCTCCCCTCAGGCAATCCGCATTCTCCGAAGCGCCATAAGTATCTCTCCGCATTCTCTCATTTGGTTTCCCGCTCACTTGGGGTCGATTGAGGGCTCTCTCTCTAACCCTAACGAGGGCGCGCACGAGGCCGCGCGAGGACTCACTGACCGCGCCGCCTCAGCAGTCCACCTGCCCCAACGTTACTAGACTAGCCTAGTCTAGTAACGTTGCCCAGCCCCGCGGGGAACCCTTGCTCACGTTTAATGAAATCACCACACAATACTATCTGTCAAGACGGGTATTCCCCCTCTCGCACCCCGCCTTATGCAGGGCGCGGGCAGTTACCCTTCGACTTTTACAAACACGTGCGTATCCTAACCTCGCGGTCTTCATGCCATATACCCTGAAAGGTATCCCAGTGCGGACTGCCCTGCCTGTGGAGTAAGGGCAACATTGGACCATGTGTTGTGGGAGTGTGAAGCCATCGGCTCCTCCTTCAGCGAGGATAGGTGGGCTGCGCTCTTGGGCAGCCCCGAACTGAACGACCAAACCCTGGCCGTCTAGAGTGCCCGCGATCAGGCCGTCAAGCTCGGCTTGGCGGTCTCTATGTGGGACTAGCCGGGTGGCGCGGGGTTTCCCCTGCGTCTTCTCTGGACCGAAATAAGGTTACTTCACTCACTCACTCACAAGCTGCGCCACGTGCACGCGCAAAAGCACGTGCAAAAGCGAAAAACGTGGTTATAATTATTATTATTAAAATTATTATTATTATTACTGTTATTATTAATATTATACTCCATACGTTGTTCAGTCTCGGGTCACGTAGCGAACCGGTACAGACTGCACTCACAAGCACCCCATGACTAGAGGCGTGAAAACAGTGAAACGCCACTGAGAGTCCCTTCACGCACATGACTGCAACCCAGATTCGCTAAAACGCCGCGAAGGTTTCACCGCTGAACTAGGCAAGAAATGACCAGTGGTACCTGCGGCTGGAAAGCACCGCAACTTTGCCACCGCGCTGGAAGGGACGTCAACCCCCCCCCCCCCCCCCACACACACACACACCTTACATACGACGTACGCTGAACCTGCGAAGAACGCACTACCAGCGAGAGCATAGCTTTACCAACTAGTGGCTTCCGGAAAGTTCTTTTTTTATTTATTTACTGACCGCTGACTCGCGGTGTGGCGCCACGTTTGGCGCCCCCTGTGCAGAGTTTGCGCAAGCCCGCGCGCTGCCTCGTAGATTTCAACGCCCCGCCATCTCTGAAGCCATTGTTCAGCAGGTAGGGTGTTCCTCGAGAAGAGTTACACAAAATTACGACAGTTCTCATTTCCAAGAGACACACCTCTGGCACTTCTGCGGTTTGTGCCACACGAACTCAGTAGAGCTGCGCTCCGACAGGCACGTAAAGTTCATTAAGCAAAGAGAGAGAGAGAGAGAGGAAATATATGTAAAGCATTAACAGAAAGGCGGTATACTCTGAACTGGTGCAGAAGGACCAGGAAGAAAATGAGTGACAAACCTACTAGGATTATGTAATGACGGCTGGGGTGTAATGCGCGGAGCCAGACCCAAAATAAATTCATCAGACAGTGGTCCGCTAGCGACTGTGCGATCGAACAGACCAGATACTACCGTCTGCACGCGGACGTGGGACAAAAGCAAGACAGCCGTGCAAGTGTTTCTGGCATGATGTAGAATTCATAACCTGGACCAGTGTCATGCAACCTATGAGGCGTCTATAGCTCCTCGCGAACGCGACACCTTACTCACTAAGCAGAGCACGCCCAGGTGTTTGTAGGACAGGAAGAGCGAACAAAATCATCCCGACCGAGGAATCTGTGTCTCACTGGGCAGTGCCGTAACATTAGCACATGCTAGAAAATAAATAAATAAATGAAGAAAATAAAAACATAAATAAAATTAACGTATAAAGTCAAGGTGAAGGTTTGCAATGTGAAGCTCAAGGTTGGGACATGTAAGCTCTGAACAGGAATCCCTTCACACGGACACGTACCCAGGGATTTTTGTTCTCTTCTTTTTTTTTTTGGGGGGGGGGGATGGCGGGGGAATGGTTAACCTTAGGTAACTTTTCTATGCGAATGAGGGGAGGGGGGGGTACTGGCACTAGTACTAATTTGAACAATGCCCACTATTCGCCATAAAGACGCGTAAACCTGCAGAAGGAAAATGAAATAAGGTGTATCTCACAGGTACGCCTCTGAGATACACTACTCCTTTACTTCGCGAACAAGGAACATCAAATGGACTCGCGCAGGAAGAAAGAACAAGTAAACAAGCGAAAGTGTACAATAAAGATTTCTAGAAGCGTTTTTTAAATTGGCTCTGGAAGAATTTTTGAGAAATATATATTTACGGTACAATCGCTGTTCTTTTGGATCCCTCGTTTACTGCTCCACCAAGTGCCAAAACCAACTCGCATTGTTATTTGAGAAGTTGCGTAACGATGCGTGGCCGCCAGTCCCGTACAACCGCGTACAGCGCAGGACGTTGCGGTTCTAGACGTACTGCGCCCAGCGTTGAAGGTTAGAAAAACAACCACATATAAGCACAGCAGAGATCGAAGTGGCTGCATCAGGCGGCTCGGCTGATAACTGTAGAAGCGTCATTCAAAGCACACGGAATTGTTCTCCACTTCGCGCGGCATTTTCTCTACTTCCTTTCTGAATAGAGAAAAGATGTTGATTCATGAATATTTTCACTAGCAACGGTTAAATTTGTTAATTTTCACTTTTCCTTCGGGTTTTAACTGTTACCTTGGCTCTCTGCCTTAGTAGAACGCTTAATTAGTTTCTCAACTCCTTGCGACTCTTGTTTACAGTTGCGTGTCTTGCACGAAAAGTGCTGTACAATTAGGGAAAAATCAGACGAGGTAACGAGTGACAGTCATTTGCTGATAGGTTTAACGGTTATTGCAGGTTTTGACGATGGTTGCTGTTTCACATTTTATTTTGCACCTTATCTACACTGTAAAAAAAAAATTTGCCTTACTTTACAGAAAATTTGCTGGTAATTTGTGACCGAACACTCTTCCGTAAATTAAGAACGGTCATTTCCGTAGAACGGACAACTGTAAAAGGGAGACCGTAATACAAAATACGAGTGCTTCTGCATCTAGAAAATGGAAGACTGTGTATTCTGAATCTGTACTATGACCGTTAAAGTACGGTGCTTCTCGTATTCAGAAAACGGAACACACTGTATGCTCAATCTGTACTATAACCGTTAAAATACAGGTGCTTGCCGTATTCAGAAAACGAAAGACTCCGTATGCTAAATATATACTATAGCCGTTAAAGTACAGGTGCTTCCCGTATTTCATCTTGCAGAGCATATCCATTATTCGAAGAATGCGCCATCGGGGACAAAATTGCCCAGGACGTGCGAGAGTCGACCGAATTTTATTGGAGTGCTATTTGCTGGGATCAGCCGTGCCACCATCTGCGTTCAGAATGTGCATTCGTGACCCACTGTTTTCAGCGGTCTTGAGCAGAAATGCAATTTGATCATCACTCACACTTCCAGGGTACTTTTGTCCACGATAGTACATCTCCTTTAATGCAAATGTCATGAAGGCAGCTCATAGTCAAAGCAGCAGGTCACCATTGAGAAAATTGTCTTGCCAACACACTGACATGGCTGCAGAGATAAAACATATTGCACTTTGTGATATGAATGCACTGCATAGCATATATACAAAAAGGTGCAACATTTCAGTCCTCAAGTTCTTAGATCACAGAAGCAACTTTATTTTCTTCAATCACTCGTCTTGCACTTCTTCCTGTGAAAGTTGTTCTTGACTCCAAACGCTTGCAAGGATAAACTTGCTGCTGTTAGGAGAAACAAATAGTATTCGTGAATATCCATCCTAAAGAAAGCGGCAAAAAAGTATAATCACAGAACACGACAAAGCAGTAACTTCTGTGTTAGAAAAACATGTAAGTAGATCAACATTGTTGGAACAAGGGATGTTGCTGTAGCCAACATTTCGACATAGGTGCTTGTCATTAGGGTGGCAAACGTTTTCCTTGGCTGCGTTGTTTTGGATTTTGCATATCTCAATGGCCCCTAGCCTCATTGGGGGAGAAGTAACTGGTGCACATAATAGGTCAAGAGAAGCCAAAGTGTTAAAATAAAGGAAGGAAGGGTGTGCTTAGCAGTGCTGATTGTGATAGAGCGGGTATGAGCAATGCTGTCAGTACTTGCCAAGAGTAGGGGTGACCAAAACAGAAAACGATGTACCCATGTAAGCAGTCATTAATCCAGTAGACCTAATCTTCCCAGAAGACAAACTAGGTATCAAGATAAACAGTTTGCACTTTTGGAAAAGGAAAACGAAGAATTAAGGAAAATAAATTTTGTATCAAGATGCATCTGGTTAAGATCACTGCAAATAGTAAATGAAGGCACATTATGAATATATATTTGGTTGAAAGCCCATGAAGAAAAGATATATTAACCAAATATTAAAAAATAGGGACATTAAAATTAAACTGGGTATGACCACAAAACAGTAAAGAACAGCCTGTGGAAAAAAAATGGGATGGATAACGTGAGAAAATGTTCCAAAAGCCAGGGGAACTCATCCTTCAAAGTGTTGTTTTCACTGGCTTTGCTTAACGTCTATGTTTTTGTTATTTTTCGTTAAGTAAAGCCAGTGAAAACAACACTTTGAAGGAATGGATAATATAACCAGGTGCAAGATTGCAAAACGTCGAGCGCTGTTTATATTCATGCTGCTGTTGACAGCTCCAAGTTTCTGTCTTCCTGTGGAACCTTTGTCTTACTCGAACAAGGAAATGGGTCATTTTTAAAAAAAGCCAGTTCAAATGCAGTTCAAAGTTTCAGCAGTGTTATAATGAAAGAAAATATTATGGTCAGTTCTCCTGGGTGTGCTTTCATTCACCAGTTATTTCCACCGGTGTAAGTTCAAAATTTAATGGTCTAAATGGACCTTAGCTCTTGGCAAACCATTAGTTGGTCTTTTTTTCAACCCAGATGCCTGCACATTATATATGTTGGCAGGAGTGCTAGCGAACTACATTATACTTGTTGCCACAACCAAAGTGAAACTTGGTAACTGTGATTGAAAAAAAACCAGCATTCCACAATACTGATTCAAGTCGTCTGGAAAAGTTGCTTAAGTTAACGTACACCCTCTACCCCACCAGACACAATTATTCACCACACTGACTCTCATGGTGTCAATCATGCTATTACAACACTAGGCATCAAGTGAGGAGAATTAGGGGATAAGAGGGCACAATGCTTTTTGTTAGAACATCAAATGTGCTTTACATAAATGCTACATTCCAACTAACAAAGGAGCAACCGGTTTGTGAGATAGTGACCAATGCATACGAAAGCTAATGACATTCTGTGCAGCAGAATGTTGACGATGAGGTGTTATGCGCACAAGTGCACTCTTTCACACAAAATGACATCCTGCAGTCAAACCTTGTGCCAACATTAGAGGTTGAAAAACACCATAGTGGAAAGCAAAGAGTGCTAAATTTGTTGGAAATTACTAAAAATTATTCGATTATTCATTATCCTTACTGTTCGTTAAAGATTCAGATTGTTCCCTGCGGGTGCTGTAAACAGGCACCCTGCTTTTACAGTGGTAGCAACAATGATCTGTGGCACAGACAAGAATAAATGCTCATAAAGTTAATGCAAGAGTATACCCTACAAATTACACCCCATTTCACATTCCAATATGGTAGAAAAGGAAGACGAAAAAAACTACCTTCTCGTGGAGGATGCATACCCCAGAATAGAAGAAACAAGTGTACCCTAACCTTTGCTGCTGCCGATGCCTCTGCACTAGCAGGTACATATAATATGGCAGTTACAATTGTTTTTCCACAAGCACTGCAAGCTGCGGCCAGTTTACCAGTACACAGCTGTAATAAATTTAGGGCAAGCTAAAGCTCTCTAATGGATTTATCTCATATGACACAGTTGGAACGCAATATTCTGCAAATAAGTGAAGCGCGATGTGCCATCCTATACAATGAAACACCTTTGAAGAATCTGAATCACCACCTGCACTCTTAGGCAAAGTTACACCCTTTGGAGAGTCCCTTCTGCCACACAACAATAATCGTTATCTGCCTTGATGCGTTTCCTTTCTTGAAAACGCCACGCCCGCTACTTTGCTGTCGAGAATGCTATCATGCTGATAACGCACATGCCGTTCGTTACTGGAAAGCACAGGGCTCGCAGCGTTAAAGAAAGGAAATGCATAAAGGCAGATGACAATTATCGTTGTGTGGAAGAAGGGGCACTTCAAAGGGTGTAACTCTGTCTAAGAGTGTGGGCCGTGACGAGGGAAAAGAGTGTGTTCTGTGTAAAGTAGTGCACCTGTATAACCTAAAGCTTTGGAAAATGCATTTAGTATGAGCTGGGAAGGTTCCTAATTTTAATTGCACATAGTAAAAACCTCCATGCAGTTTTGCAAAATGCAAACCCCCTACCTTTTTGTTGTTCAAACGTGACACGTAGGGCCATAACATGTACATTATGGGTTTCGTTCCCAAGCAATCAAAGTGAATAGCACCAACCTAAGTGTTATGTGCCTTTTTAGTGTCGAATGCTGCGATCGGCAGAGAAACGGATTTCTGGAGCAATATAAAGTATTAGGTACTGTGATCTCAGTTCTTTCACTGCTGTTTAAGCATTATCGGGTCTTAAAGGAAAAAAACGAGGAATAAATACATGCATATTTTACGTCACAACCCTCATAAGTATTTAGTAGTCTGGATTATAATGGATTCCAGATTTACAACGCAGGACAGAGTTTATTCCACTGAAAGAATGCCAGCATGCCAATGATTCTGCATTTGGTGCTATATTTATTTGTATTTAGTTCAGTTGGAATGTGTGTGTATCGTCAGCGATATCGCTTGACATGTTTTAGATTGACTGTTTTGTAAATTTAGGCAAATTCGTATTCGCAAATAACCTTGTATGACACCAAGAACTTGCTTAGCAGGAGTATTTCTAACATTTGCAAGATATGAGGCTCTTGAATGCATATATAAGCCTGGGGTACACGCCGCCCCCTAATCTCATCAGCAAGTTTCTGGAACTCATCTACGAGGTTTCTTATGATGAATGTAAAGTTGCTTGAATGGGAGAAATAGGGAATTTATAACAGGTGAATTATGCTGCATAAGAATGATGACAGCAAGAAGCAAGCATCAAGAAGCACTGTCACTCTATGTGCATAGACCATACAATGCAAGAATTATTTGGGATGATTTAAAATTCTGGCATTGGAACGAAATGTCTTTTATTCTATATATAAACTCTCATTATTCACTCTACTACCACTACCTTCATTAGAAACATTCATAATCATTATCCTATCTATGCCACATCATCCTAGCTAATATTCAAGCCTTCATAAGCTGCTTTTTTTACTGCTAATTCTCTGTGGGAAAGAGGTGTCCGTATGAAGACCATATCATACTTATTACCCGTCACACCAACGTCAACCAAACGTCACACCAAAAATGCATTGAGCTTGAGCAAGTTCTGCGTCTGATGCGGTTGATTCTTTTTTTCCCTTTGCCATCATTGACCCACCTGGTTAGCTAAGTAGACAGAAAAGCTGCAGGAGAAAGGTGGGGGTGCCAAACCAGACTTGTGCCCCAGGGGACCTTTTCAAGGTCACTGGAGGAACTGCCTGTGGCCTCAGCATCTTCCTTGAGGGCCATGGCCACGTCTAAGAAACCTTGTCTCCACAGGCTGCACAAAGAAAGATAATTTGCAGAGCTAAGTCTTTTTCTTAAAAGAACCCATTTAAGTGGTATTCGTGGCTTTGCACCACAAAACTGACACATGACTGGCCACTCAAGACACTTTATGTGTATTCGCAGGCTTATTCCTTGGAAAAACATTTTCATGTAGCACACAATGAGTAACAGTAACAAAAAAGTGTATCAGGAGGCTTTCATATTGCTCTACAACTTTTCATTGACACAATTGATTTAATTATTTGAGATATTTAATAACTAATTAAGAATTATGTAATTAGGTAGAATGCACAAAATAATCAGAGTATCTCCAAGCGATGGCAAACATTACCTTCATTTTGTCTAGTTACATCGCATTTACATATTTCTAAATCTTGGTGCATGATAGTTAAGGCACCCTGTAGATCAAAAAACAATATTAAAATTTTCATAATCATCTGTTGCGTGTTATTGGTGGCTATGGCTGCTTCAAGTTATTCTTTCAGTATGGTACAAGCAGTTTTGAAGTGAAATTGTTTTGCATCGAGGGCATGTAATCTAGACAATCAAGCAAAAGGTCAAGTTGTGTTCACTATTCAGATGTTTAACTAAGAAGCTGCAGGAAAAGGAAACAGGACACAACACCTAATAAACAATGCAAAATTTGAAAATTTAACCTGAACAAGAAACCAGTTTTTGAAAACACAGAAAAAAAGCCAGCAGCTTACATTTAATACACCCTTGCTATGTACTCCAAGTGAAGTTGTTACCGCAATGCTTGGGCACCATATGAACGTAACAATCAACAACTTCGAGCAGAATGTTAACACCACTAAATGAACTGGCCTTTGAAGATTCTTGATCTGAAATCCTCAACGACTTGTTCTGGCGTTTAATCTGTCAAGCTCAATCTGTATTCTCAAAAGCTGGCCCTCGGCCATAATTTCTCTAAACGCAACATCAGCTTAAATCTCAAGATAGGGTTGACCTGTAAATAAAGTGGATAATGCATGGCAAACATCACGAACTCTCCCACATGTTAACCAGAGGGCTCACTCATGCAGCCATGAAATTGTGATGCAGACACGATATATTGAAGCTGGTTTTGTGAAATGTTTCATGCTTCCAAGGCTTCTTCAGTTGTGAAAGCTGTCTCCACTAGCTAAATAAGCGATGAGAATAAAAAAAAGAACTTCAACATGCTCACACTACGTTTGCCATTTGCAAGTAAACAGCAGCCTTTTTGGGCACCAAGGTTGCCTGGTGCAAATCTATGCCACAGTACTTGCGTTACCCAGTACCAGCCACTTTAAAATGCAATGTGTTCAGAGCCCTTTCCCTCTGTTTTTCTGCTTTGGAAACAGTTTAACATGTGTTCAGTAGGCGTCGAGAAAGGGGACAGAAGACACTGTGCACCACTGATTTCTAACATGTTTCACTGGATGCAGCATACCGCACCGGATGCAGGTGAAGCCAGTGGAAATGCGATTTCATGCAGTCGCTTGTCCTGGAAGCAGGGCATATGGTGGACTAGCGAGTGCGTGCGATCAGATAATATTGCTGCCAAAAAACTTTTTTTCGTGGTTTTTCACATTTTAGGAGGTCTCTACATGTCTGGCAAGCGCTTTTATGACAATCTGAACCCGTATACGATAGTGTTCTCTTACATCAAGTTTTTTCTGATTTACCAGTGTTTCCATTGCACGCCACTTACGTTAGCGACAGTGTAGACACTACAATGGAAAAATTCTGGACACCTCGAAACACTGCTTGGGTAGTTTATGGCACATCAGGCAGGCATGTTAG
The DNA here is from genome assembly GCF_038994185.2 of Dermacentor albipictus. Classification (NCBI taxonomy): domain Eukaryota; kingdom Metazoa; phylum Arthropoda; class Arachnida; order Ixodida; family Ixodidae; genus Dermacentor; species Dermacentor albipictus. The sequence goes on along the minus strand of NW_027225574.1, from coordinate 6,471,162 downwards.
GGGAAGAAATGCCACACACCCGTGCAACAAAGTGGTGCCGCGAAGTTGTGAAGCACCAACTTCCGGGACAAGGCCGGCTTCAGTCGAGGGCACTCGATGTGCTGTTCATCCCCTGTAGTAGAGATCAGTGGCGTGGACCCTTTTATACTGGCTGTCTTTTCTGGTCGGAACCTTGGCAACAGCTTCCACAATATTTTTTTGAACCTGCAACATGTGCAGAGAAAGTCACATCACTGTGCGTTGATTGTATGGCTTTATTGTTCCACACATTCTATAAAATCATTAAAAAATACAGTTAACACATTTTTACTACTGTATATAGACAGTCTAGTTGCTATACACGCGAAACATTACCATTCCTCTGACAGAATGCAACAATAGAAGCGTACACTGTAAAGCTACACTAAAATTTAGATTGATGTGGCACCGTATGAGCATACAGGATGCTTACTGTATGCTCTAGCCCTGTGTCAAGTAAAAGTTAATTGTCAATCATTTATGGTGTATTTCTACTTATTCTGGGTCATCAAACTGTACAATCAATGTTCCAAGTTTACACATTGTTGGCTTTTGATTGCCTATGTGATCCGTTTCCTACTTACGCATGCAGTAATCCCACTGTAATAAGGAAAAAGAGAATAGGAAATGCCGTGATATTCTTCCACATTTGATGAGGGCAGGAGCAATGGCCAATAGCATGTGGTTGAAGCTACATAAATACTCAGTTTTCACACAGCTTAATTATTCAGCAAGTAATAAAGAGCTATCATGTGCACTTCTGCACGACCAATAAAATCTGACTACTTGACACTGCACTAAGGCTGCCGCTTGGTACTCTTCGGCAGTTCAGCTTTGGTTTTCTGATATACAGAACTGTTTAGGTACCAGTAGCTTACTTTGCGATAAAATGGAGTTTGGAGCACTGGTCATTTGCACATAAATAATGCGACAGCAAATATAACACAAGGAAAAGAATATGGGTTTCTTGGAAAAAAGTACATACACATTATGATTATAATGTGATGTGATGCCACATAGAAACAGAAAGCAACACATAGAAGTGGACGGCGCTTCCATGCCACCAAGGTTATTGGACAGAGAGTACTTCAGAAGTGCCCGCAACACAATGTGTTGGCGGGCTAGTTGGTGTGAATCCATAAATACTTTGTTAAGCGCAAAACAATGGACACAAGAAAGACGACCAGCACAAGGCGCTACACTCAACTGACATCACTTTATTGCGTCGCTCCTTTATAAATAGTAGAATTTAGAAGAACATGCGCAGTGAGCACATTGTGCAGAGACCACCAACAATCAATCACAAGAGCGTACTCATGCGACGGGATACAAAAAACCATATTGAGCACTGCACAAGGTTAAAGAAGGCACACTAATGCACTGTGACCCCAATGACTGTATGAATAAAGCTTTCGATAACTCTCGGGCGGTGGTATCACAGCACTTTTTCAAAATCGTAGTATCACAAAACATGGCTTTGCACTTCCATATTTCACAATGTTGAGACAAATGGGAACCTGTGCCTGTTGGTATAAATCGCTTAGGTTCGCCATGTTTCGTGATACTACGATTTTGAAAAAGAGCCGTGATACCACCGCCAGAGAGTTATCGGAAGTTTTCTTCATACAGTCATTGGGGTCACAGTGCATTAGTGTGCTTTCTTTAACCTTGTACAGTGCTCAATATGTTTTTTTTTTTATTCTGTCGCATGAGTGTGCTTTTTTGATCAGATGTTGGTGGTTCCTGCACATGGTGTTCACAGCGCATGTTCTTCTAGATTCTGCTGTCCACAAAGGAGGGACGCAATAAAGTGATGTCAGTTGAGAGTAGCGCCTTGTTCTGTCGTCTTTCTGGTGTCCGCTGTTTTGTGCTAAAAAAGCAATGATGTATTCCTTGTGTGTGTTTGAAGACACCTCCACACGCAGTAGCGATTCCAGTATTGCTGCCCAGTGGTTTAGCTCGCCGCAGTTTGAGGTGCCACAACACATAAGGAGAAAAACCTGCATTATAGCCTTGTTGCAAACAAGAATATAACGAGAAGTGCATTCTGAGGCCAGAAACTTTAAAAAAAATTTCATGATGCACCGCTGTGCAGGGTTTTATAGCAAAGTCAAATACATTTAGTGTAAATATCACACTATGATGGTGCACAATGGTGGTAATCTGTAATAATATAAAAGGTGCCTTAATTTTACAACAAAAGCTGACATTACTTAATAATTGCCCTGTAAAATTTAGCATGCAGGGGCACCGCTTGGTTAAACAATAGTGATGTATTGTCTATGTACAGAAGTATTACCCACGCATTTCTGCCATTGTCTAAATGGCATAAATGAATGGGTAATACTTGTATACATAGATATTACATCTCTATTGTTTAACCAAGTGGGTAAACTATGTCTGCCTGACACAAGATTAGAATTAAACCATAAATTACGTATAGTCACCCTAACAGTAACACCTCATTTGAACTTCACAGTAAGTAGACGCCTGTTGATGCCAGCCTCCCCCAATGCTAAACTGTGCTGCATGCTCTACAGAGAAATTATAGTGGTATCACTCAACTCTGAAGCAATTCAGGACTGCAGCACTGTAGAAGATATCTACAAATGTCCCATTTCATGTATAAATGCCTGAATTGCTTGCACATCTTACCAAATGCAAATTAAAATTTCTTCTTGTCTAGCATTTTTGCCTGCTAGACCACAATCCAATGTCATCAATATATTAACATATTACCTCGAAGAACCTAATTTGGCTTATAGATTAACACCTTTGCATACTGCCACAGCTGCACTCCGTCATATGCGTTGCAATCATAAAGGAGTGCTGGTCCAGCAGCACTCCAATGTCACTAACAGTGATCACCTACACAGCTAAGTAAACGGTCATGATTCAGGTGGCAAATAGCTGAGAGAAAAAAACATCCACTCACCTTGAGAGCTATAATACTGCAATAACTTGAGAGAGATGGACCCATTGCAGGCAGCAGACCTCTTCTCAGCTCCAGCACAACAGCAATTTGCCTTTCAGTAAAAGAAAAGGATTGATTAGTAATGATAAGTTACCTTGTTTTTGCTGAGTATCAATATAATCTGACTTTCATGCATATCCACTCTCCGCTTTAGTAACACAACTTAATTAATCGTAAAATAAAAGAGTCAATGATGATACCATTCGTTTCTCTTGTATGTCCAAATTTTTTCGCACTGATACCCCGTTTACTGCTTGCTTACTGACACGAATGCCTTGACTGCCCAGACATCATTCGAAGGAACACGTCTTGCTGCACTGCAAAAAGTTGCACCAACGAAACACAGCGGAGAAGCCAGAGCAAAGAACTTTTTTTTCTGATCACAATTAAAACGTGCACCCAAGCAAGAAAGTAACGATCACAGGTAGTGGGCGACTGCTATTGCCTCGAACGTTTATTTCCGTATTTTAACAGAAGTTCTTCAATCGGATACAGTATGCTCTCAAGCCAATACAAGCGTCAATACAAGAGCTCAACTGAACGCAGTTTTATTCTACGCTTTTAACGCGAGTGAACAAAAGGTTAGAAGTACCTCACGGAAATTGCGATCGAGCCAATCGCGCTACGACTGGAATCGATCTGAAAAGATAGGGTGATCTCTTTCCCCATTCATGCGTCATTTTTGCCCTAAGACGTTGCATAGTGGTCTTTTGAAACAATATTTCTGCTCGCGACACCGGCTTATCACACTCAACATTTTAACCCCCTTAAGGGTGTAAATCAGTTTGTCGCCAGACGAACACGCTAAGGGTGCTGTTGTCTACACCCTACAGTTGGGGTGCCACTATAGCACCCTAAAGGAAGGGTGTCCAGCAAAATAAATTTAGGGTGTAAGGGTGCTCGTCCAAATTAACGCCCATCTGTGTGGGTGTTGGAAGGGTGTACACCCTTTTATTTCTAGCGTGTATGGAAGGCAGATTCGGCAGTACACGCCTTCAATTACTACTATGTACAGCGATCCACCCGCAACTATTGCGTGTGCCAGAAGGTTCAAGTTCGGCTTCCAAACGCACTGTCGAACAGCCGGCCTTGAGGCTTCGATGGGCATACACAACACCTATACGTGTGGATCACATTACATATTAGTAATTCATGGTGTATATTGGAAAACCTGTCTTCACTGCACAAATACAACCTAGCAAACTTGACACTTTTGAGGATGTATATCAACACCAAGGTTATCACGATTTCCATATCCAAATAACATGCAACACAGACTGGTAAGATATATGCTGCATTTTCAAGAAAACGCAAATATATTTATTGCATGCTGCAATACAGAGTACAACATATACATAAATCACATGAAATATAAACATGCACAATCACCAAACACATCGGTAAGTACAAGAACATGTACATTCCCCGCAAAGGTACCTAAAATATATGTATTGATCAAATCTGTTGTTAGAGAAGAAACTATGTATAGCGGCACTGAAAGAGCCTGGGTTGATTCGCAGTGTTTTGGGCCACATAAAGGAATAAATTTTTAGTATTAGGCTCCAGTGAACGAAAATTCAAGTTTTGATGCCTTAAAAAAAGGCATATTGCGAAGGTGAATTAGGGAAGCAATTGAAATGCAGAGCAAACGCACAAGAAAGACACCTGTTATTTTGTACACTAATGTAATCGCAAAGCATTATGAAAAGTTTGGAAAGTCAATGTAAAGCATAACTGGCCAACATTTTTCAGACTGAAACAATACTTTCCAAGCATAGACATGCTTTAAGTGAGGTTTATGCCAGGAGCCTTATTGCTAATTTTTTATTTCCAACAAGATTACTTGAGCACAAAAAATACGTAGAATTTTTTAGTGCCTACATAGTTTGTCCTCTTTTGTGAAACGAGAGTTCTCTGGGTTAAAGGTGCTGTGTAGCGGTTTTTCTAACTACAATACCAGTTTCTATAAATTTTAGTTTTTAACTCTAAGGCACTGGTACATATACAATATATAGTTTGAAAATGGGTTCTTACTATAAATCAAAAGAGTGCATATTCCACATCTACTAGTGCCTGGGTGCAAAGTGCAGTAGGAGGCCTGATAAAAACAAACCACTGTTGATTAAACGATTTTGCTGAGCACAAAATGTGGACAGTGTTTTAAAATACATAGTAAATTTCTAAATTATTTGCACTTAGATGCAGTAATTCAAGATTAAGGCATGCTATAGCATGTGAGCATGCAAATTAGCAAATATGGTTTAATAAATTAGCCATACTCTGGTTACTAAAAGAACACAGGCACAGGCAGTCATGCAAAAGTTCAAGTTAAATATCACACTAACATTTGCCAGCAAATGGTCGTATCAAACATTATAATTATACTGAACAAGGGTAGTTTCTTGGGATAGTTTGCAATTAATGAGATAAAATTACGTACAGCTTGAATGACAAGAACTGCGAGAGACGACAGACTGCGCTGACTTCCAACAATATTTAATTACGTTGCCACATCATGCGTATTTGTACAAAAGCGGGCATGCACAGAATATGAGTCATAAGGGGTGTCTAACAGCAAGTAACTGTACTAAGAACATCGTCCTTTGAAAAAAATAAACATTAGAATTTCTATCTGTTGAGATACAAGACTTCACTAGGGGTCAGCACCATAGAGGGGTCACTAACGCACACACTAACCAGTTTTCTAGTGAAATCTGCTTCTACAGTTTCCCGGATGACGTGTGTCTCACTAAAGCTTCCGTACCTTCAAAGAGGGGCACGCAGCCGCAGTCCCAGCAATGGATGCCGAAGTGGCCTTGAACAGTGTTATGGACGTTGTTATCGTGCTCTCCTAAATGATTGTCTAGGCGCCTGCCTGTCTGTCCAACAAAGTCAAATGAGATATTGTAAAGCTTTGCCTCCTTAACAGCCTCAATAAATCTTGCTCACACGAGATGCAACATAGCGTTGCTGCACAGGCTGATTGCCTTTCTTGGGTTGGCTACCTTTTGGCCTTAATTTCAGCCATTGCGGAACAGCTTCTGAAGTGCACAAAACATGATGAGCGCGCTCGGTCAAGGAACCAGCCGGTTGAAAGACACAGGTTTGCAGTGCTACCGTATGTTCATGATGTCTCCCATAGGCTAAGAAAGATTAGGAAACCTGCAGAAATCAGTCCTTTTCTCAGCCCCGGAAAAGCTGGCAAGGCTCTGTAAGTGTGTAAACGCGCCTAAATCACGTCAGAGTTGTTGCTCTGCCGGGCACAGAAAACGTTTTGCTATGTGTGCAACGAATGTGGTTTCCCAAATTCCCATTTTGAGGCAGTAAATATATTGGACAGATAGGCAGGCGCCTAAATGATCGTTTAAGAGAGCACTATAACAACGTCAATAACACTGTTCAAGGCCACTTGGGCATTCATTGCCGGGACTGCGGCTGCATGCCCCTCTTTAAGAGACGGAAGTTTTAGCGAGACACAGCTCACCCGGTAAATTATTGAAGCTGATTTCACCAGAAAACTGGGTAGTGTGTGCGTTAGTGCCTCCTCTATTACGCTGACCCCTAGTGAAATTTTGTATCTAAACAGATAGAAATTGTGATGTTTTTTTTTTTCAAGTGACTAAGTTCTTTTTACAATGACTTGCTGTTAGAACACCCCTTGTGACTGGCTTTCATTTTCTGCGCAGGACCCCTCTGTGTATACACACACGATGTGGCAACGCAATAAAATATTGTTGAAAGTCAGTGGAGTGTGTCTCTCGCAGTCCTTGTCCTTCACGCTGTACGTCATTTTTTATACTGGACAGCCAATACTGATTCAAAATTAGAAAAATATAGTACACATCTGAGCTGCAAAAATGCAAGTGATGCAGCAAATGGCCTTTAGCTTTCCAAAAGAAAAAGAAATGTTCACGGTTAACCACGAGGTGCAGGGACTCCATTCTCTGAGCATCTTGACCAATAAATGCAGCGCATGGCATTGCTGGAATCTTGCATCCTGCATTAGCAAAATAAGAAGAGAATCATGAGAATTCAGTCCGTGCAATTACACATGTACTTTGCGGAAAATTTGATAAAGCAACAAGCTCCTCAAAGTAACAAACTTAATTATTCTGACAGGGCAGAATGCACCACTCAGGCAACTGGGCAAGACAAGTGAAAGGTAGGAGAAGTTTCTATTTTGCAAATTAAAGAATTGCATGTTACTGTGAATGCTAAACCACTATGTCATTGTGAACACAAGGCACATACAGCAGCAAAAACATAAATTTACAGTAGCCTTTTCACCATAGAAAATAAGAGTGAATAAAGTTTTAAGACTACCAATGACATCTCTCAACAACAGTCCAAGAGTGTGTATGTGACCTTAATACAAAATTGAGATTATGAAATCTGCAATATACCTGCATTACACTTTATAAGTACTGCAGGTGAGAAGCTTACGGGATATGGCGCATTAAGAGTGAAATGCACAAGGCATTAAATAATGACTGTTTTTACACATTATTACACTAGGAGACAAAGAGAACTGTTTTACAGAGAGTGCACACAAAATGAACATGAGGGAATCCCCACTGGCATTCTCATTTGCCCTGCAATACATGCATCCAGCCCAGCAATATCCAACTCTCCAATGCAGTTTATTAGACACTTTCTGCATCCTAAAATTTATCGTGTATTTCTTATTTACTAATTTAGTAAGAATGGACATTTTGGCATACTTTCCTCGAAAATTTAGCATGTGTTGTCAACTATTTTTCTTAGAGCACGCCCCCTTCTTTCAATGGGTTAGCTTGGCAATGCACTGACAAGTAGTATTCCCTTATTTAAACTTATGATCCTTCCTCATGCTCCCACTTCATGCTCTAAACTGTGATGCCACTCCGATGCAGTTTATGTTAATCTGCGACTTTTAACATGGTCGTTCTTTCTGTAGCCTCTCAACTAGAGCCTGAAATTTCTTGTCTCCTAGAACAATCGTCTTTCTTGCCTAAAACATATTGCACGGTTACCCCTCATAGGGGGGGGGGGGGGGTACTGTATATGAGTTTTCACATATTCAATGAACCTCAGAGACAACCATTTCTCATCCTGTGTTGCTACTACCCGCATGAGTCACAATGGTTGTAAATTGGCTACCTGCCCTTTCTCGCTTAAAATTACATTTTGCATGTGGAAAATAACCACAAGCCTCACATTTCATTGAATGAGTGCTCCTGTGCATGTTTTTTTTTCCGTCCTGTAATGGCTAAGTTCAACATGGTCAAGTTGTTTGAAAACTGTCTAGCCTCAACCAATACTTTGTGTAGTTTCAAAATTATGATCCTTTCATTTTTCAAAACTTGTCCCAAATTAAGCATGAGACATTTTCATGATGCAAATGAGGTAAGGTTGTGCTCAGAGACTACGATAGGCCTGCTATATCCTGCAAAACTATGTGAAATGAAATATGCTTGCAATTTTCGTGAGCAGCTAGCTCAGTACAATTAGGCACATTACCTGCGGGAACGTTTTTTTAACGCTCCCGAGAGGTCCTGGTTTCTTGTAATTTCTTCAAATCCCTTGCAGTCTAGATTGCAATCCGGTGCATTTTGATTTTGATATTGTATTCAAAATAAAAACAGCTGAAATATTAAGGTTTTGATAATTATATGGGAATAAATTAAAGGTAGAAGAGTGTAATGCAATGAGCAAATAACAAGCTCATTGCAGAGAGTAAACAAATATTCCTTTCCTGCAAATAAACTGGTAGCAGGAAGGTAATACGAAATTAGCAGTGAATGCACAATAAAGAATATGATGCTACAATGCCCTGGCATTCTGTGAATATTCTTGCACAAAGAAAATTCTCATTATGAAAGACCATCAAGAAAATGCAAATGTATACTTTGGATCAGCAGTCATACCTGCAGTATGCACTGTACCATCGGCAATATTTACAACCACAGACAACTGCACATCATATCAAGCTTAGGCGGCCAAGGAGCCTGAGTTTTAAATTATAACTTGATTACACTACACAACTATATCTACTTACAATGTTGTCTTCTCAACCGCTTTCAAGAAGACATTAACCATCTGTCTGAAGGCGAACGCAAGTGGCTTGCTCTTGATGGGGGGAACCAAGGCTGGGCATTGTGAAATTGCTGCTACCATCTGCATGACCTGCGAGAAACGACGCTCTAAGTACAAGATAAACAAATGCTTTTAGAGCAAATGACAAGATCATTGGAAATGAGCCTCGTTTTGGTTTGCACGAGAAAAGCCAAGAATATGGACTTTGTGCTGCTTACTGAAGAAGAAGCAAGCATCCTTCCAGATGTTGCAGTCATGCATTAAGATTGTCACACAGCTGCATGCTTGTATGCTGCTGTCGCCAGTATGCTTTGAAGTTTATTATTTCAAGTAAAATTGATTATTGTGTTTTCTTGCCAATTCTTGGCAAACAGACCAGCAATGAAATAGCTCACTTACACACATACTCCCTTTTGAGGAGAGAATTCACACACACGCACGCATGCATGGGTGCACACACACACACACGCACACACATGCTTCTACCACATGAGCAGCTTCCTGTGCTTGACACACATACATTTTTTTTTTATCCTGTGTCACTCCTACTGCTAAGGCATAAAAAATCCTTTGAGTTAACTCCAAACTCCTCAACCTACACCTCCAGCTTAAACACTTTCTCGAGAGCCAGGACAAGCCTTCTAGCTTCCCCAGTGCTCCAAACTGTAGTTACGAATTTCAATAGGGCTATAGGCGACAGCTCTCGAAGGGCATGCAAATTACACGGAGACCTAAAGCTTGTATATGATACCTCTAAAGCACAACACTTCAAATTTTCAAAATTCATTAAAGCTCCTGAAGACAATTGCTATATACGTAGAACGTCTCGAATAACCTGCCGCTAACAATTTCAGCGGTTGTCTGCATCAAAAGAAATGTGGGCTAATGGGAAATCCACGTCTTTAAGATCGGAATTATTGTAATGGCGAAACGCACTACCAGATTTCTTAATCATTTATTTATGCTCTGGATGTAACGTTCCTTTCACAATAAAAAAACAAGGATATCGATTCATCAGGACATGGGAGGAAAAAGGACGAAGCGTATACTTGGCGCCTTCCCACTGGTCCTTCCGAGAAACGGCGCCTCATACAGCAGTTGTCCAGGGTGGCTTGAAACCACACTCGGCTTTCAGGCGGGAACACTCGCTGCACCAAATCGGAAGAGTTTCATTGCGAGTAAAACTCTACCGGCCTCATGCAATACATACGCACGCACACAAAACGCACCCACACGCACACACAAGTATACGCACTCTCAAAGCGCAGACACAAAAGCGCGCACGCGCACATTGATGAACACAAACAAGCACACATACATGTGTGCAGACAGACACGCTAACACGTGCACGCACACACAGCGACCCACAGACAACACACTCACAAAACACGTACGCACTAGACACGCGCAAACACGCCGGCCCATACAAACCGGCATGTACTGAACGCACGCGCGCGCGCGCACGCACGCACGCACGCGCACGCACACGCACACACACACACACACACACACAGCGAGCCGAGCGCATGCACGCACACACACACAAAGCGAGCTGAGCTGAGCGCACGCACGCACACACAAATCAAGCCGAGCGCGAGCACGCGCACACGCACAGACAAAGCGAGCCGAAAAAATGATGAAGGCGTCCGGCAAGCAGCAACAGCAGCACGCGACCGCATCAGGGAGAACCAATACCGCGCCGGTTCCTTCGAAAAGTGGCTAAGCCAGTCCTTTTTCTACGCGATGCAAAAGTGGTCGACCACATTTAACTGAAGTGTGAACGACCGTATTACAAGCAGCCGCGCTGAACGCACAAGAGAATCACATCAATGAACGTTCAAGCGCTGAGAAACAAAGCGTAACTATGCAGGCGCACCACGCCCGATGTAGATTTGACAAACATTAGTCACACGGGACGAGATCGAGGTAGTTAACTTGCCCTAGTAGGAGTGCAGTTGCTCTTGCTCTTACATTAGCGAATTATGAATTATGCTACGAGATCACAGTGAGATATTTCTAAAGCGAACAAAACAAATACCAAATAAACGGGCACTTGCCTGAAAGTTTCCATCATGCCAGTACTACTGACCGGGCACGTTGCAACTTCTCGTTTCAGCCTTCGTGGATCCATCTTCCAGTGAGTACGAACGCTTTGCTTTGAAGTGGGGCACGAGTAATACACAAAGCATGGGCCACATCTTTTTCTACCCCGCGCGCAAAACTAATCACACGTTTAAAATTACTTCGCACAGCGCGCGACGCGCACGCACGCGAAAACGAGCATGATGGCGCAGCTTCCGCCTTCCCGTCCTGCCGCGCGCCGAAGTGATAGTACAGCGTTGGCCGTCACTTCCGGTCGCTTTTCATTGGGCATGGGGCGGCCGCGCAAATTGAACGTTTATTCTGACAAGTTTGCTTGCTCGCATGGCCGCCTGTTTGCTGCTGCTTCGTTGTAGTCTCTAACTAGAGCGGTGAGGCGGGTAGTTGCTACTACGTTTCGTGCCGGGCATTTTATTTTGGGGTGGGGGGCGCAGTCTGTGCTGCATCACTGAGGGTACAGTACACAAATCGGGACCGTGAGCGAGACGATCGGCGCTCTTCTGCTGGTGCGATTAGATTATTCGCTGCGTCCGAACGAAGCAACTTTGCGAGGTCACAGCGTAGTTTCAGCGATATCATGGCTCGATAAAGACGCTCACATCTTGGTCGTGCGACAGCGACGCGTAAACATTCATGAGGAGACTGAAGACTGCGTTTGCAAGTGCGTATGTTCTGGATAAGAAATTACAGCTTTGACGACACCAGCCCTTAATATATAGGCTCAGCCTTACAAGCTGTATTTGAGGATGCACTTAGAAAGCAGATCAGTAGCTTAGTAAACCTCTGAATCAATTAGGCAAGGCACGTGGAAATTCGGGTTTGAGAACTTCCAACGTGATCTCGCCTCTATAACTCTTCTTTATGGATTCACCATGCAAATTGTACGTTGATGCCTACAGCAGAGGCTCGTCCAACAACACGTCCCTGTTTGTTCAGCAATGTATCCAAACAGCTTCTTCCATTTCACCACTTTTTGTTGGGCTATTAAGGGCACCGAAATATTAGTGCAGAATTGCGCAAGTTGCTCTCGTGTTTTCGCTCTGCTACTGCAGTTTTTCTAGAAGTGTTTAATTGCATGTTAATATTCCTGTGAGCACGAAAAATAATGATAATGGAATTGTTAGTGAAAGGGCGTTCTTTTTCTGGATGATACATTTTTGGAGTGGCCGTCATGCCAGTAACATCAGAATCCTTGAAGAAATATCGACCGTCACTTAGGAATGGGAAAACTTAATCGCTTCACGCATCTACACTTGCAATTGTCACGTGACCATGATACGTTAGTTCATACATTGTCACGTGTTCTTCACAATTCTACCTTAATCTCCCGTAATCCACCGTGCTATAGTTTGTACGAACCTTAATGCAATTTATTCCACCCTTATTCACATTATTTACCCATGCATAATTGCATCATACTTAACGTTGTTGTATTTACTACCTTCTGTATCACTACTGACGTCATACAAGACGGTGATGACTTCACATTTTATTTATTTATTATATACATTCAAGGCCTAGTAGGCACAACAGAAAGAAGTGATGAAAATATGCAATAATTGCAATGCAGCGCAAAAATAGAAAATCAAACCATAAGATAATTTGAACGGCGACCTTGAATTAGTGGTGTCACAAATTGAGACTGTGGAGGCGGGAAGGTGGTTGCATTCAGTGGCTGTTCTTGGCAGAAAGGAAGAATGGCACATCAATTTTGTGTTGATGGTCGATGCGAGACGAGAACTTGGTGTGGTGAAAAGATTTTCTTTAAGAGAAGGGTTAAATTAGCGTATTCTATGAAAAAGACAGAGACGAAAGTATTTGCGACGTAACCAAAGGTCAGGTTCACCTAGTGTTCTTTTCATGGACGTGACGCTAGAATGAAGTGAATAATTTGAGAGAATAAAACGGGCGGCGCGGTTCTGAATGCTTTCTGAATGCTTTCAAGGGAAATGACAAGATTGGCATGAGCAGGGTCCCGTATGGATTGTTGTTGCGGAGAACGCCACCTTTCCTACCTGAAAGGCCATGAAACGCTTTCGCATTAAAAATGCAATACATACACACATTGCTCAATGCGTGGACGTGTACACTTTACTCAGATTTATGCATCAATACGTTCAACACCCCTCAGGCGTCGATTTAACACCCTTCTTTGAGCAAAGTCACACCTTATGTGTGGTATCCACCCTTGTGATAGGGTGCTTTGGCCGAAAAGGGTGCTAGAAGGGTGTGGGCATAGGTGTAAATGCCGAAAGCACCCCTATTAACACCCATAAGGGTGTAGAAATGTTTAGTGTGGAGGCCCAGTGCTATCTTGTACACCCTGCGGATGAGGACGCTGATCTTGCCTTCTTCTCCCTTGTACCAGTTGTGGAATGCCGCGACGTACGCAATATGGCACATAACGAAAGAGTGTATGAGTCGTGTAAGACTCGCCTCCCTCATTCCGTTTCTTCGGCTGGTGACCCTCTTGAGAATTCTCATGGCGATAGCCGTCTTGTACTTCAATTTACTGATTGTTTCGCCGTTGACGCCGTTGGCCACGCTTATCATGCCGAGGACCCTGATTCTCCGCACTATCGGGATGGTTGCTCCGTTTCTCGTGCGTAGTTTGATCTCTTCGTATTCTCGCCTGGTCGTCGCCGCATTCCGACCACACCCGGGTGGTCTGCCCCTCTGCGTGGGGCGGTGGAGTAGGAGTTCCGACTTTTTCGGTGAACATCGTAACCCCATACTCAAAGGTCTGTTGTCTCAATTGCTTGCTGCAGTGCCGTTCCGATGCGACCGTCGCTGCCTTCGTGCACCCAGAGGTCATCGGCGTATGACACACCCAAGAAAGTGGGTGGGGAAACGGCGCCGTGGTAGCTCAATTGGTAGAGCATCGCACGCGAAATGCGAAGGTTGTGGGTTCGGTTCCCAATTGCGGCAAGTTGTTTTTTGTTCCACTTTAATTTCCATTAATTTATCGTTCCTTTATTCCATTTATTAAGCACAAGTAATTTCCCCTATGTTGTCCTTGGTGTCAGTATTTGTTGGTTTCTTAGGATATGACTAATAGTTTATATATTTATCATGCTGGTTCACCAGCCGCAGTGATCGCTGTCTTGAGCAACGCCCTGGGTCTCATGCAGGAGGCTAGCGTAGACATTTAGTGATTTCAAGCCTACTAGACTTGAAATGCGTGAGAGCGATGCCGGTGTATCACAAATATTTGATAGAGCCTGCCGCTTAGACTTTTCGTGGTTGCCTTAGGTTGGTCGTACACGAGCGTGCGCGCTTATGTTTTATGTTTCAGTCCGTACGCCAAGCGATCAGATAGCGAGCAGATTTACCACTTCATGCTGGTAATGCATAGACACCGGTTCTCTTCGTCGAATTAAAACCGACACACGCAAAATAGTTCACAAGACGTACACACACCCCGGCTGATATGCGCGTCACATGTTTACGCCCCAAGAGATATTTCCGCGTACTGTAGTTACCGATGCACCGAAAGGCTTCCCTTACGACCTTATATGAACGGACGTTGCGTGAATTACACAAAGTACTATCTAAATCATCTCGAAATCGTTCCACAGCACGCGACAGCAATACTTTCAAGCAGCGCCGTGCCGGATCACATAAGCCAGAGAGGAGGAAAGGGTCGTCGCGCTCCCTTTCCTCCTCGCCCGATGAGAAGGTCTATACCCAAGTTCAGAGGGAAGCTCCATAAAATGATCGACAGGAGGGGGAGAAGAGGAAAGGTTGCGCTATCTTCTGCAGCCCTTCAAGGATCACGGCTACCAACACAGGTGGTGTTGGCTCAGCGCCACATCACAACCCCCTCCTCCCTCTTCGGACTTGCCCTTTCACCCATTTCGCTCTTTCGGTGCCCATTTCCTGAAACTTTGTGTTATGTGGGAAAGGAGGAGGGGGGTTGGCAGAAAATTTTGGAGGAGGGGGGGTAAGCTCCCCCCCCCCCCCGTCTACGCCAATGGGTACTTGTACAATATTAGACAGTAATGTAGTGTTGTACAATATTGTATACAGTAATGAATAGGCATGTGCAGAGTCAGGGTTCCAAAAGAAGAAATCAGACTTATAGCAAAGCTTTTACCGAGGGTCGGTCTCAAATCGACTGCATCATCGTATGTAAAGGAAAACTCCGCACGACGGGAAAGATTGCCCGTAGTAAGTTGTACACAGGCTGTCGAAACAGTGATGGCTAAAAGCAGCTTAATGGGGGAAAAATATTGCGCTTGATATTTGACGAGAACAATTATCAAAACAGCTTGCACTCCTGAGCATGTACTGATGTTTGAGACGTCGGTAAAACAGCGTAGGCGTCAGATCGGAAAATCAGAATACCCGACAGAAGTTAATCTTTCTTTACTCTTTCTTCACTGCTATCCGGCGCGGTGGCTTAGCGGCTGTGGCGTTGCCCTCCTAAGCACAACGAGGTTACAAACAAAGCCGATGTTGACGACCAAGTTGATCAGTTTGTGGAACTTGTTTTGAGGAGTCTGCGCAAATACATTCCTCAGTACAGGCCTAAACACTCTAGATATCCCCACTGGTTCTCATCTGAACTCATAATTGTCCTAACACATATAAATCGCGTGCACCGAAAATCTATAATTCCTCTGCCTATTGAGTGGAGAGAAGAATTCCACTATCAATTATTATTATTATTACTACTACTACTAGTAGTAGTAGTAGTAGTAGTAGTAGTAGTAGTACCGAATAAAAACATGAAATTTCCTGTAGGCAACCATTAAATGGTTTACCTGGAACTTCAGAAACCAGCAATGGACTGCTGAGCATAAAAGCACATCAGATATCGAGCAGACAACGTACACTATTGCATGCCACCTGTCACTACATACGAGGGAAAGTGCCATGCATTAAAACGCGCGCAACGCATGTTTCCTGTATTACCTGTTATAACGCGTAAACCGCACACACTCCAACATCTGTACGGAGCATACGCTGGGCACACAGCTCTGGACTGCAGCATTCAGTACATACGTTAGATGCATATAGCTCGAAATCACTTAAGCTACCTTGTGTATCGTACTTATCATGCTAAAATCAGAATAAAAGGAAATAGTACGAAAGTAACATCACTTGCGGAAGCAGTTGTGGAGCATCACCTATCGTGCAGCGAGCTTACGCAAGAACCACAACACGAACTGTTTGAAGACTTTAAACGACTGAATTTCGTTCCCAAGTCACGCCCGTCAGGTATTAGCCGCAGGTGAGGATTCACAAGCTGTTGCCCGGTGTTGTTTGCTCGGTTTCTCTGCCATCGCAGCGAAGAAACGCACGTCTCCAATCGAAGGCGCCTATCTCTATTTGCTTAATATGGCTGCGAATCCTGCCGCTATCTAGGGCAAGGAGAGAAAGGCGCAGCTTCATTCATTCATTCATTCATTCATTCATTCATTCATTCATTCATTCATTCATTCATTCATTCATTCATTCATTCATTCATGCATGCATGCATTTGCGTTTTATTTATAAGGCTCAAGCTGACCGTACCGAAGGTTATTCCTTACATACCGTTGTTCGCTGCTGTTATCGTTCTTTATGCCGTAAAGTCACCCAGCCATTAGTAAACATGGTTCATTTCTGCGAACATATGACCAGACCTTTCGCTGGCAAGGATAAAGCAAAATGCGACTGTGTCGTCTGATGAAGAGCTCGACACGACCGATATCACTGCGCCTGAGGCCGCCCTTCCTATCCTACACACATCCTGATCAACTACCGGCAGCACCGCCACTTAAACTGGCAGGAGTCAGTTATATTTTACAGCTCCCCTGAATTCGTTTGTTTCTTTTTCTTCTTTCTCTCCTTTCTTTAAAAAAGAGCCCCAGAGAAACACGGAGGGAGGCACAACAGCGCAGGACTCCGGATCATCAAAGTAACTATATTCTAGCTTTGCGGATGGACGCCTAAGCGGCGCAGCGCGCGCTTTTGCCGGAGGAGCCGCTCCTGCATCATTGACTTGTGAGTTACTATATGGGTGGCGTAAGATACCAAGATGCAGCAAACGAGTTATATACTCGCGCAGGCGGCACTACGAATTATTGCAATATAATTGAAATAGACACTCCAAGCGCATTTTCACCGTCGTCATCGCCCTCGCCATCATGTTTCGTATATAAAGTCCAAGTGCGATTAACTCCTATCGTGCTCTGTCTGACGTTGGTGAGAAGGAAATTACACGAGGGTGAGGCGGCTCGATGCGCATAGTATTTCCGCACGCCCAATGTTGGAGGTCACGTGATGAAACGTGCTCTAAGGGAGGAGGGCGTGCGTCTCTTCCTATAACCTGGTCGTTGCTGCGCGTGCCTGTCCACGCGCCTGAGCGCACACACGGCCCACGCTAGCCCACGCGCGGTATCTTGGAGGCATCTCTAACGGGTCCAAGGCTATAGCAAGGTTAAGGGCGAGCCCAGGCGGCGGCTTCCTGCTCACTGTGTTGCCAGGCGCCAAGTGTTAAACATCGCGTAATCTCATGTTTCGGAGACGCGCTGACGCGCGAGGCAGCTAGAAGCATTCGCTCCCAGCTGCCGGCGCTCTCCATCGCGCCAGCGATATGACAGTGAGTGTTCGTGCTCATCGAGTAAGATCTTTTCATGTTTGCCTGCGGGACATCATGCTTGTTCATTTAATTATTAAGCGCACGTTCGCTGCAATTCATACGGCAGAAAAAACTACGCACCTCACTTTGTGTAGTTATCTAATACCTTGCTATAGCTATCAATGCTAAGCCGTTCGGGCAAAGCTGCGACATTTTTCTGCCAATAGCTGGTCATATATACCAATGGTCTCGTGTGAACATCAGCCTCTTTCCCCACTTTCCAAATTTAACTCACTGTACTGGGCACTCTACAGTACCGTGATGCGTGCATCTACAATTGTGCGCGCACAAAAGAAA
Source organism: Dermacentor albipictus (assembly GCF_038994185.2). Classification (NCBI taxonomy): domain Eukaryota; kingdom Metazoa; phylum Arthropoda; class Arachnida; order Ixodida; family Ixodidae; genus Dermacentor; species Dermacentor albipictus. The sequence continues at coordinate 6,453,070 of NW_027225574.1, read as the reverse complement.
AACAAGGACAGGATATTTTCTATACCTCTCTGTATATTACTCTTCCGGAATATCGGAACGCCACAGGCACAGAACAAAACAGAGGTTTGAAGTGCCCGCGCTAGTTCTTCGTGACGTGATAGGATTTTGACAGTGTCTGATATTCGAGTTCAATTAATGGTTTACCGATGAACAACATTATACTGCATCGCAGAGAAATAAAGATTCCCAAGCATCCCTAACTACTTTGAAATTCGTGAAGTCGTACTAAAGCGTACCTGCACTGCAATTCGGGCGCGAAATTCGAAAACGGGTAGCATTGCTCTGGATGTTCTCCGCTAGTGAACAACTTTCCCCGCCCGAACGAAGGAGAATTGAGCCTTCAAGAACACAGTGAGAATAAATAAATCAAGCGAGAAAGAAAAAGAAACAAAGCACGCAAACCTAACGCAAACCTAGATGACACGGAGCTTGTTTTACTTTGCGAGGTAGCAGCAGCAATCATTGACGGAAACAACGGACGGCCTCGCCGCCTGTAACTGTCCGCGTCGCGAGCGCACGCAGGCGATATATGATGCTCGTCGAGAAAATAATGGTTATTAGAGGTTTATGTCCAGGTACATTTAAGGCACCGTACACGTTGTGTCACATCCGTTCTGGGAGATTCGCCCAGAAGGAGCATTTACCCAGTGCCGAAATTGTCTGTTGGGGCGCACACCCAGCGCTCCAAACAGTCTTCTAGGCCTGACTGCATCCAGCAGCAAGGCTTCGGGTGCCAGGTGCCAGCTGGAGGGGGGGGGGGGTTCGCGTATGTCTCACGACGTCCCTATTTCCGCCAGCTTGACTGGGCGTAGATGATAAAATGGCAAAGAATGCTCCAGTAACCAGCAGCCCGAGCTCGTGTACCCGATGTACCAGATGTGTAGCGACGCTGAATTGTCAGTTGCAGCTTTAACATCGCACGTAATAATTTGCACGAATGTGCGGGCAAACGAATTTAATTGGCATGGGGTCGCTTAACTATACTCGCCTTTGCGGAACGGTTCATGTGCTCGTGGGGTGCGCTCATCGCCGATCATGGTTTGTGTGTCGTCGGTATATACAGGGTGTCCCAGCTAACTTTAACAAGAGATTAAAAATATGCGAATGCCACGTAGGTGGACAGAATCAAGGTAGTGTTGTTTGCCGTCGCTTGGAGATACCCAAATTATTTTTTATCCCGCTTAATTAGATAGTTCGTCTTGTTAATTAATCAACTTTTTAGATGTTCTAGTTAGATTAAAGGTGTGAGTGAAAAAATTGGAGAGCAACATGATACACTGCAAATCTAGCTTTCTGTTGCTCAATACGTGTGACGCAAAAGTGTTTTGCCGAGCGTGAATGAAGAACGCGAATACACGGAAAATTTCCGCGTGATGGATAGCTCGATGGACTATGCGTCGCAGGGGTCATGCACGGTATCCAAGGTGGCTGTGCTGGTGCTGAAACATCACCGCCACTCCCTCACCGGAAATTTGGAATATCCTCGCCTTGCTTACAACACCAAAGGAGGGAGGGGGGGGGGGTGACAGAAGGCCATGGGCCCCGAGTTTCATACGACCTAGCTACGGTACTGCCGATGAGCCTGAAGATATACGCGAAACCATCGCTTGACGCTGACAGTGATCGGGGCCCTGCTGATAAAATGCGACCGCCGGCCCCAGGCAGGATATTTTCTGGCCGCGTATTAGGAAAGGATGAAAAAATGTCAGCCCCATGATATGTGTAACTGCAATGAGCATAACTTGACCACATGAGTGCAACATTAACTCTATGTGGAGTCACGGTTTGGCGCCCGAATGTACCTATACGGTTCACTATTTCGCACGTAAAATCAGTGTGCGATCGCGGTCGCGCGTCACTACGCAACAAATACAGGTTGCGCTGCTGAGGACATCACACAATTAACGTCCTATCTGTGGTCTACTTTCCTGCATTGAGTAGAGGGCAGAGATGACGGTCTCCCTACGGAATGGCTGAGTGGCCATCCCGTAATCATGGTCAAGTTTAAGAAATTCAAAGGCGTACGCCTTTGAATTTTCTAAACTTGACCATGATTACGCACGTTCTTTTTACCCCAATGTCCCTTTTCCTTAGCCCCTTGCTGCATTCTGGCGAAGTTCTCATTTCTATCACCTGTATTGTCATTACAAACAAAATAATGCAACTAGTTTCTTAATATTCTTTTTCAAGTGCCTGTGAACAGCTGTTTGTGAGATCTCGCGAAAAATTTACGATGGTGTTTTTTTTATTTTTATTTTTAAATAACGTTCATTTTCGTAAAAACTTCACATTTGAGGCGAATTGTAGAAATGGTAATTTATGATACAACAACAATATGTAACAGAATTGTTGAATAGGTTAAGGTCTCACAGTCCACCGAATTTCAATATGCTACATCAATTGGTTTAGTTGATAAAAAGTCGTAAACATAGCAACTTTTGAAAACTGTAGCAAATAAGCAGGTATTCTAAATCACTTACGTTTTGCACGGAAGCCTCAGACCATCCTAGCTGGTCCCTTCTTTACTTCTACGTTTTACAGACAAAAACATGTTCTTTGTACCTGTAACATATTGTATTTCACATTGTTGTGAATTTGCGACAATGCATTGTGCATGAAATGGGTGCCTCCAGACTGAAGAATTTCGCTATTTTTATTCTCCTAGAATATTCATTTGGCAAAAAGAAAGCTACGTTCTCTTTCGTGCTGCCGAGTGAAATGCGCATAAAATCATAAATATTCAATGGAATCTAAGATATGAATTTTTTTACCCGTGTTGATCTCTCGCGGAATCAGCCAGGTACACACAGACCCGCACACGCATGCACACGCGCACGCACAAACACCCACGCATACACACGCACAAGACAAGCACAGACACAGAAAAGTGAGAAAACTTGTGCAAGGTGAGATCGTATAGACAGGGTACGCATTCTCTCGTCATTCTCTTACGAAATATACTCGCCCTCGTTGGACTTTCTTCGTCTTTGTGTTTCCTTTTCCCCGTTAATTTTCCCGTAGATAGACGGATTATCCCGTTCTTTTCCCAAATGTGCTTTCTGCACCAGTTCCTAACTGCTAAAAAGAAAAAATGAACCCCACCGATGTATTGAGATCGGAGGCGCTAGGCGCGGATCTCGAAGGAATATGAGACAATCGTTGCTGGTCTGGTCCTTATTTATTTTTGAGCGAGAATTGAACTAGCTCTTTTATTTTATGTAGTACCATGTAAGCCAACGTACCTTAAAAACATTTTTCTTGCCGTAACATGCCAATTTATATGCGTTTATGTTGCCTGATTTTTATGACTACATACAGTGTGGCTTAAACTTTGCAATTCAAAACTTTTTCCATTTTCTCAATAAAGGCGCATCACTATTACAAATTATTTATTTTCTTGGTTTTTAAGTACATAATCTTTAAATTTGGTTTTGATACAAGCTGTTCGCAAGTGTATGACAAGCTAGAGGTAGCGCGCAGTGGCCATACTTTAATGAATGTTTTGACGTTGCCAGACTTTTAGCGACAATAAATAATAGACAAAGTATTTTGGCATTTAATACCTTTTGAATGTTTATTACACATTGTGTATAATTACTTCAGCTTTATTGTAGCAAATTAGTTTACAATTATCATTGTTTGCTGACTGTTGTGGACGTGTTTTGTACATTGTTGCCTAATTTTTATGTATCAGTTGCCGTTTTATACGTTTAATTTGTTATATTTCTGTTCATTTGTGTAAATAAAAATAGTTCCCTATCTTGGAAGTTATTGAATATTTGCTTTAGCAAAGGTGGTAATAAATAATAGTTTGTGCCATTGTGGCTAGCCTAGCATCATGTGCTAGTGTGGCGCAGTTGTGAACTTGTGAATGCATGCTTGCGTCGATGATTTCTAGACAACAACGTAATTTTAGTTGTTTACGTAGCGTAGATTCTCAAGTGCCGTGTCTACGCGCTCCAGCAGTAGCGTGAGACCAACACGACAGCTTAAAATACATCTGTGAGCTAGCGCTTAAGCCGTTCGACCACGTCCAACCAAGCTCGTCTGTCGTGTGCTCGCCTACGGCGCTACGCGGAATACCTGCCAGCTGTGAGCACGGTGCTGCAAGATACGTCCACTGTTGTGGCTAGTGATTATGGATATCTTTCTTTATTTCCGTGTCGAATCCCGCTGTGCCTTATATATCTGTAGCATAGTAGACGTTCCAAATGTATTACATATTTCGTGTGGTAGCCGTATTTTTCTCGAAAGTGCGCCTGCGTGCGCGCCAGCGAGCGACATCGTCCCGCTTGGCTCCTCGTAGTCCGTGCAGACGCGTGCATCTGCGCATACCGTGGCGCAATTTTGCTGCATGGGCGCTTTCCGCGCCTGTGTGCGGTAGCACACGAAGGCATGGAAGTTATACCGGACGACGTGATTTCGTAGTTAAAGCCCAAACCACGTGAGAGCTATTTAGTGCGCGACGGCGACGAACGACGGTCGCGCGCACAGTATCGCTTGTTCTTGTATCGCTCGGTTCTGGAAATCTCGAATTCGTCGCTCGTCGCCCGGAAGTGCTGTGAGCGAACTGGATTTACATCAGGCAGGTACTATCGGTTCTCGCACGGAACGGGCAAACGGCCCACTTTGGATGCGTGCAAGGATAAGAACCTATTGCAAGACCTCCGGAGATACGCCATGCCGCTCTTTACTGCTAAACACGTCAACTTAAACTAATAAAGCACGCGTCGTGCCAGTTTCTGCGCGTATTTCCTGCTCTCGTAGTGGCAACGCCGGAAAGACTTCGCTTAAGGTCGTCGCTCGCGTGTGGTTCGACTTGCAGGCGACGAGTGAACGCGACAGCCATCTCCATCCCGTCACTGTCGCGCTCAAGATAGCTTGCATGGGGTTTTATACTTCAGTATTCGAAAGCGGTTGTTGCCATCAACTCTCGGCAACCATTTCAGTTCATGTTTCACACCGTGAGTTATGTGAAGTTGAACGACTCCATATCGTATGCGCAAGTGCTGCAGCCAGCCGATACCGGTTATACGAATTAGCATAAAGTTCGAGGATACGATACACGTGGCTCTTGGCTCGCAATCCCCTAGCTGTATATCCTTGCATGATGCGACGTCCCCTCCCCCTCACTCTTTTTAATAATTGGAAAGATCGCGTTCCGCAACTTCTTTTTTTTTTGTGCAGTGGTAAATGCCGGCGTGCGACGGTGTGGTCGATATCAAATATGTAAGTGCAACGCAACGTGCTTGGGAACCCCGACATTGGCGTCAAACGCAATTATCGAGGGTTATAAAATTAAACGGGCTTAACGTATGCCTCATTGGAATAATTTGCAATTGCGCGTTCTTTTATGGCGTTCCAGTGATCTGTAATACTTTTTTTCCCTCGCCATGCGGTTCAGCGACTACACGTTCTATGTCAGCTAGATTTAGTACGTTTTTACTATGGGTGTATATATTGGAAACTTTCCAATATCGAATCAATATAGTGGGCTATTCGATTCGGTGTCCGAGCTTCTGTTCGTCGTTGAGCTCATTCAGCTTGTGTTCAGTCGTTGTTCGTAAATGCGAATATAATTCCAATACTTTTCGAATATTTCAAAACGTCAACGTCGCCCAATTAAACATTAAGCCATAAACGAGGGATCCAAAAGAACAGTGATTGTTCCGCAAATATATATTTCTCAATAATTCTTCCAGAGCCAATTTAAAAAACGCTACAAGAAATCTTTATTGTAGACTTTCGCTTGTTTACTTGTTCTTTCTTCCTGCGCGAGTCCATTTGATGTTCCTTGTTCGCGAAGTAAAGGAGTAGTGTATCTCAGAGGCGTACCTGTGAGATACACCTTATTTCATTTTTCTTCTGCGGGTTTACGCGTCTTTATGGCGAATAGTGGGCATTGTTCAAATTAGTACTAGTGCCAGTACCCCCCCCCCCCCTCATTCGCATAGAAAAGTTACCTAAGGTTAAGCATTCCCCCGCCATCCCCCCCCCCAAAAAAAAAAGAAGAGAACAAAAATCCCTGGGTACGTGTCCGTGTGAAGGGATTCCTGTTCAGAGCTTACATGTCCCAACCTTGAGCTTCACATTGCAAACCTTCACCTTGACTTTATACGTTAATTTTATTTATGTTTTTATTTTCTTCATTTATTTATTTATTTTCTAGCATGTGCTAATGTTACGGCACTGCCCAGTGAGACACAGATTCCTCGGTCGGGATGATTTTGTTCGCTCTTCCTGTCCTACAAACACCTGGGCGTGCTCTGCTTAGTGAGTAAGGTGTCGCGTTCGCGAGGAGCTATAGACGCCTCATAGGTTGCATGACACTGGTCCAGGTTATGAATTCTACATCATGCCAGAAACACTTGCACGGCTGTCTTGCTTTTGTCCCACGTCCGCGTGCAGACGGTAGTATCTGGTCTGTTCGATCGCACAGTCGCTAGCGGACCACTGTCTGATGAATTTATTTTGGGTCTGGCTCCGCGCATTACACCCCAGCCGTCATTACATAATCCTAGTAGGTTTGTCACTCATTTTCTTCCTGGTCCTTCTGCACCAGTTCAGAGTATACCGCCTTTCTGTTAATGCTTTACATATATTTCCTCTCTCTCTCTCTCTTTGCTTAATGAACTTTACGTGCCTGTCGGAGCGCAGCTCTACTGAGTTCGTGTGGCACAAACCGCAGAAGTGCCAGAGGTGTGTCTCTTGGAAATGAGAACTGTCGTAATTTTGTGTAACTCTTCTCGAGGAACACCCTACCTGCTGAACAATGGCTTCAGAGATGGCGGGGCGTTGAAATCTACGAGGCAGCGCGCGGGCTTGCGCAAACTCTGCACAGGGGGCGCCAAACGTGGCGCCACACCGCGAGTCAGCGGTCAGTAAATAAATAAAAAAAGAACTTTCCGGAAGCCACTAGTTGGTAAAGCTATGCTCTCGCTGGTAGTGCGTTCTTCGCAGGTTCAGCGTACGTCGTATGTAAGGTGTGGGGGGGGGGGGGGAGGGGGGTTGACGTCACTTCCAGCGCGGTGGCAAAGTTGCGGTGCTTTCCAGCCGCAGGTACCACTGGTCATTTCTTGCCTAGTTCAGCGGTGAAACCTTCGCGGCGTTTTAGCGAATCTGGGTTGCAGTCATGTGCGTGAAGGGACTCTCAGTGGCGTTTCACTGTTTTCACGCCTCTAGTCATGGGGTGCTTGTGAGTGCAGTCTGTACCGGTTCGCTACGTGACCCGAGACTGAACAACGTATGGAGTATAATATTAATAATAACAGTAATAATAATAATAATTTTAATAATAATAATTATAACCACGTTTTTCGCTTTTGCACGTGCTTTTGCGCGTGCACGTGGCGCAGCTTGTGAGTGAGTGAGTGAAGTAACCTTATTTCGGTCCAGAGAAGACGCAGGGGAAACCCCGCGCCACCCGGCTAGTCCCACATAGAGACCGCCAAGCCGAGCTTGACGGCCTGATCGCGGGCACTCTGGACGGCCAGGGTTTAGTCGTTCAGTTCGGGGCTGCCCAAGAGCGCAGCCCACTTATCCTCGCTGAAGGAGGAGCCGATGGCTTCACACTCCCACAACACATGGTCCAATGTTGCCCTTACTCCACAGGCAGGGCAGTCCGCACTGGGATACCTTTCAGGGTATATGGCATGAAGACCGCGAGGTTAGGATACGCACGTGTTTGTAAAAGTCGAAGGGTAACTGCCCGCGCCCTGCATAAGGCGGGGTGCGAGAGGGGGAATACCCGTCTTGACAGATAGTATTGTGTGGTGATTTCATTAAACGTGAGCAAGGGTTCCCCGCGGGGCAGGGCAACGTTACTAGACTAGGCTAGTCTAGTAACGTTGGGGCAGGTGGACTGCTGAGGCGGCGCGGTCAGTGAGTCCTCGCGCGGCCTCGTGCGCGCCCTCGTTAGGGTTAGAGAGAGAGCCCTCAATCGACCCCAAGTGAGCGGGAAACCAAATGAGAGAATGCGGAGAGATACTTATGGCGCTTCGGAGAATGCGGATTGCCTGAGGGGAGACCATACCGGTTTGGTAGGCCTTAATGGCTACCTTGGAATCACTATATATTGCCTCTCTGCGACCATCGAGCACAGCCAGCGCGATTGCAACCTGTTCGGCTACCACGGGCCTCGAAGTGCGTACCGTAGCGCAGCAAGTGAGCCTTGAAGTGGTGTCGACGATGGAGACGGCGAGTGCCTCTTGTTGGACATATGCCGCGGCATCCACGAAGCTTGCCTCAATGTGGTTATTTCGGACATGCTCGAGTAGAGCTGTACCCCTGGCCCGACGTCTGCCGATGTTGTTTGCGGGGTGCATATTGCGGGGAAGGGGCGCGATTTGCAGTTGACACCTGAAGTCGCTGGGAATCCGCACGGCGTCGGAGCACTGGTCGACAGGATTGAGGCCCATCTCGTCGAGTATCTTGCGGCCCATCGGAGTGCCCGATAGCCTGAGCAGCTGCGAGTGCTCTTGTGCCTCGATAATTTTTTCGAGCGTGTTGTGGACTCCGAGCTTCAACAGGTTTTCGGTGTGGGTGCTTGCAGGTGAGCCGAGGGCAAGCTTAAAGACCTTGCTGATGAGTGAATTAAGCTTGTTCCTCTCTGCAACATGCCAGTTGTGCATGGCCGTCGAGTATGAAAGGTGGCAGAGAACAAAAGCATGTATAATGCGGATGAGATTGTCTTCCTTGATTCCCCGGTGCCTGTTGGCGATCCTCCGAATGAGGCCGAGAGCACTCTACGTCAAGGCGGTGGTCTTTCTGAGTGCGGTTCCATTGGCACCGTTAGACTCGGTATTTATCCCCAATATTAGGAGTGAGTTCACTCTGGGCACCGGAGACCCGTCACCAGTGATAAGCCGTATTTCGCTTAATTTCGGACGCCGGTTTCCAATCATGATGGCCGCCGCCTCTGGCTTTTTTCTTGTAGAGAAGTAGCTCAGATTTCGATGGAGAATATCTGAGCCCAGTGGGGTGGAGGAAGCGCTCGGTCGCATCGATGGCGCTCTGCATGGCGGCTTCAACTTGGTCGTCGCTCCCGCCGACGCACCAGATGGCGATGTCATCTGCGTAGATGGTATGGTTGATTCCTTGAATCTTCGCGAGCTCCTTAGAAAGCCCGTTCATTGCGATGTTAAATAATGTTGGCGACATGACTGAGCCCTGAGGCGTGCCGCGTGAACCGAGGGTGATCTTTTGCAAGAGGTATCCTTCGATCTTGAGCTTGGCAGTTCTCTGGCTAAGGATCGGATGAAGTCGTAGGCCTTCTTCCCGAGCCCGAGGCCGGCAATAGACTGGATAATGAATTCGTGTGCAAATTCACTGGCGCGAGGAAAACGTGCCTAGTTGCCACCACGGGGGCGATGACCAACTGCTCGTCACGGCCTCGGATATATGAAGCAGAGCGTGGTGTCTACTGACTCAGCCGCGCAAGAGAAGGGGTGGACGCGACCGACGTGAGGAGAGCTGTTGAGCATACGCAAATTTCGGCGAAAGTGGTCAATTCAATATTATTTCTGGGCACATAATTGACTCGTCGTACGTGTTTCACCCTACCAAAGCCCTCGCTGAAACGTACAGGTTCTGCCATTAAACCTTCCAAATTTGGTGTCGTCTACTCAAAGGCATCGCCTGCTCAAACGGGCGTCACTGTATGCCAGGCGTTTCCACAAGAGTTCGCCGCGGGCAATTTACTCGCACTATATGTATATGCAACGAAGGCATCGTGCGTAGGATGATGACGGCTTCACCACTGCTGGTAAGAAGTTGCGAGAGCTGACATATCATAGGTATTTTTTTCTTCTTTTCCTTGCAGAGGACCCTCGCTAATGCAGAAGATAGCCGATGTTTCTTTTAGTTAGCTTGCTCCTCTTTAATACATCTCTACATTGGTATTATTAACCGAGGGTTCCGTTGCAGTCTTTAACTTTGGCACCCTCGTCTGTGTATTGTCTATTACCAATTCATTGTACTTAAAGAATAATAAACTGAAACAACCTGATGTCTCGATAGAGCGGTATTGGTTGAGCGCGCCAGTATGAGAATAAAAAAGGACGAGGTGTCACCTTGGCTCGTACATTCGTTTTTCATGCTTGAATAATTAATTAATTGGAGATCAGGGGTGCCGTCTGGCAGAGTGTGTGGCGACATGGCAGCGCGACGAATGTACTGTTGTAGCTGCTGTGGACCGAGCTGTTGGCGTTGCAAGCGCGCTTCTTCTGCAAAAAAAAAAAAAAGCTGATTCTTTGTCCCCGCGCATGCGCTGCTAACAGTGATCTTCTCCACCGTAAATCGTTCATTCATTCGGTTAGCATTTCTCGGGTAGCGTTCTAGGTTACACATTCTAGAGACACACAAACACTGCCAGTTGCCGAAGTAGGCTTCTCCACACTATGTCTCTTGTCACATTTGTCTCTTACAAATGCATTTCAAGGCATGCATGAGTCTCCTTAAAAATTCAGACTAAGTTCGCGGTTGCGGGCTATTCTTGCAAAGCGCACGCGGATACACGAGCAAGCTAGCAGATGTCGCAAGTACCAAGTTTAAACGGCCGAGCTAGCATGCTGGCCAAGTACTTTCACTAGCAAAACTTGAGTATTGATGCAACGCAGGGAGTACATTGAATGGTTACTTTCGAGGTTCACGTACACGTCAGAGAAACTTTTACTGCATGGTACAGCTCCGCGTCCTGATCTGCTGACTCAAACTACACAGCTGCTTCATGTTTTGTTTCTATGCAAATAAGTTTTGCCGTTACGCGCCCTGCGTGCCTCCACTGTGTAACCCGAATTCACTTTCGTTTTACATAGAGCGTTCAAGTTCATTACGAAAGTTGTATGGGCCCTAGGCCCATACAACGAGGCGAAAGGCAAGTAATGGGTATACGTTAAAAGTGCAATTGCGGCCGCGGTTATTCGTTCACGTGCAATAGGCGTGTTTATCGCGGGGAGGGGGGGGCAAAGTACGTCATGCTACCCCCGCCTCTGCCTCCCCCACCTACTTTTGAAAGCGGGCACTGTCGGCTGCACACTGGGAAATTGGACAAAACAGCATCCGAGTCCAAGTTTTCTTTCAGAGTAGCGGTCACGTAAGTATTGCTTTCTTTATTGCGTATTTCTTGCTTGGGCAGCGAGGATTGTTTTTCGTGCCTCGCTACAATGCATGGTAGCGGATGGCGCGTGGCCGGCATCACTAAGCGCTTAACGCTTCTCCCCAGTGCGAGCCGTCTGCGCAAAGTGCCTTGCAGGCCGCCTGAACTGCCGCTGGCCACTTCCCGCCAAAACACGTTTAACAATCCACCGCTTTCATCATCACGAGTTCCTTGGGGCCATCCAAGCACCTTTGAAAACACAGAAGCTGCTTCTTTTTTTTTTTTTTTGCATAGAGGTGGCGGGACGGTTCCAGATAAAGTATTATAATTTAGCGGTCCCTAATGGTTCACCTTAATAAGTGCAATTAACAAACGATAACCTAATGGAAATTAAAGTGGATGAAAAAACAGCTTGCCGAAGCTGGGAACCGAACCTACAACCTTCGCATTTCCCGTGCGATGCTCTACCGATTGAGCTACCGCGGAGCGGTTTACCCATCCACTTTCTTGGGTATTTATGTGTCCTAGTAGAACCCTGGGTGTGTTAGCCAGCGCCACCACTCACAGACCTTGGCGGCGGACGTGGAACGTCCTTCTTGCCGCAGGCGTCACGAGAACGTGATCTTTTCGGGTGAAGGCAACTGGTCAATAAACCCACATATGCTACCTAAAGGCATCAATGTTGCCGGATTCGAGACCCTCGTTATGTAATAAACGAGAAGCTTCTTATGATATGACTACTAAATATCGGGCCCCTCGGTTAGCCCCCTTTCTTCTCTTCTATATATATATATATATACGCCACCTATCATTCAGCCCGCCGCAAAGCCCGCGCAAAAGCTCTACACAAATACTACGGTAACGAAGCTGACGCCGTATGGGTGGATGCGGCCTGCACGGGCGAAGACGCGGTAGCTGTAGCCGTTAACAATACTCTCCAACCCATCGCAATTCTCCACCTTCCTGGCGCATCCACCCCGGAATCCTCGGAAGAAGCGGCGATCGCGCTTGCCCTTACACACACTAATGCTCGGTACGTCCTTTCCGACTCAAAAACCGCACTGATAAATTTTGCACGAGGACGAGTCCACGAGACCGCCTTCCGCAATCTCAGCTCACCCTCCGCGAACCCGCCCGGCCAGGTGGAACTGATCTGGGTGCCTGCGCACTCTGGGAACCCCGGCAACGAAGCCGCCAATGACCACGGCCGAGGTCTCATCAACCGGGCGGCGGCGGAATCGTAGTCGAGCTCTTCCCGGGAGCGCATGCACTCTTTCAGCGAGCTGACCCAGGCATATCGCGCCGAACGTCAGCTGAATGAACGATTTACAGTGGAAAGAGAGAGAGAGAGAGACAACTTTATTTATCTCATCTTAAAGGGAAAGGAAGTGCGGGAAGAAGGCGAGGGAGGTTATCCTACTCGCGGTAGGCCTCCTCTACCACCTCAGCCCACCTCAGGATAGCTTCCTGAAGTTCGGGGTTGTAGCTGCGCATGGCAGCCTCCCACAGCTCCCTACTACTTAAAACTCTACAAAGGTTAGGGGGAGGGGAGTGGTTCTTGCATTGCCACATAATGTGGTCAAGGTCCGCTCTGCTAGCAGGACAAAACTTGCAGGTTGAAGTAGGGTATATTCCCGGGTGAATTTTGTGACGTAAGGCAGGAGACAGAAAAGTGCGAGTCTGTAGTTTAGAAGATCACTGTTAGCAGCGCATGCGCGGGGACAAAGAATCAGCTTTTTTTTTTTTTTGCAAAAGAAGCGCGCTTGCAACGCCAACAGCTCGGTCAACAGCAGCTACAACAGTACATTCGTCGCGCTGCCATGTCGCCACACACTCTGCCAGACGGCACCCCTGATCTCCAATTACTTAATTATTCAAGCATGAAAAACGAATGTACGAGCCAAGTAGACACCTAGTCCTTTTGTATTCTCATACTGGCGTGCTCAACCAATACCGCTCTATCAAGACATCAGGTTGTTTCATTTTATTATTCTTTAAGTACAATGAATTGGTAATAGACAATACACAGACGAGGGTCCCAAAGTTAAAGACTGCAACGGAACCCTCGGTTAATAATACCAATGTAGAGATGTATTAAAGAGGAGCAAGCTAACTAAAAGAAACATCGGCTATCTTCTGCATGTGCGAGGGTCCTCTGCAAGGAAAAGAAGAAAAAAATAACTATGATATGTCAGCTCTCGCAACTTCTTACCAGCAGTGGTGAAGCCGTCATCCTCCTACGCACGATGCCTTCGTTGCATATACATATACTGCGAGTAAATTGCCCGCGGCGAACTCTTGCGGAAACGCCTGGCATACAGTGACGCCCGTTTGAGCAGGCGATGCCTTTGAGTAGACGACACCAAATTTGGAAGGTTTAATGGCAGAACCTGTACGTTTCAGCGAGGGCTTTGGTAGGGTGAAACACGTACGACGAGTCAATTATGTGCCCAGAAATAATATTGAATTGACCACTTTCGCCGAAATTTGCGTATGCTCAACAGCTCTCCTCACGTCGGTCGCGTCCACCCCTTCTCTTGCGCGGCTGAGTCAGTAGACACCACGCTCTGCTTCATATATCCGAGGCCGTGACGAGCAGTTGGTCATCGCCCCCGTGGTGGCAACTAGGCACGTTTTCCTCGCGCCAGTGAATTTGCACACGAATTCATTATCCAGTCTATTGCCGGCCTCGGGCTCGGGAAGAAGGCCTACGACTTCATCCGATCCTTAGCCAGAGAACTGCCAAGCTCAAGATCGAAGGATACCTCTCGCAAAAGATCACCCTCGGTTCACGCGGCACGCCTCAGGGCTCAGTCATCTCGCCAACATTATTTAACATCGTAATGAACGGGCTTTCTAAGGAGCTCGCGAAGATTCAAGGAATCAACCATACCATCTGCGCAGATGACATCGCCATCTGGTGCGTCGGCGGGAGCGACGACCAAGTTGAAGCCGCCATGCAGAGCGCCATCGATGCGACCGAGCGCTTCCTCCACCCCACTGTGCTCAGATATTCTCCATCGAAATCTGAGGTACTTCTCTACAAGGAAAAAGCCAGAGGCGGCGGTCATCATGATTGGAAACCGGCGTCCGAAATTAAGCGAAATACGGCTTTTCACTCGTGACGGGTCTCCGGTGCCCAGAGTGAACTCACTCCTAATATTGGGGATGTATATCGAGTCTAACGGTGCCAATGGAACCGCACTCAGAAAGACCACCGCCTTGACGTAGAGGGCTCTCGGCCTCATTCGGAGGATCGCCAACAGGCACCGGGGAATCAAGGAAGACAATCTCATCCGCATTATACATGCTTTTGTTCTCTGCCACCTTTCATACTCGACGGCCATGCACAACTGGCATGTTGCAGAGAGGAACAAGCTTAATTCACTCATCAGCAAGGTCTTTAAGCTTGCCCTCGGCTTACCTGCAAGCACCCACACCGAAAACCTGTTGAAGCGCGGAGTCCACAACACGCTCGAAAAAATTATCGAGGCACAAGAGCACTCGCAGCTGCTCAGGCTATCCGGCACTCCGATAGGCCGCAAGATACTCGACGAGATGGGCCTCAATCCTGTCGACCAGTGCTCCGACGCCGTGCGGATTCCCAGCGACTTCAGGTGTCAACTGCAAATCGCGCCCCTTCCCCGCAATATGCACCCCGCAAACAACGTCGGCAGACGTCGGGCCAGGGGTACAGCTCTACTCGAGCATGTCCGCAATAACCACATTGAGGCAAGCTTCGTGGATGCCGCGGCATATGTCCAACAAGAGGCACTCGCCGTCTCCATCGTCGACACCAATTCAAGGCTCACTTGCTGCGCTACGGTACGCACTTCGAGGCCCGTGGTAGCCGAACAGGTTGCAATCGCGCTGGCTGTGGTCGATGGTCGCAGAGAGGCAATATATAGTGATTCCAAGGTAGCCATTAAGGCCTACCAAACTGGTATGGTCTCCCCTCAGGCAATCCGCATTCTCCGAAGCGCCATAAGTATCTCTCCGCATTCTCTCATTTGGTTTCCCGCTCACTTGGGGTCGATTGAGGGCTCTCTCTCTAACCCTAACGAGGGCGCGCACGAGGCCGCGCGAGGACTCACTGACCGCGCCGCCTCAGCAGTCCACCTGCCCCAACGTTACTAGACTAGCCTAGTCTAGTAACGTTGCCCAGCCCCGCGGGGAACCCTTGCTCACGTTTAATGAAATCACCACACAATACTATCTGTCAAGACGGGTATTCCCCCTCTCGCACCCCGCCTTATGCAGGGCGCGGGCAGTTACCCTTCGACTTTTACAAACACGTGCGTATCCTAACCTCGCGGTCTTCATGCCATATACCCTGAAAGGTATCCCAGTGCGGACTGCCCTGCCTATGGAGTAAGGGCAACATTGGACCATGTGTTGTGGGAGTGTGAAGCCATCGGCTCCTCCTTCAGCGAGGATAGGTGGGCTGCGCTCTTGGGCAGCCCCGAACTGAACGACCAAACCCTGGCCGTCTAGAGTGCCCGCGATCAGGCCGTCAAGCTCGGCTTGGCGGTCTCTATGTGGGACTAGCCGGGTGGCGCGGGGTTTCCCCTGCGTCTTCTCTGGACCGAAATAAGGTTACTTCACTCACTCACTCACAAGCTGCGCCACGTGCACGCGCAAAAGCACGTGCAAAAGCGAAAAACGTGGTTATAATTATTATTATTAAAATTATTATTATTATTACTGTTATTATTAATATTATACTCCATACGTTGTTCAGACTCGGGTCACGTAGCGAACCGGTACAGACTGCACTCACAAGCACCCCATGACTAGAGGCGTGAAAACAGTGAAACGCCACTGAGAGTCCCTTCACGCACATGACTGCAACCCAGATTCGCTAAAACGCCGCGAAGGTTTCACCGCTGAACTAGGCAAGAAATGACCAGTGGTACCTGCGGCTGGAAAGCACCGCAACTTTGCCACCGCGCTGGAAGGGACGTCAACCCCCCCCCCCCCCCCCCCCCCCCCACACACACACACCTTACATACGACGTACGCTGAACCTGCGAAGAACGCACTACCAGCGAGAGCATAGCTTTACCAACTAGTGGCTTCCGGAAAGTTCTTTTTTTATTTATTTACTGACCGCTGACTCGCGGTGTGGCGCCACGTTTGGCGCCCCCTGTGCAGAGTTTGCGCAAGCCCGCGCGCTGCCTCGTAGATTTCAACGCCCCGCCATCTCTGAAGCCATTGTTCAGCAGGTAGGGTGTTCCTCGAGAAGAGTTACACAAAATTACGACAGTTCTCATTTCCAAGAGACACACCTCTGGCACTTCTGCGGTTTGTGCCACACGAACTCAGTATATATAGAGCTGCGCTCCGACAGGCACGTAAAGTTCATTAAGCAAAGAGAGAGAGAGAGAGGAAATATATGTAAAGCATTAACAGAAAGGCGGTATACTCTGAACTGGTGCAGAAGGACCAGGAAGAAAATGAGTGACAAACCTACTAGGATTATGTAATGACGGCTGGGGTGTAATGCGCGGAGCCAGACCCAAAATAAATTCATCAGACAGTGGTCCGCTAGCGACTGTGCGATCGAACAGACCAGATACTACCGTCTGCACGCGGACGTGGGACAAAAGCAAGACAGCCGTGCAAGTGTTTCTGGCATGATGTAGAATTCATAACCTGGACCAGTGTCATTCAACCTATGAGGCGTCTATAGCTCCTCGCGAACGCGACACCTTACTCACTAAGCAGAGCACGCCCAGGTGTTTGTAGGACAGGAAGAGCGAACAAAATCATCCCGACCGAGGAATCTGTGTCTCACTGGGCAGTGCCGTAACATTAGCACATGCTAGAAAATAAATAAATAAATGAAGAAAATAAAAACATAAATAAAATTAACGTATAAAGTCAAGGTGAAGGTTTGCAATGTGAAGCTCAAGGTTGGGACATGTAAGCTCTGAACAGGAATCCCTTCACACGGACACGTACCCAGGGATTTTTGTTCTCTTCTTTTTTTTTTGGGGGGGGGGGGGGATGGCGGGGGAATGCTTAACCTTAGGTAACTTTTCTATGCGAATGAGGGGAGGGGGGGTACTGGCACTGGTACTAATTTGAACAATGCCCACTATTCGCCATAAAGACGCGTAAACCTGCAGAAGAAAAATGAAATAAGGTGTATCTCACAGGTACGCCTCTGAGATACACTACTCCTTTACTTCGCGAACAAGGAACATCAAATGGACTCGCGCAGGAAGAAAGAACAAGTAAACAAGCGAAAGTGTACAATAAAGATTTCTAGAAGCGTTTTTTAAATTGGCTCTGGAAGAATTTTTGAGAAATATATATTTACGGTACAATCGCTGTTCTTTTGGATCCCTCGTTTACTGCTCCACCAAGTGCCAAAACCAACTCGCATTGTTATTTGAGAAGTTGCGTAACGATGCGTGGCCGCCAGTCCCGTACAACCGCGTACAGCGCAGGACGTTGCGGTTCTAGACGTACTGCGCCCAGCGTTGAAGGTTAGAAAAACAACCACATATAAGCACAGCAGAGATCGAAGTGGCTGCATCAGGCGGCTCGGCTGATAACTGTAGAAGCGTCATTCAAAGCACACGGAATTGTTCTCCACTTCGCGCGGCATTTTCTCTACTTCCTTTCTGAATAGAGAAAAGATGTTGATTCATGAATATTTTCACTAGCAACGGTTAAATTTGTTAATTTTCACTTTTCCTTCGGGTTTTAACTGTTACCTTGGCTCTCTGCCTTAGTAGAACGCTTAATTAGTTTCTCAACTCCTTGCGACTCTTGTTTACAGTTGCGTGTCTTGCACGAAAAGTGCTGTACAATTAGGGAAAAATCAGACGAGGTAACGAGTGACAGTCATTTGCTGATAGGTTTAACGGTTATTGCAGGTTTTGACGATGGTTGCTGTTTCACATTTTATTTTGCACCTTATCTACACTGTAAAAAAAAAATTTGCCTTACTTTACAGAAAATTTGCTGGTAATTTGTGACCGAACACTCTTCCGTAAATTAAGAACGGTCATTTCCGTAGAACGGACAACTGTAAAAGGGAGACCGTAATACAAAATACGAGTGCTTCTCCATCTAGAAAATGGAAGACTGTGTATTCTGAATCTGTACTATGACCGTTAAAGTACGGTGCTTCTCATATTCAGAAAACGGAACACACTGTATGCTCAATCTGTACTATAACTGTTAAAATACAGGTGCTTGCCCTATTCAGAAAACGAAAGACTCCGTATGCTAAATATATACTATAGCCGTTAAAGTACAGGTGCTTCCCGTATTTCATCTTGCAGAGCATATCCATTATTCGAAGAATGCGCCATCGGGGACAAAATTGCCCAGGACGTGCGAGAGTCGACCGAATTTTATAGGAGTGCTATCTGCTGGGATCAGCCGTGCCACCATCTGCGTTCAGAATGTGCATTCGTGACCCACTGTTTTCAGCGGTCTTGAGCAAAAATGCAATTTGGTCTTCACTCGCACTTCCAGGGTACTTTTGTCCACGATAGTACATCTCCTTTAATGCAAATGTCATGAAGGCAGCTCATAGTCAAAGCAGCAGGTCACCATTGAGAAAATTGTCTTGCCAACACACTGACATGGCTGCAGAGATAAAACATATTGCACTTTGTGATATGAATGCACTGCATAGCATATATACAAAAAGGTGCAACATTTCAGTCCTCAAGTTCTTAGATCACAGAAGCAACTTTATTTTCTTCAATCACTCGTCTTGCACTTCTGCCTGTGAAAGTTGTTCTTGACTCCAAACGCTTGCAAGGATAAACTTGCTGCTGTTAGGAGAAACAAATAGTATTCGTGAATATCCATCCTAAAGAAAGCGGCAAAAAAGTATAATCACAGAACACGACAAAGCAGTAACTTCTGTGTTAGAAAAACATGTAAGTAGATCAACATTGTTGGAACAAGGGATGTTGCTGTAGCCAACATTTCGACATAGGTGCTTGTCATTAGGGTGGCAAACGTTTTCCTTGGCTGCGTTGTTTTGGATTTTGCATATCTCAATGGCCCCTAGCCTCATTGGGGGAGAAGTAACTGGTGCACATAATAGGTCAAGAGAAGCCAAAGTGTTAAAATAAAGGAAGGAAGGGTGTGCTTAGCAGTGATGATTGTGATAGAGCGGGTATGAGCAATGCTGTCAGTACTTGCCAAGAGTAGGGGTGACCAAAACAGAAAACGATGTACCCATGTAAGCAGTCATTAATCCAGTAGACCTAATCTTCCCAGAAGACAAACTAGGTATCAAGATAAACAGTTTGCACTTTTGGAAAAGGAAAACGAAGAATTAAGGAAAATAAATTTTGTATCAAGATGCATCTGGTTAAGATCACTGCAAATAGTAAATGAAGGCACATTATGAATATATATTTGGTTGAAAGCCCATGAAGAAAAGATATATTAACCAAATATTAAAAAATAGGGACATTAAAATTAAACTGGGTATGACCACAAAACAGTAAAGAACAGCCTGTGGAAAAAAAATGGGATGGATAACGTGAGAAAATGTTCCAAAAGCCAGGGGAACTCATCCTTCAAAGTGTTGTTTTCACTGGCTTTGCTTAACGTCTATGTTTTTGTTATTTTTCGTTAAGTAAAGCCAGTGAAAACAACACTTTGAAGGAATGGATAATATAACCAGGTGCAAGATTGCAAAACGTCGAGCGCTGTTTATATTCATGCTGCTGTTGACAGCTCCAAGTTTCTGTCTTCCTGTGGAACCTTTGTCTTACTCGAACAAGGAAATGGGTCATTTTTAAAAAAAGCCAGTTCAAATGCAGTTCAAAGTTTCAGCAGTGTTATAATGAAAGAAAATATTATGGTCAGTTCTCCTGGGTGTGTTTTCATTCACCAGTTATTTCCACCGGTGTAAGTTCAAAATTTAATGGTCTAAATGGACCTTAGCTCTTGGCAAACCATTAGTTGGTCTTTTTTTGAACCCAGATGCCTGCACATTATATATGTTGGCAGGAGTGCTAGCGAACTACATTATACTTGTTGCCACAACCAAAGTGAAACTTGGTAACTGTGATTGAAAAAAAACCAGCATTCCACAATACTGATTCAAGTCGTCTGGAAAAGTTGCTTAAGTTAACGTACACCCTCTACCCCACCAGACACAATTATTCACCACACTGACTCTCATGGTGTCAATCATGCTATTACAACACTAGGCATCAAGTGAGGAGAATTAGGGGATAAGAGGGCACAATGCTTTTTGTTAGAACATCAAATGTGCTTTACATAAATGCTACATTCCAACTAACAAAGGAGCAACCGGTTTGTGAGATAGTGACCAATGCATACGAAAGCTAATGACATTCTGTGCAGCAGAATGTTGACGATGAGGTGTTATGCGCACAAGTGCACTCTTTCACACAAAATGACATCCTGCAGTCAAACCTTGTGCCAACATTAGAGGTTGAAAAACACCATAGTGGAAAGCAAAGAGTGCTAAATTTGTTGGAAATTACTAAAAATTATTCGATTATTCATTATCCTTACTGTTCGTTAAAGATTCAGATTGTTCCCTGCGGGTGCTGTAAACAGGCACCCTGCTTTTACAGTGGTAGCAACAATGATCTGTGGCACAGACAAGAATAAATGCTCATAAAGTTAATGCAAGAGTATACCCTACAAATTACACCCCATTTCACATTCCAATATGGTAGAAAAGGAAGACGAAAAAAACTACCTTCTCGTGGAGGATGCATACCCCAGAATAGAAGAAACAAGTGTACCCTAACCTTTGCTGCTGCCGATGCCTCTGCACTAGCAGGTACATATAATATGGCAGTTACAATTGTTTTTCCACAAGCACTGCAAGCTGCGGCCAGTTTACCAGTACACAGCTGTAATAAATTTAGGGCAAGCTAAAGCTCTCTAATGGATTTATCTCATATGACACAGTTGGAACGCAATATTCTGCAAATAAGTGAAGCGCGATGTGCCATCCTATACAATGAAACACCTTTGAAGAATCTGAATCACCACCTGCACTCTTAGGCAAAGTTACACCCTTTGGAGAGTCCCTTCTGCCACACAACAATAATCGTTATCTGCCTTGATGCGTTTCCTTTCTTGAAAACGCCACGCCCGCTACTTTGCTGTCGAGAATGCTATCATGCTGATAACGCACATGCCGTTCGTTACTGGAAAGCACAGGGCTCGCAGCGTTAAAGAAAGGAAATGCATAAAGGCAGATGACAATTATCGTTGTGTGGAAGAAGGGGCACTTCAAAGGGTGTAACTCTGTCTAAGAGTGTGGGCCGTGACGAGGGAAAAGAGTGTGTTCTGTGTAAAGTAGTGCACCTGTATAACCTAAAGCTTTGGAAAATGCATTTAGTATGAGCTGGGAAGGTTCCTAATTTTAATTGCACATAGTAAAAACCTCCATGCAGTTTTGCAAAATGCAAACCCCCTACCTTTTTGTTGTTCAAACGTGACACGTAGGGCCATAACATGTACATTATGGGTTTCGTTCCCAAGCAATCAAAGTGAATAGCACCAACCTAAGTGTTATGTGCCTTGTTAGTGTCGAATGCTGCGATCGGCAGAGAAACGGATTTCTGGAGCAATATAAAGTATTAGGTACTGTGATCTCAGTTCTTTCACTGCTGTTTAAGCATTATCGGGTCTTAAAGGAAAAAAACGAGGAATAAATACATGCATATTTTACGTCACAACCCTCATAAGTATTTAGTAGTCTGGATTATAACGGATTCCAGATTTACAACGCAGGACAGAGTTTATTCCACTGAAAGAATGCCAGCATGCCAATGATTCTGCATTTGGTGCTATATTTATTTGTATTTAGTTCAGTTGGAATGTGTGTGTATCGTCAGCGATATCGCTTGACATGTTTTAGATTGACTGTTTTGTAAATTTAGGCAAATTCGTATTCGCAAATAACCTTGTATGACACCAAGAACTTGCTTAGCAGGAGTATTTCTAACATTTGCAAGATATGAGGCTCTTGAATGCATATATAAGCCTGGGGTACACGCCGCCCCCTAATCTCATCAGCAAGTTTCTGGAACTCATCTACGAGGTTTCTTATGATGAATGTAAAGTTGCTTGAATGGGAGAAATAGGGAATTTATAACAGGTGAATTATGCTGCATAAGAATGATGACAGCAAGAAGCAAGCATCAAGAAGCACTGTCACTCTATGTGCATAGACCATACAATGCAAGAATTATTTGGGATGATTTAAAATTCTGGCATTGGAACGAAATGTCTTTTATTCTATATATAAACTCTCATTATTCACTCTACTACCACTACCTTCATTAGAAACATTCATAATCATTATCCTATCTATGCCACATCATCCTAGCTAATATTCAAGCCTTCATAAGCTGCTTTTTTTACTGCTAATTCTCTGTGGGAAAGAGGTGTCCGTATGAAGACCATATCATACTTATTACCCGTCACACCAACGTCAACCAAACGTCACACCAAAAATGCATTGAGCTTGAGCAAGTTCTGCGTCTGATGCGGTTGATTCTTTTTTTCCCTTTGCCATCATTGACCCACCTGGTTAGCTAAGTAGACAGAAAAGCTGCAGGAGAAAGGTGGGGGTGCCAAACCAGACTTGTGCCCCAGGGGACCTTTTCAAGGTCACTGGAGGAACTGCCTGTGGCCTCAGCATCTTCCTTGAGGGCCATGGCCACGTCTAAGAAACCTTGTCTCCACAGGCTGCACAAAGAAAGATAATTTGCAGAGCTAAGTCTTTTTCTTAAAAGAACCCATTTAAGTGGTATTCGTGGCTTTGCACCACAAAACTGACACATGACTGGCCACTCAAGACACTTTATGTGTATTCGCAGGCTTATTCCTTGGAAAAACATTTTCATGTAGCACACAATGAGTAACAGTAACAAAAAAGTGTATCAGGAGGCTTTCATATTGCTCTACAACTTTTCATTGACACAATTGATTTAATTATTTGAGATATTTAATAACTAATTAAGAATTATGTAATTAGGTAGAATGCACAAAATAATCAGAGTATCTCCAAGCGATGGCAAACATTACCTTCATTTTGTCTAGTTACATCGCATTTACATATTTCTAAATCTTGGTGCATGATAGTTAAGGCACCCTGTAGATCAAAAAACAATATTAAAATTTTCATAATCATCTGTTGCGTGTTATTGGTGGCTATGGCTGCTTCAAGTTATTCTTTCAGTATGGTACAAGCAGTTTTGAAGTGAAATTGTTTTGCATCGAGGGCATGTAATCTAGACAATCAAGCAAAAGGTCAAGTTGTGTTCACTATTCAGATGTTTAACTAAGAAGCTGCAGGAAAAGGAAACAGGACACAACACCTAATAAACAATGCAAAATTTGAAAATTTAACCTGAACAAGAAACCAGTTTTTGAAAACACAGAAAAAAAGCCAGCAGCTTACATTTAATACACCCTTGCTATGTACTCCAAGTGAAGTTGTTACCGCAATGCTTGGGCACCATATGAACGTAACAATCAACAACTTCGAGCAGAATGTTAACACCACTAAATGAACTGGCCTTTGAAGATTCTTGATCTGAAATCCTCAACGACTTGTTCTGGCGTTTAATCTGTCAAGCTCAATCTGTATTCTCAAAAGCTGGCCCTCGGCCATAATTTCTCTAAACGCAACATCAGCTTAAATCTCAAGATAGGGTTGACCTGTAAATAAAGTGGATAATGCATGGCAAACATCACGAACTCTCCCACATGTTAACCAGAGGGCTCACTCATGCAGCCATGAAATTGTGATGCAGACACGATATATTGAAGCTGGTTTTGTGAAATGTTTCATGCTTCCAAGGCTTCTTCAGTTGTGAAAGCTGTCTCCACTAGCTAAATAAGCGATGAGAATAAAAAAAAGAACTTCAACATGCTCACACTACGTTTGCCATTTGCAAGTAAACAGCAGCCTTTTTGGGCACCAAGGTTGCCTGGTGCAAATCTATGCCACAGTACTTGCGTTACCCAGTACCAGCCACTTTAAAATGCAATGTGTTCAGAGCCCTTTCCCTCTGTTTTTCTGCTTTGGAAACAGTTTAACATGTGTTCAGTAGGCGTCGAGAAAGGGGACAGAAGACACTGTGCACCACTGATTTCTAACATGTTTCACTGGATGCAGCACACCGCACCGGATGCAGGTGAAGCCAGTGGAAATGCGATTTCATGCAGTCGCTTGTCCTGGAAGCAGGGCATATGGTGGACTAGCGAGTGCATGCGATCAGATAATATTGCTGCCAAAAAACTTTTTTTCGTGGTTTTTCACATTTTAGGAGGTCTCTACATGTCTGGCAAGCGCTTTTATGACAATCTGAACCCGTATACGATAGTGTTCTCTTACATCAAGTTTTTTCTGATTTACCAGTGTTTCCATTGCACGCCACTTACATTAGCGACAGTGTAGACACTACAATGGAAAAATTCTGGACACCTCGAAACACTGCTTGGGTAGTTTATGGCACATCAGGCAGGCATGTTAGGGGAAGAAATGCCACACACCCGTGCAACAAAGTGGTGCCGCGAAGTTGTGAAGCACCAACTTCCGGGACAAGGCCGGCTTCATTCGAGGGCACTCGATGTGCTGTTCATCCCCTGTAGTAGAGATCAGTGGCGTGGACCCTTTTATACTGGCTGTCTTTTCTGGTCGGAACCTTGGCAACAGCTTCCACAATATTTTTTTGAACCTGCAACATGTGCAGAGAAAGTCACATCACTGTGCGTTGATTGTATGGCTTTATTGTTCCACACATTCTATAAAATCATTAAAAAATACAGTTAACACATTTTTACTACTGTATATAGACAGTCTAGTTGCTATACACGCGAAACATTACCATTCCTCTGACAGAATGCAACAATAGAAGCGTACACTGTAAAGCTACACTAAAATTTAGATTGATGTGGCACCGTATGAGCATACAGGATGCTTACTGTATGCTCTAGCCCTGTGTCAAGTAAAAGTTAATTGTCAATCATTTATGGTGTATTTCTACTTATTCTGGGTCATCAAACTGTACAATCAATGTTCCAAGTTTACACATTGTTGGCTTTTGATTGCCTATGTGATCCGTTTCCTACTTACGCATGCAGTAATCCCACTGTAATAAGGAAAAAGAGAATAGGAAATGCCGTGATATTCTTCCACATTTGATGAGGGCAGGAGCAATGGCCAATAGCATGTGGTTGAAGCTACATAAATACTCAGTTTTCACACAGCTTAATTATTCAGCAAGTAATAAAGAGCTATCATGTGCACTTCTGCACGACCAATAAAATCTGACTACTTGACACTGCACTAAGGCTGCCGCTTGGTACTCTTCGGCAGTTCAGCTTTGGTTTTCTGATATACAGAACTGTTTAGGTACCAGTAGCTTACTTTGCGATAAAATGGAGTTTGGAGCACTGGTCATTTGCACATAAATAATGCGACAGCAAATATAACACAAGGAAAAGAATATGGGTTTCTTGGAAAAAAGTACATACACATTATGATTATAATGTGATGTGATGCCACATAGAAACAGAAAGCAACACATAGAAGTGGACGGCGCTTCCATGCCACCAAGGTTATTGGACAGAGAGTACTTCAGAAGTGCCCGCAACACAATGTGTTGGCGGGCTAGTTGGTGTGAATCCATAAATACTTTGTTAAGCGCAAAACAATGGACACAAGAAAGACGACCAGCACAAGGCGCTACACTCAACTGACATCACTTTATTGCGTCGCTCCTTTATAAATAGTAGAATTTAGAAGAACATGCGCAGTGAGCACATTGTGCAGAGACCACCAACAATCAATCACAAGAGCGTACTCATGCGACGGGATACAAAAAACCATATTGAGCACTGCACAAGGTTAAAGAAGGCACACTAATGCACTGTGACCCCAATGACTGTATGAATAAAGCTTTCGATAACTCTCGGGCGGTGGTATCACAGCACTTTTTCAAAATCGTAGTATCACAAAACATGGCTTTGCACTTCCATATTTCACAATGTTGAGACAAATGGGAACCTGTGCCTGTTGGTATAAATCGCTTAGGTTCGCCATGTTTCGTGATACTACGATTTTGAAAAAGAGCCGTGATACCACCGCCAGAGAGTTATCGGAAGTTTTCTTCATACAGTCATTGGGGTCACAGTGCATTAGTGTGCTTTCTTTAACCTTGTACAGTGCTCAATATGTTTTTTTTTTATTCTGTCGCATGAGTGTGCTTTTTTGATCAGATGTTGGTGGTTCCTGCACATGGTGTTCACAGCGCATGTTCTTCTAGATTCTGCTGTCCACAAAGGAGGGACGCAATAAAGTGATGTCAGTTGAGAGTAGCGCCTTGTTCTGTCGTCTTTCTGGTGTCCGCTGTTTTGTGCTAAAAAAGCAATGATGTATTCCTTGTGTGTGTTTGAAGACACCTCCACACGCAGTAGCGATTCCAGTATTGCTGCCCAGTGGTTTAGCTCGCCGCAGTTTGAGGTGCCACAACACATAAGGAGAAAAACCTGCATTATAGCCTTGTTGCAAACAAGAATATAACGAGAAGTGCATTCTGAGGCCAGAAACTTTAAAAAAAATTTCATGATGCACCGCTGTGCAGGGTTTTATAGCAAAGTCAAATACATTTAGTGTAAATATCACACTATGATGGTGCACAATGGTGGTAATCTGTAATAATATAAAAGGTGCCTTAATGTTACAACAAAAGCTGACATTACTTAATAATTGCCCTGTAAAATTTAGCATGCAGGGGCACCGCTTGGTTAAACAATAGTGATGTATTGTCTATGTACAGAAGTATTACCCACGCATTTCTGCCATTGTCTAAATGGCATAAATGAATGGGTAATACTTGTATACATAGATATTACATCTCTATTGTTTAACCAAGTGGGTAAACTATGTCTGCCTGACACAAGATTAGAATTAAACCATAAATTACGTATAGTCACCCTAACAGTAACACCTCATTTGAACTTCACAGTAAGTAGACGCCTGTTGATGCCAGCCTCCCCCAATGCTAAACTGTGCTGCATGCTCTACAGAGAAATTATAGTGGTATCACTCAACTCTGAAGCAATTCAGGACTGCAGCACTGTAGAAGATATCTACAAATGTCCCATTTCATGTATAAATGCCTGAATTGCTTGCACATCTTACCAAATGCAAATTAAAATTTCTTCTTGTCTAGCATTTTTGCCTGCTAGACCACAATCCAATGTCATCAATATATTAACATATTACCTCGAAGAACCTAATTTGGCTTATAGATTAACACCTTTGCATACTGCCACAGCTGCACTCCGTCATATGCGTTGCAATCATAAAGGAGTGCTGGTCCAGCAGCACTCCAATGTCACTAACAGTGATCACCTACACAGCTAAGTAAACGGTCATGATTCAGGTGGCAAATAGCTGAGAGAAAAAAACATCCACTCACCTTGAGAGCTATAATACTGCAATAACTTGAGAGAGATGGACCCATTGCAGGCAGCAGACCTCTTCTCAGCTCCAGCACAACAGCAATTTGCCTTTCAGTAAAAGAAAAGGATTGATTAGTAATGATAAGTTACCTTGTTTTTGCTGAGTATCAATATAATCTGACTTTCATGCATATCCACTCTCCGCTTTAGTAACACAACTTAATTAATCGTAAAATAAAAGAGTCAATGATGATACCATTCGTTTCTCTTGTATGTCCAAATTTTTTCGCACTGATACCCCGTTTACTGCTTGCTTACTGACACGAATGCCTTGACTGCCCAGACATCATTCGAAGGAACACGTCTTGCTGCACTGCAAAAAGTTGCACCAACGAAACACAGCGGAGAAGCCAGAGCAAAGAACTTTTTTTTCTGATCACAATTAAAACGTGCACCCAAGCAAGAAAGTAACGATCACAGGTAGTGGGCGACTGCTATTGCCTCGAACGTTTATTTCCGTATTTTAACAGAAGTTCTTCAATCGGATACAGTATGCTCTCAAGCCAATACAAGCGTCAATACAAGAGCTCAACTGAACGCAGTTTTATTCTACGCTTTTAACGCGAGTGAACAAAAGGTTAGAAGTACCTCACGGAAATTGCGATCGAGCCAATCGCGCTACGACTGGAATCGATCTGAAAAGATAGGGTGATCTCTTTCCCCATTCATGCGTCATTTTTGCCCTAAGACGTTGCATAGTGGTCTTTTGAAACAATATTTCTGCTCGCGACACCGGCTTATCACACTCAACATTTTAACCCCCTTAAGGGTGTAAATCAGTTTGTCGCCAGACGAACACGCTAAGGGTGCTGTTGTCTACACCCTACAGTTGGGGTGCCACTATAGCACCCTAAAGGAAGGGTGTCCAGCAAAATAAATTTAGGGTGTAAGGGTGCTCGTCCAAATTAACGCCCATCTGTGTGGGTGTTGGAAGGGTGTACACCCTTTTATTTCTAGCGTGTATGGAAGGCAGATTCGGCAGTACACGCCTTCAATTACTACTATGTACAGCGATCCACCCGCAACTATTGCGTGTGCCAGAAGGTTCAAGTTCGGCTTCCAAACGCACTGTCGAACAGCCGGCCTTGAGGCTTCGATGGGCATACACAACACCTATACGTGTGGATCACATTACATATTAGTAATTCATGGTGTATATTGGAAAACCTGTCTTCACTGCACAAATACAACCTAGCAAACTTGACACTTTTGAGGATGTATATCAACACCAAGGTTATCACGATTTCCATATCCAAATAACATGCAACACAGACTGGTAAGATATATGCTGCATTTTCAAGAAAACGCAAATATATTTATTGCATGCTGCAATACAGAGTACAACATATACATAAATCACATGAAATATAAACATGCACAATCACCAAACACATCGGTAAGTACAAGAACATGTACATTCCCCGCAAAGGTACCTAAAATATATGTATTGATCAAATCTGTTGTTAGAGAAGAAACTATGTATAGCGGCACTGAAAGAGCCTGGGTTGATTCGCAGTGTTTTGGGCCACATAAAGGAATAAATTTTTAGTATTAGGCTCCAGTGAACGAAAATTCAAGTTTTGATGCCTTAAAAAAGGCATATTGCGAAGGTGAATTAGGGAAGCAATTGAAATGCAGAGCAAACGCACAAGAAAGACACCTGTTATTTTGTACACTAATGTAATCGCAAAGCATTATGAAAAGTTTGGAAAGTCAATGTAAAGCATAACTGGCCAACATTTTTCAGACTGAAACAATACTTTCCAAGCATAGACATGCTTTAAGTGAGGTTTATGCCAGGAGCCTTATTGCTAATTTTTTATTTCCACCAAGATTACTTGAGCACAAAAAATACGTAGAATTTTTTAGTGCCTACATAGTTTGTCCTCTTTTGTGAAACGAGAGTTCTCTGGGTTAAAGGTGCTGTGTAGCGGTTTTTCTAACTACAATACCAGTTTCTATAAATTTTAGTTTTTAACTCTAAGGCACTGGTACATATACAATATATAGTTTGAAAATGGGTTCTTACTATAAATCAAAAGAGTGCATATTCCACATCTACTAGTGCCTGGGTGCAAAGTGCAGTAGGAGGCCTGATAAAAACAAACCACTGTTGATTAAACGATTTTGCTGAGCACAAAATGTGGACAGTGTTTTAAAATACATAGTAAATTTCTAAATTATTTGCACTTAGATGCAGTAATTCAAGATTAAGGCATGCTATAGCATGTGAGCATGCAAATTAGCAAATATGGTTTAATAAATTAGCCATACTCTGGTTACTAAAAGAACACAGCCACAGGCAGTCATGCAAAAGTTCAAGTTAAATATCACACTAACATTTGCCAGCAAATGGTCGTATCAAACATTATAATTATACTGAACAAGGGTAGTTTCTTGGGATAGTTTGCAATTAATGAGATAAAATTACGTACAGCTTGAATGACAAGAACTGCGAGAGACGACAGACTGCGCTGACTTCCAACAATATTTAATTACGTTGCCACATCATGCGTATTTGTACAAAAGCGGGCATGCACAGAATATGAGTCATAAGGGGTGTCTAACAGCAAGTAACTGTACTAAGAACATCGTCCTTTGAAAAAAATAAACATTAGAATTTCTATCTGTTGAGATACAAGACTTCACTAGGGGTCAGCACGATAGAGGGGTCACTAACGCACACACTAACCAGTTTTCTAGTGAAATCTGCTTCTACAGTTTCCCGGATGACGTGTGTCTCACTAAAGCTTCCGTACCTTCAAAGAGGGGCACGCAGCCGCAGTCCCAGCAATGGATGCCGAAGTGGCCTTGAACAGTGTTATGGACGTTGTTATCGTGCTCTCCTAAATGATTGTCTAGGCGCCTGCCTGTCTGTCCAACAAAGTCAAATGAGATATTGTAAAGCTTTGCCTCCTTAACAGCCTCAATAAATCTTGCTCACACGAGATGCAACATAGCGTTGCTGCACAGGCTGATTGCCTTTCTTGGGTTGGCTACCTTTTGGCCTTAATTTCAGCCATTGCGGAACAGCTTCTGAAGTGCACAAAACATGATGAGCGCGCTCGGTCAAGGAACCAGCCGGTTGAAAGATACAGGTTTGCAGTGTTACCGTATGTTCATGATGTCTCCCATAGGCTAAAAAAAGATTAGGAAACCTGCAGAAATCACAGTCCTTTTCTCAGCCCCGGAAAAGCTGGCAAGGCTCTGTAAGTGTGTAAACGCGCCTAAATCACGTCAGAGTTGTTGCTCTGCCGGGCACAGAAAACGTTTTGCTATGTGTGCAACGAATGTGGTTTCCCAAATTCCCATTTTGAGGCAGTAAATATATTGGACAGATAGGCAGGCGCCTAAATGATCGTTTAAGAGAGCACTATAACAACGTCAATAACACTGTTCAAGGCCACTTGGGCATTCATTGCCGGGACTGCGGCTGCATGCCCCTCTTTAAGAGACGGAAGTTTTAGCGAGACACAGCTCACCCGGTAAATTATTGAAGCTGATTTCACCAGAAAACTGGGTAGTGTGTGCGTTAGTGCCTCCTCTATTACGCTGACCCCTAGTGAAATTTTGTATCTAAACAGATAGAAATTGTGATGTTTTTTTTTTTCAAGTGACTATGTTCTTTTTACAATGACTTGCTGTTAGAACACCCCTTCTGACTGGCTTTCATTTTCTGCGCAGGACCCCTCTGTGTATACACACACGATGTGGCAACGCAATAAAATATTGTTGAAAGTCAGTGGAGTGTGTCTCTCGCAGTCCTTGTCCTTCACGCTGTACGTCATTTTTTATACTGGACAGCCAATACTGATTCAAAATTAGAAAAATATAGTACACATCTGAGCTGCAAAAATGCAAGTGATGCAGCAAATGGCCTTTAGCTTTCCAAAAGAAAAAGAAATGTTCACGGTTAACCACGAGGTGCAGGGACTCCATTCTCTGAGCATCTTGACCAATAAATGCAGCGCATGGCATTGCTGGAATCTTGCATCCTGCATTAGCAAAATAAGAAGAGAATCATGAGAATTCAGTCCGTGCAATTACACATGTACTTTGCGGAAAATTTGATAAAGCAACAAGCTCCTCAAAGTAACAAACTTAATTATTCTGACAGGGCAGAATGCACCACTCAGGCAACTGGGCAAGACAAGTGAAAGGTAGGAGAAGTTTCTATTTTGCAAATTAAAGAATTGCATGTTACTGTGAATGCTAAACCACTATGTCATTGTGAACACAAGGCACATACAGCAGCAAAAACATAAATTTACAGTAGCCTTTTCACCATAGAAAATAAGAGTGAATAAAGTTTTAAGACTACCAATGACATCTCTCAACAACAGTCCAAGAGTGTGTATGTGACCTTAATACAAAATTGAGATTATGAAATCTGCAATATACCTGCATTACACTTTATAAGTACTGCAGGTGAGAAGCTTACGGGATATGGCGCATTAAGAGTGAAATGCACAAGGCATTAAATAATGACTGTTTTTACACATTATTACACTAGGAGACAAAGAGAACTGTTTTACAGAGAGTGCACACAAAATGAACATGAGGGAATCCCCACTGGCATTCTCATTTGCCCTGCAATACATGCATCCAGCCCAGCAATATCCAACTCTCCAATGCAGTTTATTAGACACTTTCTGCATCCTAAAATTTATCGTGTATTTCTTATTTACTAATTTAGTAAGAATGGACATTTTGGCATACTTTCCTCGAAAATTTAGCATGTGTTGTCAACTATTTTTCTTAGAGCACGCCCCCTTCTTTCAATGGGTTAGCTTGGCAATGCACTGACAAGTAGTATTCCCTTATTTAAACTTATGATCCTTCCTCATGCTCCCACTTCATGCTCTAAACTGTGATGCCACTCCGATGCAGTTTATGTTAATCTGCGACTTTTAACATGGTCGTTCTTTCTGTAGCCTCTCAACTAGAGCCTGAAATTTCTTGTCTCCTAGAACAATCGTCTTTCTTGCCTAAAACATATTGCACGGTTACCCCTCATAGGGGGGGGGGGGGTACTGTATATGAGTTTTCACATATTCAATGAACCTCAGAGACAACCATTTCTCATCCTGTGTTGCTACTACCCGCATGAGTCACAATGGTTGTAAATTGGCTACCTGCCCTTTCTCGCTTAAAATTACATTTTGCATGTGGAAAATAACCACAAGCCTCACATTTCATTGAATGAGTGCTCCTGTGCATGTTTTTTTTTCCGTCCTGTAATGGCTAAGTTCAACATGGTCAAGTTGTTTGAAAACTGTCTAGCCTCAACCAATACTTTGTGTAGTTTCAAAATTATGATCCTTTCATTTTTCAAAACTTGTCCCAAATTAAGCATGAGACATTTTCATGATGCAAATGAGGTAAGGTTGTGCTCAGAGACTACGATAGGCCTGCTATATCCTGCAAAACTATGTGAAATGAAATATGCTTGCAATTTTCGTGAGCAGCTAGCTCAGTACAATTAGGCACATTACCTGCGGGAACGTTTTTTTAACGCTCCCGAGAGGTCCTGGTTTCTTGTAATTTCTTCAAATCCCTTGCAGTCTAGATTGCAATCCGGTGCATTTTGATTTTGATATTGTATTCAAAATAAAAACAGCTGAAATATTAAGGTTTTGATAATTATATGGGAATAAATTAAAGGTAGAAGAGTGTAATGCAATGAGCAAATAACAAGCTCATTGCAGAGAGTAAACAAATATTCCTTTCCTGCAAATAAACTGGTAGCAGGAAGGTAATACGAAATTAGCAGTGAATGCACAATAAAGAATATGATGCTACAATGCCCTGGCATTCTGTGAATATTCTTGCACAAAGAAAATTCTCATTATGAAAGACCATCAAGAAAATGCAAATGTATACTTTGGATCAGCAGTCATACCTGCAGTATGCACTGTACCATCGGCAATATTTACAACCACAGACAACTGCACATCATATCAAGCTTAGGCGGCCAAGGAGCCTGAGTTTTAAATTATAACTTGATTACACTACACAACTATATCTACTTACAATGTTGTCTTCTCAACCGCTTTCAAGAAGACATTAACCATCTGTCTGAAGGCGAACGCAAGTGGCTTGCTCTTGATGGGGGGAACCAAGGCTGGGCATTGTGAAATTGCTGCTACCATCTGCATGACCTGCGAGAAACGACGCTCTAAGTACAAGATAAACAAATGCTTTTAGAGCAAATGACAAGATCATTGGAAATGAGCCTCGTTTTGGTTTGCACGAGAAAAGCCAAGAATATGGACTTTGTGCTGCTTACTGAAGAAGAAGCAAGCATCCTTCCAGATGTTGCAGTCATGCATTAAGATTGTCACACAGCTGCATGCTTGTATGCTGCTGTCGCCAGTATGCTTTGAAGTTTATTATTTCAAGTAAAATTGATTATTGTGTTTTCTTGCCAATTCTTGGCAAACAGACCAGCAATGAAATAGCTCACTTACACACATACTCCCTTTTGAGGAGAGAATTCACACACACGCACGCATGCATGGGTGCACACACACACACACGCACACACATGCTTCTACCACATGAGGAGCTTCCTGTGCTTGACACACATACATTTTTTTTTTATCCTGTGTCACTCCTACTGCTAAGGCATAAAAAATCCTTTGAGTTAACTCCAAACTCCTCAACCTACACCTCCAGCTTAAACACTTTCTCGAGAGCCAGGACAAGCCTTCTAGCTTCCCCAGTGCTCCAAACTGTAGTTACGAATTTCAATAGGGCTATAGGCGACAGCTCTCGAAGGGCATGCAAATTACACGGAGACCTAAAGCTTGTATATGATACCTCTAAAGCACAACACTTCAAATTTTCAAAATTCATTAAAGCTCCTGAAGACAATTGCTATATACGTAGAACGTCTCGAATAACCTGCCGCTAACAATTTCAGCGGTTGTCTGCATCAAAAGAAATGTGGGCTAATGGGAAATCCACGTCTTTAAGATCGGAATTATTGTAATGGCGAAACGCACTACCAGATTTCTTAATCATTTATTTATGCTCTGGATGTAACGTTCCTTTCACAATAAAAAAAACAAGGATATCGATTCATCAGGACATGGGAGGAAAAAGGACGAAGCGTATACTTGGCGCCTTCCCACTGGTCCTTCCGAGAAACGGCGCCTCATACAGCAGTTGTCCAGGGTGGCTTGAAACCACACTCGGCTTTCAGGCGGGAACACTCGCTGCACCAAATCGGAAGAGTTTCATTGCGAGTAAAACTCTACCGGCCTCATGCAATACATACGCACGCACACAAAACGCACCCACACGCACACACAAGTATACGCACTCTCAAAGCGCAGACACAAAAGCGCGCACGCGCACATTGATGAACACAAACAAGCACACATACATGTGTGCAGACAGACACGCTAACACGTGCACGCACACACAGCGACCCACAGACAGCACACTCACAAAACACGTACGCACTAGACACGCGCAAACACGCCGGCCCATACAAACCGGCATGTACTGAACGCACGCGCGCGCGCGCACGCACGCACGCACGCGCACGCACACACACACACACACACACACACACACAC
Organism: Dermacentor albipictus; assembly: GCF_038994185.2. Classification (NCBI taxonomy): domain Eukaryota; kingdom Metazoa; phylum Arthropoda; class Arachnida; order Ixodida; family Ixodidae; genus Dermacentor; species Dermacentor albipictus. The sequence goes on along the minus strand of NW_027225574.1, from coordinate 6,417,856 downwards.
ACACACACAGCGAGCCGAGCGCATGCACGCACACACACACAAAGCGAGCTGAGCTGAGCGCACGCACGCACACACAAATCAAGCCGAGCGCGAGCACGCGCACACGCACAGACAAAGCCAGCCGAAAAAATGATGAAGGCGTCCGGCAAGCAGCAACAGCAGCACGCGACCGCATCAGGGAGAACCAATACCGCGCCGGTTCCTTCGAAAAGTGGCTAAGCCAGTCCTTTTTCTACGCGATGCAAAAGTGGTCGACCACATTTAACTGAAGTGTGAACGACCGTATTACAAGCAGCCGCGCTGAACGCACAAGAGAATCACATCAATGAACGTTCAAGCGCTGAGAAACAAAGCGTAACTATGCAGGCGCACCACGCCCGATGTAGATTTGACAAACATTAGTCACACGGGACGAGATCGAGGTAGTTAACTTGCCCTAGTAGGAGTGCAGTTGCTCTTGCTCTTACATTAGCGAATTATGAATTATGCTACGAGATCACAGTGAGATATTTCTAAAGCGAACAAAACAAATACCAAATAAACGGGCACTTGCCTGAAAGTTTCCATCATGCCAGTACTACTGACCGGGCACGTTGCAACTTCTCGTTTCAGCCTTCGTGGATCCATCTTCCAGTGAGTACGAACGCTTTGCTTTGAAGTGGGGCACGAGTAATACACAAAGCATGGGCCACATCTTTTTCTACCCCGCGCGCAAAACTAATCACACGTTTAAAATTACTTCGCACAGCGCGCGACGCGCACGCACGCGAAAACGAGCATGATGGCGCAGCTTCCGCCTTCCCGTCCTGCCGCGCGCCGAAGTGATAGTACAGCGTTGGCCGTCACTTCCGGTCGCTTTTCATTGGGCATGGGGCGGCCGCGCAAATTGAACGTTTATTCTGACAAGTTTGCTTGCTCGCATGGCCGCCTGTTTGCTGCTGCTTCGTTGTAGTCTCTAACTAGAGCGGTGAGGCGGGTAGTTGCTACTACGTTTCGTGCCGGGCATTTTATTTTGGGGTGGGGGGCGCAGTCTGTGCTGCATCACTGAGGGTACAGTACACAAATCGGGACCGTGAGCGAGACGATCGGCGCTCTTCTGCTGGTGCGATTAGATTATTCGCTGCGTCCGAACGAAGCAACTTTGCGAGGTCACAGCGTAGTTTCAGCGATATCATGGCTCGATAAAGACGCTCACATCTTGGTCGTGCGACAGCGACGCGTAAACATTCATGAGGAGACTGAAGACTGCGTTTGCAAGTGCGTATGTTCTGGATAAGAAATTACAGCTTTGACGACACCAGCCCTTAATATATAGGCTCAGCCTTACAAGCTGTATTTGAGGATGCACTTAGAAAGCAGATCAGTAGCTTAGTAAACCTCTGAATCAATTAGGCAAGGCACGTGGAAATTCGGGTTTGAGAACTTCCAACGTGATCTCGCCTCTATAACTCTTCTTTATGGATTCACCATGCAAATTGTACGTTGATGCCTACAGCAGAGGCTCGTCCAACAACACGTCCCTGTTTGTTCAGCAATGTATCCAAACAGCTTCTTCCATTTCACCACTTTTTGTTGGGCTATTAAGGGCACCGAAATATTAGTGCAGAATTGCGCAAGTTGCTCTCGTGTTTTCGCTCTGCTACTGCAGTTTTTCTAGAAGTGTTTAATTGCATGTTAATATTCCTGTGAGCACGAAAAATAATGATAATGGAATTGTTAGTGAAAGGGCGTTCTTTTTCTGGATGATACATTTTTGGAGTGGCCGTCATGCCAGTAACATCAGAATCCTTGAAGAAATATCGACCGTCACTTAGGAATGGGAAAACTTAATCGCTTCACGCATCTACACTTGCAATTGTCACGTGACCATGATACGTTAGTTCATACATTGTCACGTGTTCTTCACAATTCTACCTTAATCTCCCGTAATCCACCGTGCTATAGTTTGTACGAACCTTAATGCAATTTATTCCACCCTTATTCACATTATTTACCCATGCATAATTGCATCATACTTAACGTTGTTGTATTTACTACCTTCTGTATCACTACTGACGTCATACAAGACGGTGATGACTTCACATTTTATTTATTTATTATATACATTCAAGGCCTAGTAGGCACAACAGAAAGAAGTGATGAAAATATGCAATAATTGCAATGCAGCGCAAAAATAGAAAATCAAACCATAAGATAATTTGAACGGCGACCTTGAATTAGTGGTGTCACAAATTGAGACTGTGGAGGCGGGAAGGTGGTTGCATTCAGTGGCTGTTCTTGGCAGAAAGGAAGAATGGCACATCAATTTTGTGTTGATGGTCGATGCGAGACGAGAACTTGGTGTGGTGAAAAGATTTTCTTTAAGAGAAGGGTTAAATTAGCGTATTCTATGAAAAAGACAGAGACGAAAGTATTTGCGACGTAACCAAAGGTCAGGTTCACCTAGTGTTCTTTTCATGGACGTGACGCTAGAATGAAGTGAATAATTTGAGAGAATAAAACGGGCGGCGCGGTTCTGAATGCTTTCTGAATGCTTTCAAGGGAAATGACAAGATTGGCATGAGCAGGGTCCCGTATGGATTGTTGTTGCGGAGAACGCCACCTTTCCTACCTGAAAGGCCATGAAACGCTTTCGCATTAAAAATGCAATACATACACACATTGCTCAATGCGTGGACGTGTACACTTTACTCAGATTTATGCATCAATACGTTCAACACCCCTCAGGCGTCGATTTAACACCCTTCTTTGAGCAAAGTCACACCTTATGTGTGGTATCCACCCTTGTGATAGGGTGCTTTGGCCGAAAAGGGTGCTAGAAGGGTGTGGGCATAGGTGTAAATGCCGAAAGCACCCCTATTAACACCCATAAGGGTGTAGAAATGTTTAGTGTGGAGGCCCAGTGCTATCTTGTACACCCTGCGGATGAGGACGCTGATCTTGCCTTCTTCTCCCTTGTACCAGTTGCGGAATGCCGCGACGTACGCAATATGGCACATAACGAAAGAGTGTATGAGTCGTGTAAGACTCGCCTCCCTCATTCCGTTTCTTCGGCTGGTGACCCTCTTGAGAATTCTCATGGCGATAGCCGTCTTGTACTTCAATTTACTGATTGTTTCGCCGTTGACGCCGTTGGCCACGCTTATCATGCCGAGGACCCTGATTCTCCGCACTATCGGGATGGTTGCTCCGTTTCTCGTGCGTAGTTTGATCTCTTCGTATTCTCGCCTGGTCGTCGCCGCATTCCGACCACACCCGGGTGGTCTGCCCCTCTGCGTGGGGCGGTAGAGTAGGAGTTCCGACTTTTTCGGTGAACATCGTAACCCCGTACTCAAAGGTCTGTTGTCTCAATTGCTTGCTGCAGTGCCGTTTCGATGCGACCGTCGCTGCCTTCGTGCACCCAGAGGTCATCGGCGTATGACACACCCAAGAAAGTGGGTGGGGAAACGGCGCCGTGGTAGCTCAATTGGTAGAGCATCGCACGCGAAATGCGAAGGTTGTGGGTTCGGTTCCCAATTGCGGCAAGTTGTTTTTTGTTCCACTTTAATTTCCATTAATTTATCGTTCCTTTATTCCATTTATTAAGCACAAGTAATTTCCCCTATGTTGTCCTTGGTGTCAGTATTTGTTGGTTTCTTAGGATATGACTAATAGTTTATATATTTATCATGCTGGTTCACCAGCCGCAGTGATCGCTGTCTTGAGCAACGCCCTGGGTCTCATGCAGGAGGCTAGCGTAGACATTTAGTGATTTCAAGCCTACTAGACTTGAAATGCGTGAGAGCGATGCCGGTGTATCACAAATATTTGATAGAGCCTGCCGCTTAGACTTTTCGTGGTTGCCTTAGGTTGGTCGTACACGAGCGTGCGCGCTTATGTTTTATGTTTCAGTCCGTACGCCAAGCGATCAGATAGCGAGCAGATTTACCACTTCATGCTGGTAATGCATAGACACCGGTTCTCTTCGTCGAATTAAAACCGACATACGCAAAATAGTTCACAAGACGTACACACACCCCGGCTGATATGCGCGTCACATGTTTACGCCCCCAAGAGATATTTCCGCGTACTGTAGTTACCGATGCACCGAAAGGCTTCCCTGACGACCTTATATGAACGGACATTGCGTAAATTTCACAAAGTACTATCTAAAACATCTCGAAATCATTCCACAGCACGCGACAGCAATACTTTCAAGCAGCGCCGTGCCGGATCGCATAAGCCAGAGAGGAGGAAAGGCTCATCGCGCTCCCTTTCCTCCTCGCCCGATGAGAAGCTCAATACCCAAGTTCAGAGGGAAGCTCCATAAAATGATCGACAGGAGGGGGAGAAGAGGAAAGGTTGCGCTATCTTCTGCAGCCCTTCAAGGATCACGGCTACCAACACAGGTGGTGTTGGCTCAGCGCCACATCACAACCCCCTCCTCCCTCTTCGGACTTGCCCTTTCATCCATTTCGCTCTTTCGGAGCCCACTTCCTGAAACTTTGTGTTATGTGGGAAAGGAGGAGGGGTGTTGTCAGAAAATTTCGGAGGAGGGGGGGTAAGCTCCCCCCCCCCGTCTACGCCAATGAGTACTTGTACAATATTAGGCAGTAATGTAGTGTTGTACAATATTGTATACAGTAATGAATAGGCATGTGCAGAGTCAGTGTTCCAAAAGTAAGAAATCAGACTTATAGCAAAGCTTTTACCGAGGGTCGGTCTCAAAGCGACTGCATCATCGTAGGTAAAGGAAAACTACGCCCGACGGGAAAGATTGCCCGTAGTAAGTTGTTCACAGGCTGTCGAAACAGTGATGGGTAAAAGCAGCTCAATGGGGGAAAAAATATTGCGCTCCATATTTGACGAGAACAATTATCAAAACAGCTTGCACTCCTGAGCATGTACTGATGCTTGAGACGTCGTTAAAACAGCGTAGGCGTCAGATCGGAAAATCAGAATACCCGACAGAAGTTACTCTTTCTTTACTCTTTCTTCACTGCTATCCGGCGCGGTGGCTTAGCGGCTGTGGCGTTGCCCTCCTAAGCACAACGAGGTTACAAACAAAACCGATGTTGACGACCAAGTTGATCAGTTTGTGGAACTTGTTTTGAGGAGCGTGCGCAAATACATTCCCCAGTACAGGCCTAAACACTCTAATTATCCTCACTGGTTCTCATCTGAACTCATAATTGCCCTAACACATATAAATCGCGTGCGCCGAAAATCTATAATTCCTCTGCCTATTGAGTGGAGAGAAGAATTCCGCTTTTTTCGGGCTCTCTGTAAACACCTCTATAAGTGGGATCAATACTCATATATTGCATTCTTGGAAAAGAGCGCCTCCGACCGGCCGGCGGAATTTTGGACGTGCATCCGTATATAAGCGCTCTAATATACGTAGAAAGTGTTTTCGCCTGCTTGACTCTATAGAAGTCCAAGCAGTGGCGGATTGTTTTGCTGCCCATTTCTCATATCTATATTAAGCTACAGGTCTCAACGCTGGAGTCAAGTCATCAGCACACGACGGCTCGTACGTCTAGCGCTGTGTTGTTTGATGAAAAGCTCATCCACGAGCTCCTTAAGAGCTTGAAGCATTCCCTATCCTGCAGCCCTGATGGCATCCCCTCCGCAAATCTAAAATCTTACGACAGTATATTTGCTCCAGTAATGATATCAGTATTTAACAACTCTTTGACTACTTCTACTTTCCCTCACATGTGGAAAACTGCTCGCGTTTTTCCGGTATTTAAGTCTGGCTCTAAAACCGATGTCTCGAATTATCGCCCGATTTCTCTTCTCTGGGCCTCGTCTAAGTTTTTTGAGCTTATCTACACAACTGGTTGTCTTTTACTGCTGTGAACTTACTCGTTCCTTATCAGCATGGAATTCTCATCCGCCGCTCCACTATTAAAAATCTCGCAAGTTTCATGACACAGACCTCCGCGCCGGTACTTCGAAGGGGGTAAGTTGACACCATTCACTCTGACCTCAGCAAAGCTTTTGATGCACTCAGACACTCACTGCTTCTGATCAAACTTACGCACTTTGGTGTTGACTCGTCAATTGTCAGTATCTTTGCGCATTTAACTTCTTGATCGATCATGTTATATTAACGTCCATGGTAAAGCATCTTTTTAAATTGCAACTGGCGGCGTCCCTCAAGGATCAGTATTAGGATCACTGCATTTACAAATTTTTATTAATGATTCCGTTATTCGGAACTCTTCTTTCCTTTTATATAGCGATGACATCAAAATTTTGAGAAAATTTACACTGTTGATGACCGTCACACCCTACAGTCGGACCTGCTTTCCTTTTCTAAATGGTGCAAAGATAATAATGTCTCCTTGAATCGAGCTAAGACCACAGTAATGACTTACACTCAAAACAGCAAGTATTTCTTTTTCTTATTCTGTAGACTCTGTACTGCTGCGTATAAAGTCTGTGAGATCAATGATCTTGATGTACGTTTTGATGCAATCACACTTTTCTGCTCATACTAAACGCTTAAGAGAACTTCTTGCTGGGAAAGTTGGTATTGATGCGCTCTGTCCCATTGTCCTCTCTTTTGTACTGTGTGTTGTGTTTTTTTGGCATCTTAAAAATAGGTATAATGAATGCTAAATGCGTTGCTATGCGGGGTAAGCGCTCTCTTCGCTCTGTTTGCTATCGAGGGAATTCAAGTCTCCTACACCGTTCCGAAAGTTGTACTGAACTGTCTGAACTACTGAACTGTCGCTCTGTTTACAGACTATCGAGGGAATTCAAGTCTCCTACACCATTCCGAAAGTTGTACTGAAAATTGTACTGATCTCTCTTCCTCAGCTTGAATATGCTTCGGTCGTCTGGAATGGCTTTCCCAGATCCAACGTTGACATTTTAGATCAGGTCCAGAAAAAGTTTATAAGCATATATTATCACTGCTTTGAAAACACTCACATTGGACCTCGTTCTAACACTGCTGGATTATTTCCATTGCCCTTACTTCGCACCTGACGTAATCCCGCTGACCTTCTCTTTCTCTTCAAACTCCTTCACAGTATCCTCACCTGTGCCGAACCCCTCAATTGTGTCATGCTTCGTATACCACGCAAGATCACCAGAGAACATAGACTTTTCCATCACCCTGCCTGTTAGCAACAACACGCAACCGTCCACAGAATACAGCGTCTTTATAAAGCTGATTTTCATAATCTTGATATTTCTCATACCTGACTCTCATTGTTCTTTCCGAGCTTTGCCTTGTTGTGTCTTAGTTTCATGCATTGTTAAACGGCCCCTCTCCTCCTTTTGCTTTTATATTTACATTGAGCTTTGTTGTATCTATAGACTCTCTTCTTTTCACAATTCTTTTTATTCATTGCTTCTTTTTAAATTATATTCCCCTGCAGTGTTCTTGTTTTTTGTTTTTGGATTGTAACGTATGCGTGCGCCTGCACTCAGACTTTGGATTGTTCCTGGGCATGGTAAATAAACATGATTGATTGATTGATTGATTGATTGATTGATTGATTGTAGGTTGAGGCTTAGACCGGCCGGTTCGGGTTAATTGTCTTGAATTTTTGGTGGCAATAAACATTATTATCATTATCAATTATTATTATTATTATTATTATTATTATTATTATTATTATTAGTAGTAGTAGTAGTAGTAGTAGTAGTAGTAGTAGCAGTAGTAGTACCGAATAAAAACATGAAATTTCATGTAGGCAACCATTAAATGGTTTACCTGGAACTTCAAAAACCAGCAATGCACATGAAATGCTGAGCATAAAAGCACATCAGATATCGAGCAGACAACGTACACTATTGCATGCCACCTGTCACTACATACGAGGGAAAGTGCCATGCATTAAAACGCGCGCAAAGCTACTTAAACACAGTATTAATACTCATAATTACGACCAACTGGATAGCTCACACCTAGTCTGGTTTCCGGCTCATCAGGGCCACTCGGTCAGCCCCAGTGGCTGCAATCCTAACGAGCAAGCTCACTCTGCTGTGCGAGATCTCACATGCCGCGCATCAGATCAGGAACTGCTCCAGGATGACTGCGGCTCCTACAAAGACCCACTTACTACTTTTCACGAGATCACCTCACACTATAGGGACGGGAGAAGATTTTTTCCTCCCCCCCATCAGAAGCTCAACCGAGCTCAGGCAGTCACATTAAGAATGATTCAAACTAAATCTTATCCCACACCTTTTGTGCTTAACAAAATTGACCGGGACTTTCCCGCGGAATGTAAAAGTTGTGGACACACTCCGTGTCTATTTGATCATATGTTCTGGCTGTGCCCCAACCAAAGGGCTTCGGATCTCAACAGTGAGGAGGACTGGAGTCGGCGCATATCCAGCGATGTCCTCCAAGATCAACTCCTGGCCGTCCGGAGAGCTCACGACATCGGGAAAGCCTTTGGCCTACCGGTGCCTACGTGGGCGGAGCCACCAACATAGCCCGGGGGCTTGTGCCCTCGGACCCTAGTTTCTCTGGACTAAAATAAAGTTCTTGCCATGCCATGCCATGCATGTTTCCTGTATTACCTGTTATAACGCGTAAACCGCACACACTCCAACATCTTTACGGAGCATACGTTGGGCACACAGCTCTGGGCTGCAGCATTCAGTACATACGTTAGATGCATATAGCTCGAAATCACTTAGGCTACCTTAAGTATCGTACTTATCATGCTAAAGTCAGAAGATAAGGAAAGAGTACGAAAGTAACATCACTTGCGGAAGCAGTTGTGGAGCATCACCTATCGTGCAGCGAGCTTACGCAAGAACCACAACACGAACTGCTTGAAGGCTTTAAACGACTGAATTTCGTTCCCAAGTCACGCCCGTCAGGTATTAGCCGCAGGTGAGGATTCACAAGCTGTTGCCCAGTGTTGCTCGGTTTCTCTGCCATCGCAGCGAAGAAACGCACGTCTCCAAGCAAATCGCCTATCTCTATTTGCTTAATATGGCTGCGAATCCTGCCGCTATCTAGGGCAAGGAGAGAAAGGCGCAGCTTCATTCATTCATTCATTCATTCATTCATTCATTCATTCATTCATTCATTCATGCATGCATGCATGCATTTGCGTTTTATTTATAAGGCTCAAGCTGACCGTACCGAAGGTTATTCCTTACATACCGTTGTTCGCTGCTGTTATCGTTCTTTATGCCGTAAAGTCACCCAGCCATTAGTAAACATGGTTCATTTCTGCGAACATATGACCAGACCTTTCGCTGGCAAGGATAAAGCAAAATGCGACTGTGTCGTCTGATGAAGAGCTCGACACGACCGATATCAGTACGCCCGAGGCCGCCTTCCCATCCTACACACATCCTGATCAACTACCGGCAGCACCGCCACTTAAACTGGCAGGAGTCAGTTATATTTTACAGCTCCCCTGAATTCGTTTGTTTCTTTTTCTTCTTTCTCTCCTTTCTTTAAAAAAGAGCCCCAGAGAAACACGGAGGGAGGCACAACAGCGCAGGACTCCGGATCATCAAAGTAACTATATTCTAGCTTTGCGGATGGACGCCTAAGCGGCGCAGCGCGCGCTTTTGCCGGAGGAGCCGCTCCTGCATCATTGACTTGTGAGTTACTATATGGGTGGCGTAAGATACCAAGATGCAGCAAACGAGTTATATACTCGCGCAGGCGGCACTACGAATTATTGCAATATAATTGAAATAGACACTCCAAGCGCATTTTCACCGTCGTCATCGCCCTCGCCATCATGTTTCGTATATAAAGTCCAAGTGCGATTAACTCCTATCGTGCTCTGTCTGACGTTGGTGAGAAGGAAATTACACGAGGGTGAGGCGGCTCGATGCGCATAGTATTTCCGCACGCCCAATGTTGGAGGTCACGTGATGAAACGTGCTCTAAGGGAGGAGGGCGTGCGTCTCTTCCTATAACCTGGTCGTTGCTGCGCGTGCCTGTCCACGCGCCTGAGCGCACACACGGCCCACGCTAGCCCACGCGCGGTATCTTGGAGGCATCTCTAACGGGTCCAAGGCTATAGCAAGGTTAAGGGCGAGCCCAGGCGGCGGCTTCCTGCTCACTGTGTTGCCAGGCGCCAAGTGTTAAACATCGCGTAATCTCATGTTTCGGAGACGCGCTGACGCGCGAGGCAGCTAGAAGCATTCGCTCCCAGCTGCCGGCGCTCTCCATCGCGCCAGCGATATGACAGTGAGTGTTCGTGCTCATCGAGTAAGATCTTTTCATGTTTGCCTGCGGGACATCATGCTTGTTCATTTAATTATTAAGCGCACGTTCGCTGCAATTCATACGGCAGAAAAAACTACGCACCTCACTTTGTGTAGTTATCTAATACCTTGCTATAGCTATCAATGCTAAGCCGTTCGGGCAAAGCTGCGACATTTTTCTGCCAATAGCTGGTCATATATACCAATGGTCTCGTGTGAACATCAGCCTCTTTCCCCACTTTCCAAATTTAACTCACTGTTCTGAGCACTCTACAATACCGCGACGCGTGCATCTACAATTGTGCGCGCAAGAAAGAAAAACAAGGACAGGATATTTTCTATACCTCTCTGTATATTACTCTTCCAGAATATCGGAAACGCCACAGCCACAGAACAAAACAGAGGTTTGAAGTGCCCGCGCTAGTTCTTCGTGACGTGAAAGGATTTTGACAGTGTCTGTTGTTCGAGTTCAATTAATGATTTACCGATGAACAACATTATACTGCATCGCAGAGAAATAAAGATTCCCAAACATCCCTAACTACCTTTAAATTCGTGAAGTCGTACTAAAGCGTACCTGCACTGCAATTCGGGCGCGAAATTCGAAAACGGGTAGCATTGCTCTGGATTTTCTCCGCTAGTGAACAACTTTCCCCGCCCGAACGAAGGAGAATTGAGCCTTCAAGAACACAGTAAGAATAAATAAATCAAGCGAGAAAGAAAAAGAAACAAAGCACGCAAACCTAACGCAAACCTAGATGACACGGAGCTTGTTTTACTTTGCGAGGTAGCAGCAGCAATCATTGACGGAAACAACGGATGGCCTCGCCGCCTGTAACTGTCCGCGTCGCGAGCGCACGTAGGCGATATATGATGCTCGTCGAGAAAATAATGGTTATTAGAGCTTTATGTCCAAGTACATTTAAGGCACCGTACACGTTGTGTCACATCCGTTCTGGGAGATTCGCCCAGAAGGAGCATTTACCCAGTGCCGAAATTGTCTCAGAAGAACTTCAGTTTGGCCTAGTTGGTATTTACTGCAAATCATATTGACCGCAAAAAACATAAACAGCACAGGCGGTACCGCCTGTGCTGTTTATGTGTTTTCTTCCTCTGTCCCCGTCTTTTTTGCGGTCAATATGATTTGCCGAAATTGTCTGTTGGGGCGCACACCCAGCGCTCCAAACAGTCTGCTAGGCCTGACTGCATCCAGCAGCAAGGCTTCGGGTGCCAGGTGCCAGCTGGAGGGGGGGGGTGGGGGCGCGTATGTCTCACGACGTCCCTATTTCCGCCAGCTTGACTGGGCGTAGATGATAAAATGGCAAAGAATGCTCCAGTAACCAGCAGCCCGAGCTCGTGTACCCGATGTACCAGATGTGTAGCGACGCTGAATTGTCAGTTGCAGCTTTAACATCGCACGTAATAATTTGCACGAATGTGCGGGCAAACGAATTTAATTGGCATGGGGTCGCTTAACTATACTCGCCTTTGCGGAACGGTTCATGTGCTCGTGCGGTGCGCTCAACGCCGATCATGGTTTGTGTGTCGTCGGTATATACAGGGTGTCCCAGCTAACTTTAACAAGAGATTAAAAATATGCGAATGCCACGTAGGTGGACAGAATCAAGGTAGTGTTGTTTGCCGTCGCTTGGAGATACCCAAATTATTTTTTTATTCCGCTTAATTAGGTAGTTCGTCTTGTTAATTAATCAACTTTTTAGATGTTCTAGTTAGATTAAAGGTGTGAGTGAAAAAATTGGAGAGCAACATGATAAACTGCCAATCTAGCTTTCTGTTGCTCAATAGGTGCGACGCAAAAGTGTTTTACCGAGCGTGAAAGAAGCCCGCGAATACACGCAAAATTTCCGCGCGATGGACAGCTCGATGGACTGTGCATGGCAGGGGTCATGCACGGTATCCAAGGTGGCTGTGCTGGTGCTGAAACATCACCGCCACTCCCTCACCGGAAATTTGGGATATCCTCGCCTTGCTTACAACACCAAAGGAGGGGGGGGGGTGACAGAAGGCCATGGGCCCCGGGTTTCATACGATCTAGCTACGGTACTGCCGATGAGCCTGAAGATATACGCGAAACCATCGCTTGACGCTGACAGTGATCGGGGCCCTGCTGATAAAATGCGACCGCCGGCCCCAGGCAGGATATTTTCTGGCCGCGTATTAGGAAAGGATGAAAAAATGTCAGCCCCATGATAAGTGTAACTGCAATGAGCATAACTTGACCACGTGAGTGCAACATCAACTCTATGTGGAGTCATGGTTTAGCGCCCGAATGTACCTATACGGTTCACTATTTTGCACGTAAAATCAGTGTGCGATCGCGGTCGCGCGTCACTACGCAACAAATACAGGTTGCGCTGCTGAGGACATCACACAATTAACGTCCTATCTGTGGTCTACTTTCCTGCATTGAGTAGAGGGCAGAGATGATGGTCTCGCTACGGAATGGCTGAGTGGCCATCCCGTAATCATGGTCAAGTTTAAGAAATTCAAAGGCGTACGCCTTTGAATTTTCTAAATTTGACCATGATTGCGCACGTTCTCTTTACCCCAATGTCCCTTTTTCTTAGCCCCTTGCTGCATTCTGGCGAAGCTCTCATTTCTATCACCTGTATTGTCATTACAAACAAAATAATGCAACTAGTTTCTCAATATTCTTTTTCAAGTGCCTGTGAACAGCTGTTTGTGAGATCTCGCGAAAAATTTACGATGGTGTTTTTTTATTTTTATTTTTAAATAACGTTCATTTGCGTAAAAACTTCACATTTGAGGCGAATTGTAGAAATGGTAATTTATGATACAATCACAATATGTAACAGAATCGTTGAATAGGTTAAGGTCTCACAGTCCACTGAATTTCAATATGCTACATGAATTGGTTTAGTTGATAAAAAGTCGTAAACATAGCAACTTTTGAAATGTGTAGCAAATTAAGCAGTTATTCTAAATCACTTACGTTTTGCACGGAAGCCTCAGACCGTCCTAGCTCCAACAACAACTTGGAGTAGCCCCTGTATCGCCTCAGCCTGAGCCGTAAGCGATGACCTACGCAGCCGTCGCACGCCGTCAAGGTCCCCCTCCGCGACCGCGCCAGCGCCCTGTCACGCCGCAGTTCCGTCGTCCGCCGCCGCCACCGCCAACACGACCACCCGTCGCCCAGCGCACCTACGCGAGGAAGACGGACATTTGGCGCGCTCCTGACCACCGCCCGCTCTGCTACCACTGCGGAGAAGCGGGTCATGTCTACCGACGATGTCCATACCGGGAGAAGGGACTGCGAGGTTTCGCCGTGAACGCTCCGCGTCCGCAGCAAGGTGAACGGCCCCGCGATATCGCCGACTACCTCGCCGCTACTCAGTGGAGCTCTCGAAGACCGTCCCGTTCGCCGTCACCAGGCCGCTACCTGTCGCCGCAGCGCCGACCATAAACTGGCCCAGCCCGGGGCCGGTCAGCGAGCCCATATCCGGATAACTAAAAGCAGCAACCGATGGAGGTGCGGTTGCTGTTCGTCGAACTGACGAAGATCCTCCGCCTCCGACGAAGACACCGAAGAAACTACCTCGACGACATAACGACACGCCGCCGTCCCGACGAAATCGGGAAGCCAAGACTACACCGATGAAAGACGACTTGACGACGCGACGTTCCAACTTCAGTTCAACACGACGCAGCCGTGATCCGACGCCAAGACCTAACTGTAACGCAAGACAAAGAACCACCGACCTCGACGTGCTTCTCGACGGCCACGCAGTGACCGCCTTAGTAGACACAGGAGCCGATTACTCCGTCATGAGTGGACCCATCGCCGCCCAGTTGAGGAAAGTTAAGACTGCATGGTAAGGCCCTCAAATTCGGACCGCTGGAGGACACCTGATAACGCCGACAGGGATCTGCACGGCAAGAATTACCGTTCATGACCGGACTTACCCAGCACCTCCACCAGATGTCACGTGGTAGTGACGTTAAATGACACAGTAGCAGTACTGTGAAAGACAAAACTAGCTTTTATTGGGCGAACCTGTGCCCACAAAACAGGCTACATTTAAAGCACAACGGTAGCGGCGAACACAGTCGGCGATCGTCAAAAATATGATCAGCTGGTCAAGCGCGTAGGCGTTTATAGAGCAGTCGTCGAATGTTCCAGACTAATCGTTTGGACCCGCGTGCTTTCCACAAAGTTCTATACCATTCGCGTTACGCGATGAAATCAGATAACACAAGGTTCGGCGACAACAGACAGCTTGGTAGAAGCATCGATAACTTTCCAGAAACGTCGGATGCGTCTCTCGCTGTGCGATTACACTTGCTAAGCGGCGAAACGTGGTCGCCCGATAAAGATAAGTACACGTGTCAATATTGTATTTCACATTGTTGTGAATTTGCGACAATGCATTGTGCATGAAATGGGTGCCTCCAGACTGAACAATTTCGCTATTTTTTCCTCCTAGAATATTCATTTGGCAAAAAGAAAGCTACGTTCTCTTTCGTGCTGCCGAATATTAAATATTCAATGGAATCTAAGATATGAATTTTTTTACCCGTGTTGATCTCTCGTGGAATCAGCCAGGTACACATACACCCGCACACGCATGCACACGCGCACGCACAAACACCCACGCATACACACGCACAAGACAAGCACAGACACAGAAAAGTGAGAAAACTTGTGCAAGGTGAGAGCGTATAGACAGGGTGCTCATTCTCTTGTCATTCTCTTACGAAATATACTCGCCCTCGTTGGACTTTCTTCGTCTTTGTGTTTCCTTTTCACCGTTCATTTTCCTGTAGATAGACGGATTATCCCGTTCTTTTCCCAAATGTGCTTTCTGCACCAGTTCCTGACTGCTAAAAAGAAAAATGAACCCCACCGATGTATTGAGATCGGAGGCGCTAGGCGCGGATCTCGAAGGAATATGAGACAATCGTTGCTGGTCTGGTCCTTATTTATTTTTGAGCGATAATTGAACTAGCTCTTTTATTTTATGTAGTACCATGTAAGCCAACGTACCTTAAAAACATTTTTCTTGCCGTAACATGCCAATTTATATGCGTTTATGTTGCCTGATTTTTATGACTACATACAGTGTGGCTTAAACTTTGCAATTCAAAACTTTTTCCATTTTCTCATTAAAGGCGCATCACTATTACAAATTATTTATTTTCTTGGTTTTTAAGTACATAATCCTTAAATTTGGTTTTGATAGAAGCTGTTCGCAAGTGTATGACAAGCTAGAGGTAGCGCGCAGTGGCCATACTTTAATGAATGTTTTGAGGTTGCCAGACTTTTAGCGACAATAAATAATAGACAAAGTATTTTGGCATTTAATACCTTTTGAATGTTTATTACACATTGTGTATAATTACTTCAGCTTTATTGTAGCAAATTAGTTTTACAATTATCATTGTTTGCTGACTGTTGTGGACGTGTTTTGTACATTGTTGCCTAATTTTTATGTATCAGTTGCCGTAATTATACGTCTGATTTGTTATATTTCTGTTCATTTGTGTAGATAAAAATAGTTCCCTATCTTGGAAGTTATTGAATATTTGCTTTAGCAAAGGTGGTAATCAAATAATAGTTTGTGCCATTGTGGCTAGCCTAGCATCATGTGCTAGTGTGGCGCAGTTGTGAACTTGTGAATGCATGCTTGCGTCGATGATTTCTAGACAACAACGTAATTTTAGTTGTTTACGTAGCGTAGATTCTCAAGTGCCGTGTGTACGCGCTCCAGCAGTAGAGTGAGACCAACACGACAGCTTAAAATACATCTGTGAGCTAGCGCTTAAGCCGTTCGACCACGTCCAACCAAGCTCGTCTGTCGTGTGCTCGCCTACGGCGCTACGCGGAATACCTGCCAGCTGTGAGCACGGTGCTGCAAGATACGTCCACTGTTGTGGCTAGTGATTATGGAGATCTTTCTTTATTTCCGTGTCGAATCCCGCTCTGCCTTATATATCTGTAGCATAGTAGACGTTCCAAATGTATTACATATTTCGTGTGGTAGCCGTATTTTTCTCGAAAGTGCGCCTGCGTGCGCGCCAGCGAGCGACATCGTCCCGCTTGGCTCCTCGTAGTCCGTGCAGACGCGTGCATCTGCGCATACCGTGGCGCAATTTTGCTGCATGGGCGCTTTCCGCGCCTGTGTGCGGTAGCACACGAAGGCATGGAAGTTATACCGGACGACGTGATTTCGTAGTTAAAGCCCAAACCACGTGAGAGCTATTTAGTGCGCGACGGCGACGAACGACGGTCGCGCGAACAGTATCGCTTGTTCTTGTATCGCTCGGTTCTGGAAATCTCTAATTTGTCGCTCGTCGCCCGGAAGTGCTGTGAGCGAAGTGGATTTACATCAGGCAGGTACTATCGGTTCTCGCACGGAACGGGCAAACGGCCCACTTTGGATGCGTGCAAGGATAAGAACCTATTGCAAGACCTCCGGAGATACGCCATGCCGCTCTTTACTGCTAAACACGTCAACTTGAACTAATAAAGCACGCGTCGTGCCAGTTTCTGCGCGTATTTCCTGCCCTCGTACCGGCAACGCCAGGAAGACTTTTTTCGCTTAAGGTCGTCGCTCGCGTGTGGTTCGACTTGCAGGCGACGAGTGAACGCGACAGCCATCTCCATCCCGTCACTGTCGCGCTCAAGATAGCTTGCATGGGGTTTTATACTTCAGTATTCGAAAGCGGTTGTTGCCATCAACTCTCGGCAACCATTTCAGTTCATGTTTCACACCATGAGTTATGTGAAGTTGAACGACTCCATATCGTATGCGCAAGTGCTGCAGCCAGCCGATACCGGTTATACGAATTAGCATAAAGTTCGAGGATACGATACACGTGGCTCTTGGCTCGCAACCCCTAGCTGTATATCCTTGCATGCCGCGACGTCCCCTCCCCCTCACTCTTTTTAATAATTGGAAAGATCGCGTTCCGCAACTTTTTTTTTGTGTGTGTGCAGTGGTAAATGCCGGCGTGCGACGGTGTGGTCGATATCAAATATGTAAGTGCAACGCAACATGCTTGGGAACCCCGAGATTGGCGTCAAACGCAATTATCGAGGGTTATAAAATTTAACGGGCTTAACGTATGCCTCATTGGAATAATTTGCAATTGCGCGTTCTTTTATTGCGTTCCAGTGATCTGTAATACTTTTTTTCCCTCGCCTTGCGGTTCAGCGACTACACGTTCTATGTCAGCTAGATTTAGTACGTTTTTACTATGGGTCTATATATTGGAAACTTTCCAATATCGAATCAATATAGTGGGCTATTCGATTCGGTGTCCGAGCTTCTGTTCGTCGTTGAGCTCATTCAGCTCGTGTTCAGTCGTTGTTCGTAAATGCGAATATAATTCCAATACTTTTCGAATATTTCAAAACGTCAACGTCGCCCAATTAAACATTAAGCCATAAACGAGGGATCCAAAAGAACAGTGATTGTTCCGCAAATATATATTTCTCAATAATTCTTCCAGAGCCAATTTAAAAAACGCTACTAGAAATCTTTATTTTACACTTTCGCTTGTTTACTTGTTCTTTCTTCCTGCGCGAGTCCATTTGATGTTCCTTGTTCGCGAAGTAAAAAAGTAGTGTATCTCAGAGGCGTACCTGTGAGATACACCTTATTTCATTTTTCTTCTGCGGGTTTACGCGTCTTTATGGCGAATAGTGGGCATTGTTCAAATTAGTACTAGTGCCAGTACCCCCCCCCCCCCTCATTCGCATAGAAAAGTTACCTAAGGTTGAGCATTCCCCCACCATCCCTCCCCCCCCCCGCAAAAAAAAAAGAAGAGAACAAAAATCCCTGGGTACGTGTCCGTGTGAAGGGATTCCTGTTCAGAGCTTACATGTCCCAACCTTGAGCTTCACATTGCAAACCTTCACCTTGACTTTATACGTTAATTTTATTTATGTTTTTATTTTCTTCATTTATTTATTTATTTTCTAGCATGTGCTAATGTTACGGCACTGCCCAGTGAGACACAGATTCCTCGGTCGGGATGATTTTGTTCGCTCTTCCTGTCCTACAAACACCTGGGCGTGCTCTGCTTAGTGAGTAAGGTGTCGCGTTCGCGAGGAGCTATAGACGCCTCATAGGTTGCATGACACTGGTCCAGGTTATGAATTCTACATCATGCCAGAAACACTTGCACGGCTGTCTTGCTTTTGTCCCACGTCCGCGTGCAGACGGTAGTATCTGGTCTGTTCGATCGCACAGTCGCTAGCGGACCACTGTCTGATGAATTTATTTTGGGTCTGGCTCCGCGCATTACACCCCAGCCGTCATTACATAATCCTAGTAGGTTTGTCACTCATTTTCTTCCTGGTCCTTCTGCACCAGTTCAGAGTATACCGCCTTTCTGTTAATGCTTTACATATATTTCCTCTCTCTCTCTCTCTTTGCTTAATGAACTTTACGTGCCTGTCGGAGCGCAGCTCTACTGAGTTCGTGTGGCACAAACCGCAGAAGTGCCAGAGGTGTGTCTCTTGGAAATGAGAACTGTCGTAATTTTGTGTAACTCTGCTCGAGGAACACCCTACCTGCTGAACAATGGCTTCAGAGATGGCGGGGCGTTGAAATCTACGAGGCAGCGCACGGGCTTGCGCAAACTCTGCACAGGGGGCGCCAAACGTGGCGCCACACCGCAAGTCAGCGGTCAGTAAATAAATAAAAAAAGAACTTTCCGGAAGCCACTAGTTGGTAAAGCTATGCTCTCGCTGGTAGTGCGTTCTTCGCAGGTTCAGCGTACGTCATATGTAAGGTGTGTGTGTGTGGGGGGGGGGGGTTGACGTCACTTCCAGCGCGGTGGCAAAGTTGCGGTGCTTTCCACCCGCAGGTACCACTGGTCATTTCTTGCCTAGTTCAGAGGTGAAACCTTCGCGGCGTTTTAGCGAATCTGGGTTGCAGTCATGTGCGTGAAGGGACTCTCAGTGGCGTTTCACTGTTTTCACGCCTCTAGTAATGGGGTGCTTGTGAGTGCAGTCTGTACCGGTTCGCTACGTGACCCGAGACTGAACAACGTATGGGGTATAATAATAATAATAATAATAATAATAATAATAATAATAATAGCCACGTTTATCGCTTTTGCACGTGCTTATGCGCGTGCACGTGGCGCAGCAGGTGAGTGAGTGAGTGAAGTAACCTTATTTCGGTCCAGAGAACACGCAGGGGAAACCCCGCGCCACCCGGCTAGTCCCACATAGAGACCGCCAAGCCGAGCTTGACGGCCTGATCGCGGGCACTCTAGACGGCCAGGGTTTGGTCGTTGAGTTCGGGGCTGCCCAAGAGCGCAGCCCACCTATCCTCGCTGAAGGAGGAGCCGATGGCTTCACACTCCCACAACACATGGTCCAATGTTGCCCTTACTCCACAGGCAGGGCAGTCCGCACTGGGATACCTTTCAGGGTATATGGCATGAAGACCGGGAGGTTAGGATACGCACGTGTTTGTAAAAGTCGAAGGGTAACTGCCCGCGCCCTGCATAAGGCGGGGTGCGAGAGGGGGAATACCCGTCTTGACAGATAGTATTGTGTGGTGATTTCATTAAACGTGAGCAAGGGTTCCCCGCGGGGCAGGGCAACGTTACTAGACTAGGCTAGTCTAGTAACGTTGGGGCAGGTGGACTGCTGAGGCGGCGCGGTCAGTGAGTCCTCGCGCGGCCTCGTGCGCGCCCTCGTTAGGGTTAGAGAGAGAGCCCTCAATCGACCCCAAGTGAGCGGGAAACCAAATGAGAGAATGCGGAGAGATACTTATGGCGCTTCGGAGAATGCGGATTGCCTGAGGGGAGACCATACCGGTTTGGTAGGCCTTAATGGCTACCTTGGAATCACTATATATTGCCTCTCTGCGACCATCGAGCACAGCCAGCGCGATTGCAACCTGTTCGGCTACCACGGGCCTCGAAGTGCGTACCGTAGCGCAGCAAGTGAGCCTTGAATTGGTGTCGACGATGGAGACGGCGAGTGCCTCTTGTTGGACATATGCCGCGGCATCCACGAAGCTTGCCTCAATGTGGTTATTGCGGACATGCTCGAGTAGAGCTGTACCCCTGGCCCGACGTCTGCCGACGTTGTTTGCGGGGTGCATATTGCGGGGAAGGGGCGCGATTTGCAGTTGACACCTGAAGTCGCTGGGAATCCGCACGGCGTCGGAGCACTGGTCGACAGGATTGAGGCCCATCTCGTCGAGTATCTTGCGGCCCGTCGGGGTGCCGGATAGCCTGAGCAGCTGCGAGTGCTCTTGTGCGTCGATAATTTTTTCGAGCGTGTTGTGGACTCCGAGCATCAACAGGCTTTCGGTGTGGGTGCTTGCAGGTAAGCCGAGGGCAAGCTTAAAGACCTTGCTGATGAGTGAATTAAGCTTGTTCCTCTCTGCAACATGCCAGTTGTGCATGGCCGTCGAGTATGAAAGGTGGCAGAGAACAAAAGCATGTATAATGCGGATGAGATTGTCTTCCTTGATTCCCCGGTGCCCGTTGGCGATCCTCCGAATGAGGCGGAGAGCACTCTCCGTCTTGGCGGTGGTCTTTCTGAGTGCGGTTCCATTGGCACCGTTAGACTCGGTATTTATCCCCAATATTAGGAGTGAGTTCACTCTGGGCACCGGAGACCCGTCACCAGTGATAAGCCGTATTTCGCTTAATTTCGGACGCCGGTTTCCAATCATGATGGCCGCCGCCTCTGGCTTTTTTCTTGTAGAGAAGTAGCTCAGATTTCGATGGAGAATATCTGAGCCCAGTGGGGTGGAGGAAGCGCTCGGTCGCATCGATGGCGCTCTGCATGGCGGCTTCAACTTGGTCGTCGCTCCCGCCGACGCACCAGATGGCGATGTCATCTGCGTAGATGGTATGGTTGATTCCTTGAATCTTCGCGAGCTCCTTAGAAAGCCCGTTCATTGCGATGTTAAATAATGTTGGCGAGATGACTGAGCCCTGAGGCGTGCCGCGTGAACCGAGGGTGATCTTTTGCGAGAGGTATCCTTCGATCTTGAGCTTGGCAGTTCTCTGGCTAAGGATCGGATGAAGTCGTAGGCCTTCTTCCCGAGCCCGAGGCCGGCAATAGACTGGATAATGAATTCGTGTGCAAATTCACTGGCGCGAGGAAAACGTGCCTAGTTGCCACCACGGGGGCGATGACCAACTGCTCGTCACGGCCTCGGATATATGAAGCAGAGCGTGGTGTCTACTGACTCAGCCGCGCAAGAGAAGGGGTGGACGCGACCGACGTGAGGAGAGCTGTTGAGCATACGCAAATTTCGGCGAAAGTGGTCAATTCAATATTATTTCTGGGCACATAATTGACTCGTCGTACGTGTTTCACCCTACCAAAGCCCTCGCTGAAACGTACAGGTTCTGCCATTAAACCTTCCAAAATTGGTGTCGTCTACTCAAAGGCATCGCCTGCTCAAACGGGCGTCACTGTATGCCAGGCGTTTCCGCAAGAGTTCGCCGCGGGCAATTTACTCGCAGTATATGTATATGCAACGAAGGCATCGTGCGTAGGATGATGACGGCTTCACCACTGCTGGTAAGAAGTTGCGAGAGCTGACATATCATAGTTATTTTTTTCTTCTTTTCCTTGCAGAGGACCCTCGCACATGCAGAAGATAGCCGATGTTTCTTTTAGTTAGCTTGCTCCTTTTTAATACATCTCTACATTGGTATTATTAACCGAGGGTCCCGTTGCAGTCTTTAACTTTGGGACCCTCGTCTGTGTATTGTCTATTACCAATTCATTGTACTTAAAGAATAATAAACTGAAACAACCTGATGTCTTGATAGAGCGGTATTGGTTGAGCGCGCCAGTATGAGAATAAAAAAGGACGAGGTGTCACCTTGGCTCGTACATCCGTTTTTCATGCTTGAATAATTAATTAATTGGAGATCAGGAGTGCCGTCTGGCAGAGTGTGTGGCGACATGGCAGCGCGACGAATGTACTGTTGTAGCTGCTGTGGACCGAGCTGTTGGCGTTGCAAGCGCGCTTCTTTTGCAAAAAAAAAAAAAAAAGCTGATTCTTTGTGCCCGCGCATGCGCTGCTAACAGTGATCTTCTCCACCGTAAATCGTTCATTCATTCGGTTAGCATTTCTCGGGTAGCGTTCTAGGTTACACATACTAGAGACACACAAACACTGCCAGTTGCCGAAGTAGACTTCTCCACACTATGTCTCTTGATGAGGAGAAGCCATACTTACAAATGCATTTCAAGGCATGCATGAGTCTCCTTAAAAATTCAGACTAAGTTCGCGGTTGCGGGCTATTCTTGCAAAGCGCACGCGGATACACGAGCAAGCTAGCAGATGTCGCAAGTACCAAGTTTAAACGGCCGAGCTAGCATGCTGGCCAAGTACATTCACTAGCAAAACTTGAGTATTGATGCAACGCAGGGAGTACATTGAATGGTTACTTTCGACGTTCACGTACACGTCAGAGAAACTTCTACTGCATGGTACAGCTCCGCGTCCTGATCTGCTGACTCAAACTACACAGCTGCTTCATGTTTTGTTTCTATGCAAATAAGTTTTGCCGTTACGCGCCCTGCGTGCCTCCACTGTGTAACCCGAATTCACTTTCGTTTTACATAGAGCGTACAAGTTCATTACGAAAGTTGTATGGGCCCTAGGCGAAAGGCAAGTAATGGGTATACGTTAAAAGTGCAATTGCGGCCGCGGTTATTCGTTCACGCGCAATAGGCGTGTTTATCGCGGGGGGGGGGGGGGGGGCAAAGTACGTCATGCTACCCCCGCCTCTGCCTCCCCCACCTACTTTTGAAAGCGGGCACTGTCGGCTGCACACTGGGAAATTGGACAAAACAGCATCCGAGTCCAAGTTTTCTTTCAGAGTAGCGGTCACGTAAGTATTGCTTTCTTTATTGCGTATTTCTTGCTTGGGCAGCGAGGATTGTTTTTCGTGCCTCGCTACAATGCATGGTAGCGGATGGCGCGTGGCCGGCATCACTAAGCGCTTAACGCTTCTCCCCAGTGCGAGCCGTCTGCGCAAAGTGCCTTGCAGGCCGCCTGAACTGCCGCTGGCCACTTCCCGCCAAAACACGTTTAACAATCCACCGCTTTCATCATCACGAGTTCCTTGGGGCCATCCAAGCACCTTTGAAAACACAGAAGCTGCTTCTTTTTTTTTTTTTGCATAGAGGTGGCGGGACGGTTCCAGATAAAGTATTATAATTTAGCGGTCCCTAATGGTTCACCTTAATAAGTGCAATTAACAAACGATAACCTAATGGAAATTAAAGTGGATGAAAAAACAGCTTGCCGAAGCTGGGAACCGAACCTACAACCTTCGCATTTCCCGTGCGATGCTCTACCGATTGAGCTACCGCGGAGCGGTTTACCCATCCACTTTCTTGGGTATTTATGTGTCCTAGTAGAACCCTGGGTGTATTAGCCAGCGCCACCACTCACAGACCTTGGCGGCGGACGTGGAACGTCCTTCTTGCCGCAGGCGTCACGAGAACGTGATCTTTTCGGGTGAAGGCAACTGGTCAATAAACCCACATATGCTACCTAAAGGCATCAATGTTGCCGGATTCGAGACCCTCGTTATGTAATAAACGAGAAGCTTCTTATGATATGACTACTAAATATCGGGCCCCTCGGTTAACCCCCTTTCTTCTCTTCTATATATATATATATATATATATATATATATATATATATATATATATATATATATATATATATATATATATATATATATATATATATATACGCCACCTATCATTCAGCCCGCCGCAAAGCCCGCGCAAAAGCTCTACACAAATACTACGGTAACGAAGCTGACGCCGTATGGGTGGATGCGGCCTGCACGGGCGAAGACGCGGTAGCTGTAGCCGTTAACAATACTCTCCAACCCATCGCAATTCTCCACCTTCCTGGCGCATCCACCCCGGAATCCTCGGAAGAAGCGGCGATCGCGCTTGCCCTTACACACACTAATGCTCGGTACGTCCTTTCCGACTCAAAAACCGCACTGATAAATTTTGCACGAGGACGAGTCCACGAGACCGCGTTCCGCAATCTCAGCTCACCCTCGGCGAACCCGCCCCGCCAGGTGGAACTGATCTGGGTGCCTGCGCACTCTGGGAACCCCGGCAACGAAGCCGCCAATGACCACGGCCGAGGTCTCATCAACCGGGCGGCGGCGGAATCGTAGTCGAGCTCTTCCCGGGAGCGCATGCACACTTTCAGCGAGCTGACCCAGGCATATCGCGCCGAACGTCAGCTGAATGAACGATTTACAGTGGAAAGAGAGAGAGCGAGAGACAACTTTATTTATCCCATCTTAAAGGGAAAGGAAGTGCGGGAAGAAGGCGAGGGAGGTTATCCTACTCGCGGTAGGCCTCCTCTACCACCTCAGCCCACCTCAGGATAGCTTCCTGAAGTTCGGGGTTGTAGCTGCGCATGGCAGCCTCCCACAGCTCCCTACTACTTAAAACTCTACAAAGGTTAGGGGGAGGGGAGTGGTTCTTGCATTGCCACATAATGTGGTCAAGGTCCGCTCTGCTAGCAGGACAAAACTTGCAGGCTGAAGTAGGGTATATTCCCGGGTGAATTTTGTGACGTAAGGCAGGAGACAGAAAAGTGCGAGTCTGTAGTTTAGAAGATCACTGTTAGCAGCGCATGCGCGGGGACAAAGAATCAGCTTTTTTTTTTTTGCAAAAGAAGCGCGCTTGCAACGCCAACAGCTCGGTCAACAGCAGCTACAACAGTACATTCGTCGCGCTGCCATGTCGCCACACACTCTGCCAGACGGCACCCCTGATCTCCAATTAATTAATTATTCAAGCATGAAAAACGAATGTACGAGCCAAGGTGACACCTCGTCCTTTTTTATTCTCATACTGGCGCGCTCAACCAATACCGCTCTATCAAGACATCAGGTTGTTTCAGTTTATTATTCTTTAAGTACAATGAATTGGTAATAGACAATACACAGACGAGGGTCCCAAACTTAAAGACTGCAACGGAACCCTCGGTTAATAATACCAATGTAGAGATGTATTAAAGAGGAGCAAGCTAACTAAAAGAAACATCGGCTATCTTCTGCATGTGCGAGGGTCCTCTGCAAGGAAAAGAAGAAAAAAATAACTATGATATGTCAGCTCTCGCAACTTCTTACCAGCAGTGGTGAAGCCGTCATCATCCTACGCACGATGCCTTCGTTGCATATACATATACTGCGAGTAAATTGCCCGCGGCGAACTCTTGCGGAAACGCCTGGCATACAGTGACGCCCGTTTGAGCAGGCGATGCCTTTGAGTAGACGACACCAATTTTGGAAGGTTTAATGGCAGAACCTATACGTTTCAGCGAGGGCTTTGGTAGGGTGAAACACGTACGACGAGTCAATTATGTGCCCAGAAATAATATTGAATTGACCACTTTCGCCGAAATTTGCGTATGCTCAACAGCTCTCCTCACGTCGGTCGCGTCCACCCCTTCTCTTGCGCGGCTGAGTCAGTAGACACCACGCTCTGCTTCATATATCCGAGGCCGTGACGAGCAGTTGGTCATCGCCCCCGTGGTGGCAACTAGGCACGTTTTCCTCGCGCCAGTGAATTTGCACACGAATTCATTATCCAGTCTATTGCCGGCCTCGGGCTCGGGAAGAAGGCCTACGACTTCATCCGATCCTTAGCCAGAGAACTGCCAAGCTCAAGATCGAAGGATACCTCTCGCAAAAGATCACCCTCGGTTCACGCGGCACGCCTCAGGGCTCAGTCATCTCGCCAACATTATTTAACATCGCAATGAATGGGCTTTCTAAGGAGCTCGCGAAGATTCAAGGAATCAACCATACCAGCTACGCAGATGACATCGCCATCTGGTGCGTCGGCGGGAGCGACGACCAAGTTGAAGCCGCCATGCAGAGCGCCATCGATGCGACCGAGCGCTTCCTCCACCCCACTGTGCTCAGATATTCTCCATAGAAATCTGAGGTACTTCTCTACAAGAAAAAAGCCAGAGGCGGCGGCCATCATGATTGGAAACCGGCGTCCGAAATTAAGCGAAATACAGCTTTTCACTGGTGACAGGTCTCCGGTGCCCAGAGTGAACTCACTCCTAATATTGGGGATAAATACCGAGTCTAACGGTGCCAATGGAACCGCACTCAGAAAGACCACCGCCTTGACGTAGAGTGCTCTCGGCCTCATTCGGAGGATCGCCAACCGGCACCGGGGAATCAAGGAAGACAATCTCATCCGCATTATACATGCTTTTGTTCTCTGCCACGTTTCATACTCGACGGCCATGCACAACTGGCATGTTGCAGAGAGGAACAAGCTTAATTCACTCATCAGCAAGGTCTTTAAGCTTGCCCTCGGCTTACCTGCAAGCACCCACACCGAAAACCTGTTGAAGCTCGGAGTCCACAACACGCTCGAAAAAATTATCGAGGCACAAGAGCACTCGCAGCTGCTCAGGCTATCCGGCACTCCGATGGGCCGCAAGATACTCGACGAGATGGGCCTCAATCCTGTCGACCAGTGCTCCGACGCCGTGCGGATTCCCAGCGACTTCAGGTGTCAACTGCAAATCGCCCCCCTTCCCCGCAATATGCACCCCGCAAACAACGTCGGCAGACGTCGGGCCAGGGGTACAGCTCTACTCGAGCATGTCCGCAATAACCACATTGAGGCAAGCTTCTTGGATGCCGCGGCATATGTCCAACAAGAGGCACTCGCCGTCTCCATCGTCGACACCAATTCAAGGCTCACTTGCTGCGCTACGGTACGCACTTCGAGGCCCGTGGTAGCCGAACAGGTTGCAATCGCGCTGGCTGTGCTCGATGGTCGCAGAGAGGCAATATATAGTGATTCCAAGGTAGCCATTAAGGCCTACCAAACCGGTATGGTCTCCCCTCAGGCAATCCGCATTCTCCGAAGCGCCATAAGTATCTCTCCGCATTCTCTCATTTGGTTTCCCGCTCACTTGGGGTCGATTGAGGGCTCTCTCTCTAACCCTAACGAGGGCGCGCACGAGGCCGCGCGAGGACTCACTGACCGCGCCGCCTCAGCAGTCCACCTGCCCCAACGTTACTAGACTAGCCTAGTCTAGTAACGTTGCCCTGCCCCGCGGGGAACCCTTGCTCACGTTTAATGAAATCACCACACAATACTATCTGTCAATACGGGTATTCCCCCTCTCGCACCCCGCCTTATGCAGGGCGCGGGCAGTTACCCTTCGACTTTTACAAACACGTGCGTATCCTAACCTCGCGGTCTTCATGCCATATACCCTGAAAGGTATCCCAGTGCGGACTGCCCTGCCTGTGGAGTAAGGGCAACATTGGACCATGTGTTGTGGGAGTGTGAAGCCATCGGCTCCTCCTTCAGTGAGGATAGGTGGGCTGCGCTCTTGGGCAGCCCCGAACTCAACGACCAAACCCTGGCCGTCTAGAGTGCCCGCGATCAGGCCGTCAAGCTCGGCTTGGCGGTCTCTATGTGGGACTAGCCGGGTGGCGCGGGGTTTCCCCTGCGTCTTCTCTGGACCGAAATAAGGTTACTTCACTCACTCACTCACCTGCTGCGCCACGTGCACGCGCATAAGCACGTGCAAAAGCGAAAAACGTGGTTATAATTATTATTATTAAAATTATTATTATTATTACTGTTATTATTAATATTATACTCCATACGTTGTTCAGTCTCGGGTCACGTAGCGAACCGGTACAGACTGCACTCACAAGCACCCCATGACTAGAGGCGTGAAAACAGTGAAACGCCACAGAGAGTCCCTTCACGCACATGACTGCAACCCAGATTCGCTAAAACGCCGCGAAGGTTTGACCTCTGAACTAGGCAAGAAATGACCAGTGGTACCTGCGGGTGGAAAGCACCGCAACTTTGCCACCGCGCTGGAAGTGACGTCAACCCCCCCCCCCCCCCCCACACACACACACCTTACATATGACGTACGCTGAACCTGCGAAGAACGCACTACCAGCGAGAGCATAGCTTTACCAACTAGTGGCTTCCGGAAAGTTCTTTTTTTTATTTATTTACTGACCCCTGACTCGCGGTGTGGCGCCACGTTTGGCGCCCCCTGTGCAGAGTTTGCGCAAGCCCGCGCGCTGCCTCGTAGATTTCAACGCCCCGCCATCTCTGAAGCCATTGTTCAGCAGGTAGGGTGTTCCTCGAGAAGTGTTACACAAAATTACGACAGTTCTCATTTCCAAGAGACACACCTCTGGCACTTCTGCGGTTTGTGCCACACGAACTCAGTAGAGCTGCGCTCCGACAGGCACGTAAAGCTCATTAAGCAAAGAGAGAGAGAGAGAGGAAATATATGTAAAGCATTAACAGAAAGGCGGTATACTCTGAACTGGTGCAGAAGGACCAGGAAGAAAATGAGTGACAAACCTACTAGGAATATGTAATGACGGCTGGGGTGTAATGCGCGGAGCCAGACCCAAAATAAATTCATCAGACAGTGGTCCGCTAGCGACTGTGCGATCGAACAGACCAGATACTACCGTCTGCACGCGGACGTGGGACAAAAGCAAGACAGCCGTGCAAGTGTTTCTGGCATGATGTAGAATTCATAACCTGGACCAGTGTCATGCAACCTATGAGGCGTCTATAGCTCCTCGCGAACGCGACACCTTACTCACTAAGCAGAGCACGCCCAGGTGTTTGTAGGACAGGAAGAGCGAACAAAATCATCCCGACCGAGGAATCTGTGTCTCACTGGGCAGTGCCGTAACATTAGCACATGCTAGAAAATAAATAAATAAATGAAGAAAATAAAAACATAAATAAAATTAACGTATAAAGTCAAGGTGAAGGTTTGCAATGTGAAGCTCAAGGTCGGGACATGTAATCTCTGAACAGGAATCCTTTCACACGGACACGTACCCAGGGATTTTTGTTCTCTTTTTTTTTGGGGGGGGGGGGATGGCGGGGGAATGCTCAACCTTAGGTAACTTTTCTATGCGAATGAGGGGGGGGGGGTACTGGTACTAGTACTAATTTGAACAATGCCCACTATTCGCCATAAAGACGCGTAAACCCGCAGAAGAAAAATGAAATAAGGTGTATCTCACAGGTACGCCTGTGAGATACACTTCTCCTTTACTTCGGGAACAAGGAACATCAAATGGACTCGCGCAGGGTGAAAGAACAAGTAAACAAGCGAAAGTGTAAAATAAAGATTTCTAGAAGCGTTTTTTAAATTGGCTCTGGAAGAATTTTTGAGAAATATATATTTACGGAACAATCACTGTTCTTTTGGATCCCTCGTTTACTGCTCCACCAAGTGCCAAAACCAACTCGCATTGTTATTTGAGAAGTTGCGTAACGATGCGTGGCCGCCAGTCTCGTACAACCGCGTACAGCGCAGGACGTTGCGGTTCTAGACGTACTGCGCCCAGCGTTGAAGGTTAGAAAAACAACCACATATAAGCACAGCAGAGATCGAAGTGGCTGCATCAGGCGGCTCGGCTGATAACTGTAGAAGCGTCATTCAAAGCACACGGAATTGTTCTCCACTTCGCGCGGCATTTTCTCTACTTCCTTTCTAAATAGAAAAAGATGTTGATTCATGAATATTTTCACTAGCAACGGTTAAATTTGTTAATTTTCACTTTTCCTTCGGGTTTTAACTGTTACCTTGGCTCTCTGCCTTAGTAGAACGCTTAATTAGTTTCTCAACTCCTTGCGACTCTTGTTTACAGTTGCGTGTCTTGCACGAAAAGTGCTGTACAATTAGGGAAAAATCAGACGAGGTAACGAGTGACAGTCATTTGCTGATAGGTTTAACGGTTATTGCAGGTTTTGACGATGGTTGCTGTATCACATTTTATTTTGCACCTTATCTACACTGTAAAAAAAAATTTGCCTTACTTTACAGAAAATTTGCTGGTAATTTGTGACCGAACACTCTTCCGTAAATTAAGAACGGTCATTTCCGTAGAACGGACAACTGTAAAAGGGAGACCGTAATACAAAATACGAGTGCTTCTGCATCTAGAAAATGGAAGACTGTGTATTCTGAATCTGTACTATGACCGTTAAAGTACGGTGCTTCTCGTATTCAGAAAACGGAACACACTGTATGCTCAATCTGTACTATAACCGTTAAAATACAGGTGCTTGCCGTATTCAGAAAACGAAAGACTCCGTATGCTAAATATATACTATAGCCGTTAAAGTACAGGTGCTTCCCGTATTTCATCTTGCAGAGCATATCCATTATTCGAAGAATGCGCCATCGGGGACAAAATTGCCCAGGACGTGCGAGAGTCGACCGAATTTTATTGGAGTGCTATTTGCTGGGATCAGCCGTGCCACCATCTGCGTTCAGAATGTGCATTCGTGACCCACTGTTTTCAGCGGTCTTGAGCAGAAATGCAATTTGATCATCACTCACACTTCCAGGGTACTTTTGTCCACGATAGTACATCTCCTTTAATGCAAATGTCATGAAGGCAGCTCATAGTCAAAGCAGCAGGTCACCATTGAGAAAATTGTCTTGCCAACACACTGACATGGCTGCAGAGATAAAACATATTGCACTTTGTGATATGAATGCACTGCATAGCATATATACAAAAAGGTGCAACATTTCAGTCCTCAAGTTCTTAGATCACAGAAGCAACTTTATTTCGTTCAATCACTCGTCTTGCACTTCTTCCTGTGAAAGTTGTTCTTGACTCCAAACGCTTGCAAGGATAAACTTGCTGCTGTTAGGAGAAACAAATAGTATTCGTGAATATCCATCCTAAAGAAAGCGGCAAAAAAGTATAATCACAGAACACGACAAAGCAGTAACTTCTGTGTTAGAAAAACATGTAAGTAGATCAACATTGTTGGAACAAGGGATGTTGCTGTAGCCAACATTTCGACATAGGTGCTTGTCATTAGGGTGGCAAATGTTTTCCTTGGCTGCGTTGTATTGGATTTTGCATATCTCAATGGCCCCTAGCCTCATTGGGGGAGAAGTAACTGGTGCACATAATAGGTCAAGAGAAGCCAAAGTGTTAAAATAAAGGAAGGAAGGGTGTGCTTAGCAGTGGTGATTGTGATAGAGCGGGTATGAGCACTGCTGTCAGTACTTGCCAAGAGTAGGGGTGACCAAAACAGAAAACGATGTACCCATGTAAGCAGTCATTAATCCAGTAGACCTAATCTTCCCAGAAGACAAACTAGGTATCAAGATAAACAGTTTGCACTTTTGGAAAAGGAAAACGAAGAATTAAGGAAAATAAATTTTGTATCAAGATGCATCTGGTTAAGATCACTGCAAATAGTAAATGAAGGCACATTATGAATATATATTTGGTTGAAAGCCCATGAAGAAAAGATATATTAACGAAATATTAAAAAATAGGGACATTAAAATTAAACTGGGTATGACCACAAAACAGTAAAGAACAGCCTGTGGAAAAAAAATGGGATGGATAACGTGAGAAAATGTTCCAAAAGCCAGGGGAACTCATCCTTCAAAGTGTTGTTTTCACTGGCTTTGCTTAACGTCTATGTTTTTGTTATTTTTCGTTAAGTAAAGCCAGTGAAAACAACACTTTGAAGGGATGGATAATATAACCAGGTGCAAGATTGCAAAACGTCGAGCGCTGTTTATATTCATGCTGCTGTTGACAGCTCCAAGTTTCTGTCTTACTGTGGAACCTTTGTCTTACTCGAACAAGGAAATGGGTCATTTTTTAAAAAAGCCAGTTCAAATGCAGTTCAAAGTTTCAGCAGTGTTATAATGAAAGAAAATATTATGGTCAGTTCTCCTGGGTGTGCTTTCATTCACCAGTTATTTCCACCGGTGTAAGTTCAAAATTTAATGGTCTAAATGGACCTTAGCTCTTGGCAAACCATTAGTTGGTCTTTTTTTCAACCCAGATGCCTGCACATTATATGTGTTGGCAGGAGTGCTAGCGAACTACATTATACTTGTTGCCACAACTAAAGTGAAACTTGGTAACTGTGATTGAAAAAAAACCAGCATTCCACAATACTGATTCAAGTCGTCTGGAAAAGTTGCTTAAGTTAACGTACACCCTCTACCCCACCAGACACAATTATTCACCACACTGACTCTCATGGTGTCAACCATGCTATTACAACACTAGGCATCAAGTGAGGAGAATTAGGGGATAAGAGGGCACAATGCTTTTTGTTAGAACATCAAATGTGCTTTACATAAATGCTACATTCCAACTAACAAAGGAGCAACCGGTTTGTGAGATAGTGACCAATGCATACGAAAGCTAATGACATTCTGTGCAGCAGAATGTTGACGATGAGGTGTTATGCGCACAAGTGCACTCTTTCACACAAAATGACATCCTGCAGTCAAACCTTGTGCCAACATTAGAGGTTGAAAAACACCATAGTGGAAAGCAAAGAGTGCTAAATTTGTTGGAAATTACTAAAAATTATTCGATTATTCATTATCCTTACTGTTCGTTAAAGATTCAGATTGTTCCCTGCGGGTGCTGTAAACAGGCACCCTGCTTTTACAGTGGTAGCAACAATGATCTGTGGCACAGACAAGAATAAATGCTCATAAAGTTAATGCAAGAGTATACCCCACAAATTACACCCCATTTCACATTCCAATATGGTAGAAAAGGAAGACGAAAAAAACTACCTTCTCGTGGAGGATGCATACCCCAGAATAGAAGAAACAAGTGTACCCTAACCTTTGCTGCTGCCGATGCCTCTGCACTAGCAGGTACATATAATATGGCAGTTACAATTGTTTTTCCACAAGCACTGCAAGCTGCGGCCAGTTTACCAGTACACAGCTGTAATAAATTTAGGGCAAGCTAAAGCTCTCTAATGGATTTATCTCATATGACACAGTTGGAACGCAATATTCTGCAAATAAGTGAAGCGCGATGTGCCATCCTATACAATGAAACACCTTTGAAGAATCTGAATCACCACCTGCACTCTTAGGCAAAGTTACACCCTTTGGAGAGTCCCTTCTGCCACACAACAATAATCGTTATCTGCCTTGATGCGTTTCCTTTCTTGAAAACGCCACGCCCGCTACTTTGCTGTCGAGACTGCTATCATGCTGATAACGCACATGCCGTTCTTTACTGGAAAGCACAGGGCTCGCAACGTTAAAGAAAGGAAATGCATAAAGGCAGATGACAATTATCGTTGTGTGGAAGAAGGGGCGCTTCAAAGGGTGTAACTCTGTCTAAGAGTGTGGGCCGTGACGAGGGAAAAGAGTGTGTTCTGTTTAAAGTAGTGCACCTGTATAAGCTAAAGCTTTGGAGAATGCATTTAGTATGAGCTGGGAAGGTTCCTAATTTTAATTGCACATAGTAAAAACCTCCATGCAGTTTTGCAAAATGCAAACCCCCTACCTTTTTGTTGTTCAAACGTGACACGTAGGGCCATAACATGTACATTATGGGTTTCGTTCCCAAGCAATCAAAGTGAATAGCACCAACCTAAGTGTTATGTGCCTTGTTAGTGTCGAATGCTGCGATCGGCAGAGAAACGGATTTCTGGAGCAATATAAAGTATTAGGTACTGTGATCTCAGTTCTTTCACTGCTGTTTAAGCATTATCGGGTCTTAAAGGAAAAAAACGAGGAATAAATACATGCATATTTTACGTCACAACCCTCATAAGTATTTAGTAGTCTGGATTATAACGGATTCCAGATTTACAACGCAGGACAGAGTTTATTCCACTGAAAGAATGGCAGCATGCCAATGATTCTGCATTTGGTGCTATATTTATTTGTATTTAGTTCAGTTGGAATGTGTGTGTATCGTCAGCGATATCGCTTGACATGTTTAAGATTGACTGTTTTCTAAATTTAGGCAAATTCGTATTCGCAAATAACCTTGTATGACACCAAGAACTTGCTTAGCAGGAGTATTTCTAACATTTGCAAGATATGAGGCTCTTGAATGCATATATAAGCCTGGGGTACACGCCGCCCCCTAATCTCATCAGCAAGTTTCTGGAACTCATCTACGAGGTTTCTTATGATGAATGTAAAGTTGCTTGAATGGGAGAAATAGGGAATTTATAACAGGTGAATTATGCTGCATAAGAATGATGACAGCAAGAAGCAAGCATCAAGAAGCACTGTCACTCTATGTGCATAGACTATACAATGCAAGAATTATTTGGGATGATTTAAAATTCTGGCATTGGAACGAAATGTCTTTTATTCTATATATAAACTCTGATTATTCACTCTACTACCACTACCTTCATTAGAAACATTCATAATCATTATCCTATCTATGCCACATCATCCTAGCTAATATTCAAGCCTTCATAAGCTGCTTTTTTTACTGCTAATTCTCTGTGGGAAAGAGGTGTCCGTATGAAGACCATATCATACTTATTACCCGTCACACCAACGTCAACCAAACGTCACACCAAAAATGCATTGAGCTTGAGCAAGTTCTGCGTCTGATGCTGTTGATTCTTTTTTTCCCTTTGCCATCATTGACCAACCTGGTTAGCTAAGTAGACAGAAAAGCTGCAGGAGAAAGGTGGGGGTGCCAAACCAGACTTGTGCCCCAGGAGACCTTTTCACGGTCACTGGAGGAACTGCCTGTGGCCTCAGCATCTTCCTTGAGGGCCATGGCCACGTCTAAGAAACCTTGTCTCCACAGGCTGCACAAAGAAAGATAATTTGCAGAGCTAAGTCTTTTTCTTAAAAGAACCCATTTAAGTGGTATTCGTGGCTTTGCACCACAAAACTGACACATGACTGGCCA
Source organism: Dermacentor albipictus (assembly GCF_038994185.2). Classification (NCBI taxonomy): domain Eukaryota; kingdom Metazoa; phylum Arthropoda; class Arachnida; order Ixodida; family Ixodidae; genus Dermacentor; species Dermacentor albipictus. The sequence continues at coordinate 6,382,921 of NW_027225574.1, read as the reverse complement.
CTCAAGACACTTTATGTGTATTCGCAGGCTTATTCCTTGGAAAAACACTTTTATGTAGCACACAATGAGTAACAGTAACAAAAAAGTGTATCAGGAGGCTTTCATATTGCTCTACAACTTTTCATTGACACAATTGATTTAATTATTTGAGATATTTAATAACTAATTAAGAATTATGTAATTAGGTAGAATGCACAAAATAATCAGAGTATCTCCAAGCGATGGCAAACATTACCTTCATTTTGTCTAGTTACATCGCATTTACATATTTCTAAATCTTGGTGCATGATAGTTAAGGCACCCTGTAGATCAAAAAACAATATTAAAATTTTCATAATCATCTGTTGCGTGTTATTGGTGGCTATGGCTGCTTCAAGTTATTCTTTCAGTATGGTACAAGCAGTTTTGAAGTGAAATTGTTTTGCATCGAGGGCATGTAATCTAGACAATCAAGCAAAAGGTCAAGTTGTGTTCACTATTCAGATGTTTAACTAAGAAGCTGCAGGAAAAGGAAACAGGACACAACACCTAATAAACAATGCAAAATTTGAAAATTTAAACTGAACAAGAAACCAGTTTTTGAAAACACAGAAAAAAAGCCAGCAGCTTACATTTAATACACCCTTGCTATGTACTCCAAGTGAAGTTGTTACCGCAATGCTTGGGCACCATATGAACGTAACAATCAACAACTTCGAGCAGAATGTTAACACCACTAAATGAACTGGCCTTTGAAGATTCTTGATCTGAAATCCTCAACGACTTGTTCTGGCGTTTAATCTGTCAAGCTCAATCTGTATTCTCAAAAGCTGGCCCTCGGCCATAATTTCTCTAAACGCAACATCAGCTTAAATCTCAAGATAGGGTTGACCTGTAAATAAAGTGGATAATGCATGGCAAACATCATGAACTCTCCCACATGTTAACCAGAGGGCTCACTCATGCAGCCATGAAATTGTGATGCAGACACGATATATTGAAGCTGGTTTTGTGAAATGTTTCATGCTTCCAAGGCTTCTTCAGTTGTGAAAGCTGTCTCCACTAGCTAAATAAGCGATGAGAATAAAAAAAGAACTTCAACATGCTCACACTACGTTGGCCATTTGCAAGTAAACAGCAGCCTTTTTGGGCGCCCAGGTTGCCTGGTGCAAATCTATGCCACAGTACTTGCGTTACCCAGTACCAGCCACTTTAAAATGCAATGTGTTCAGAGCCCTTTCCCTCTGTTTTTCTGCTTTGGAAACAGTTTAACATGTGTTCAGTAGGCGTCGAGAAAGGGGACAGAAAACACTGTGCACCACTGATTTCTAACATGTTTCACTGGATGCAGCACACCGCACCGGATGCAGGTGAAGCCAGTGGAAATGCGATTTCATGCAGTCGCTTGTCCTGGAAGCAGGGCATATGGTGGACTAGCGAGTGCGTGCGATCAGATAATATTGCTGCCGAAAAACTTTTTTTCGTGGTTTTTCACATTTTAGGAGGTCTCTACATGTCTGGCAAGCGCTTTTATGACAATCTGAACCCGTATACGATAGTGTTCTCTTACATCAAGTTTTTTCTGATTTACCAGTGTTTCCATTGCACGCCACTTACGTTAGCGACAGTGTAGACACTACAATGGAAAAATTCTGGACACCTGGAAACACTGCTTGGGTAGTTTATGGCACATCAGGCAGGCATGTTAGGGGAAGAAATGCCACACACCCGTGCAACAAAGTGGTGCCGCGAAGTTGTGAAGCACCAACTTCCGGGACAAGGCCGGCTTCATTCGAGGGCGCTCGATGTGCTGTTCATCCCCTGTAGTAGAGATCAGTGGCGTGGACCCTTTTATACTGGCTGTCTTTTCTGGTCGGAACCTTGGCAACAGCTTCCACAATACTTTTTTTGACCCTGCAACATGTGCAGAGAAAGTCACATCACTGTGCGTTGATTGTATGGCTTTATTGTTCCACACATTCTATAAAATCATTAAAAAATACAGTTAACACATTTTTACTACTGTATATAGACAGTCTAGTTGCTATACACGCGAAACATTACCATTCCTCTGACAGAATGCAACAATAGAAGCGTACACTGTAAAGCTACACTAAAATTTAGATTGATGTGGCACCGTATGAGCATACAGTATGCTTACTGTATGCTCTAGCCCTGTGTCAAGTAAAAGTTAATTGTCAATCATTTATGGTGTATTTCTACTTATTCTGGGTCATCAAACTGTACAATCAATGTTCCAAGTTTACACATTGTTGGCTTTTGATTGCCTATGTGATCCGTTTCCTACTTACGCATGCAGTAATCCCACTGTAATAAGGAAAAAGAGAATAGGAAATGCCGTGATATTCTTCCACATTTGATGAGGGCAGGAGCAATGGCCAATAGCATGTGGTTGAAGCTACATAAATACTCAGTTTTCACACAGCTTAATTATTCAGCAAGTAATAAAGAGCTATCATGTGCACTTCTGCACGACCAATAAAATCTGACTACTTGACACTGCACTAAGGCTGCCGCTTGGTACTCTTCGGCAGTTCAGCTTTGGTTTTCTGATATACAGAACTGTTTAGGTACCAGTAGCTTACTTTGCGATAAAATGGAGTTTGGAGCACTGGTCATTTGCACATAAATAATGCGACAGCAAATATAACACAAGGAAAGGAATATGGGTTTCTTGGAAAAAAGTACATACACATTATGATTATAATGTGATGTGATGCCACATAGAAACAGAAAGCAACACATAGAAGTGGACGGCGCTTCCATGCCACCAAGGTTATTGGACAGAGAGTACTTCAGAAGTGCCCGCAACACAATGTGTTGGCGGGCTAGTTGGTGTGAATCCATAAATACTTTGTTAAGCGCAAAACAATGGACACAAGAAAGACGACCAGCACAAGGCGCTACACTCAACTGACATCACTTTATTGCGTCGCTTCTTTATAAATAGTAGAATCTAGAAGAACATGCGCAGTGAGCACATTGTGCAGAGACCACCAACAATCAATCACAAGAGCGTACTCATGCGACGGGATACAAAAAACCATATTGAGCGCTGCACAAGGTTAAAGAAGGCACACTAATGCACTGTGACCCCAGTGACTGTATGAATAAAGCTTTCGATAACTCTCGGGCGGTGGTATCACAGCACTTTTTCAAAATCATAGTATCACAAAACATGGCTTTGCACTTCCATATTTTACAATGTTGAGCCAAATGGGAACCTGTGCCTGTTGGTATAAATCGCTTAGGTTCGCCATGTTTCGCGATACTACGATTTTGAAAAAGAGCCGTGATACCACCGCCAGAGAGTTATCGGAAGTTTTCTTCATACAGTTATTGGGGTCACAGTGCATTAGTGTGCTTTCTTTAACCTTGTACAGTGCTCAATATGTTTTTTTTTATTCTGTCGCATGAGTGTGCTTTTTTGATCAGATGTTGGTGGTTCCTGCACATGGTGTTCACAGCGCATGTTCTTCTAGATTCTGCTGTCCACAAAGGAGGGACGCAATAAAGTGATGTCAGTTGAGAGTAGCGCCTTGTTCTGTCGTCTTTCTTGTGTCCGCTGTTTTGTGCTAAAAAAGCAATGATGTATTCCTTGTGTGTGTTTGAAGACACCTCCACACGCAGTAGCGATTCCAGTATTGCTGCCCAGTGGTTTAGCTCGCCGCAGTTTGAGGTGCCACAAAACATAAGGAGAAAAACCTGCATTATAGCCTTGTTGCAAACAAGAATGTAACGAGAAGTGCATTCTGAGGCCAGAAACTATAAAAAAAATTTCATGATGCACCGCTGTGCAGGGTTTTATAGCAAAGTCAAATACGTTTAGTGTAAATATCACACTATGATGGTGCACAATGGTGGTAATCTGTAATAATATAAAAGGTGCCTTAATGTTACAACAAAAGCTGACATTACTTAATAATTGCCCTGTAAAATTTAGCATGCAGGGGCACCGCTTGGTTAAACAATAGTGATGTATTGTCTATGTACAGAAGTATTACCCACGCATTTCTGCCATTGTCTAAATGGCATAAATGAATGGGTAATACTTGTATACATAGATATTACATCTCTATTGTTTAACCAAGTGGGTAAACTATGTCTGCCTGACACAAGATTAGAATTAAACCATAAATTACGTATAGTCACCCTAACAGTAACACCTCATTTGAACTTCACAGTAAGTAGACGCCTGTTGATGCCAGCCTCCCCCAATGCTAAACTGTGCTGCATGCTCTACAGAGAAATTATAGTGGTATCACTCAACTCTGAAGCAATTCAGGACTGCAGCACTGTAGAAGATATCTACAAATGTCCCATTTCATGTATAAATGCCTGAATTGCTTGCACATCTTACCAAATGCAAATTAAAATTTCTTCTTGTCTAGCATTTTTGCCTGCTAGACCACAATCCAATGTCATCAATATATTAACATATTACCTCGAAGAACCTAATTTGGCTTATAGATTAACACCTTTGCATACTGCCACAGCTGCACTCCGTCATATGCGTTGCAATCATAAAGGAGTGCTGGTCCAGCAGCACTCCAATGTCACTAACAGTGATCACCTACACAGCTAAGTAAACAGTCATGATTCAGGTGGCAAATAGCTGAGAGAAAAAAACATCCACTCACCTTGAGAGCTATAATACTGCAATAACTTGAGAGAGATGGACCCATTGCAGGCAGCAGACCTCTTCTCAGCTCCAGCACAACAGCAATTTGCCTTTCACTAAAAGAAAAGGATTGATTAGTAATGATAAGTTACCTTGTTTTTGCTGAGTATCAATATAATCTGACTTTCATGCATATCCACTCTCCGCTTTAGTAATACAACTTAATTAATCGTAAAATAAAAGAGTCAATGATGGGTCAAAAAATCCGTCAGGGCTATCTTAATGGACTTGTAGAATTCTTGAAGGTCAGTCAGGAATTCTTACAGGTACTCTCCCAATACCAATAGGATTCTTAAAGGTCAGTCAGGAATTCCTACAGGCACTCTCCCAATAGCAATAGGATTCTTAAAGGTCAGTCAGGGATTCCTACAGGTACTCTCCCAATACCAATAGGGTTCTTAACGGTCAGTCAAGAGTGTCTATATGCACCCTCCCAATACAAACAGGGCTCTTAAAAGTCATGTAAAAACTCTTACAGGCAACCCTCCAATGCCACTAAGAGTCTTGTCGTTTATTGGAGATGCTTTACATGTAGCTTTTGTACACCAGTAGGGCGCTTAAAGGTTAGATAGATTTCTACGGGCATCATGACCGTCCGAAACGAAAACGTCCGCGCAGCCGATTAACCGAGTTGAACGTGTAAAACCTCATGAAAAATCTGCAGTAATCGAAACCGCGATCAGTCTTTGTTTAGTGCTTTTACTTTTATTTAGCCTTTGTGGTCCCGAAATCGGCAGATGCATGAGGCAACTAGCAACCGAGTGGCTTTCCGCAGTACATCGGTGAATGATATTTCTTCACCTCATGTTAATTACGGTTACACAATAACATGAGTTGCGCTACCTTAAGAGTGTCGAGGAGAGCAGAAACTAATTGCCGCTATTTTAGCACAGCTACCGCGTGAGTATATTATGTATATATAGTATATATAAGCGACATCACAAAATTGGGCCAGTTAGAAGCGGAATGAAGGCTGCGCTACAATATTTTTCGGTGACTTGTCATCAACTCATAAGCTCAGCGGGTGATTAAGATCTCGTACTCTATTTTTGTGGCTGCCGAGCAATACACCATGCATCTATGCGTTGCTCTTTTGCACCACTGATTTCATCAATGTAACGACAAAACCGAACTGGTCATGTCGAGTGCAAATAAAGCTTCAATTTCCTTAATTTTGTTTGTCCTGTTAAAAATGGAGTGTGGAATGCGCACATGCCTGCCTACTGACTGGCATACAAGCTGCCCAGGTGGCACGTCAGGTTGGGCCAACGTTGGAAACATATTGGCACTTCTTGGCCCAATTACGGCCTAAGATTAACAGCGTAGTTCCAATATTGGCAGTGCCATTCTGGTTCCTGGCCCAATGTTGGCCTAAGGTTAATAGCGTGGTGTCAATATTGGCTGTGCCATTCTGATAGAGATCCAACGTTGGCCCACATTACACAGTCAGTAAACAATATTGGCTGTGCCATTCTGATAGAGATCCAATGTTGGCCCACTTTACACAGTCAGTAAACAATATTGGCTGTGCCATTCTGATAGAGATCCAATGTTGGCCCACTTTACACAGTCAGTAAACAATATTGGCACTGCCGTTCAACAAGGCGGGAATTATTGGACCGACTTTCGTATGGATTTGCCAATATGGGTTACTAGTTGGATTTCTTTGGAGGACATTGGCCCGTAATAAGCTAATTTTCGCCTTGTCGGCTTTTAGTGCTCTACGACTTGCTGAGATTGAACAACGTGTTTTGAAAACTAACGCACTGGTCACAGGCACACTGCGCAGGAACCAAAAATATGTTCTCCCATGTCAACTCCATGAATGCTACACCGCCATTATTGCACTTCTCCTTTACCGAAATGTGTCCCCTAAAGAGAAAAGCCAGTGTACCACGTAGCAAGCAGGGGAAGTCGCATAAATTTAGCCGCTGCTTTATTGATCGTGAATAAGAACTTGAGCTTAACATAAGAAGCAACGGTATTGCGAATTTGCCTGCGCATTGTATTTTTTGCATGTACGCTCCGCGGCTTTAGTGGGTCAAGATTCTGAGGAGAATCGAGAATTACAGTGCCTCAGAGCTGATGGAACCGTTTTATATTGCATCGAGAATGAGCGCATATGCATTAGTGAAACTATTGTTTGTTTGTTTAGCATGCATGGCATGTTGCGGCGACATCATGCTCCTATTCTAATATATTTGTTTGTTCGTGCATGTGTAGTAAGCTCCTTGTATGAATGCCCCTGACAGAAAAAAAAATTAATTGCACGTTTTGGCATTTGCGTGTCAACAACCTCTTGCATTGTCTTTAGTAGGCACGGCGCATTCCGGATTTTTTTTTCGGCCTAGCTTTCCGTCCTTCAGCCCCCCATTGCCTCTCCCCCACGCACCCAGGTGAGCCTGGTCAATGCTATCAGTCAAGCGTTCAGACAGCCATAAGCTGCTGTGTCGAATTGGGTGCTCTCGGAAGGATGGGGGAATGCCGCGGGGTCACTATTGTCCTCCTTGTCGCCCTCCATCGCTGCCACCCCAAAACCCGGTCGGGCTAGGTTCAGCGGGGGAAAGTGGCGTTTACGCCGCATTCTTCGTTCACCCTTTCCTTTCGCTCTTTCCTTCTATGCGTCGCTAGCACGCCGACTGGGTGCAACACCGCCTGAGTGCTTGCCGTCCGTTCTTGCCAGCGCACTCCTCTCGTGAAAAATGCTCGCTTGCGCTCGTCATTCCTACTGAGACGCCTACATATTGAAATACGCAGCAATATGGCCACGAATTTTTGTGAGTGTTAGAATTAATATAGGCGAAACAACAATTAGAAAAAAAGTCGGCGCTCGTGGCCACCGTCTTCGATGTGGGATGAACTCGGATACAAAGAAGCATGGATCATACAATGGTGAGTGCATTTGTTTTGCGCATGTTATAAGTTTTATCAGAAGCAATATCACGCGGTATATATATTACTGAAACAGGCCTGGCTAATGTAGAGTGCCTGTAATTAAATAGCTCTTTTTATTTGCAGTCTTTGAATAGTGCCTGGTGTAGAACCACGTGTAAATCTCTGAATTTCACCCAAATTCCAGGACTATGATTTTATCAAACCACGCGTGCGGCCTGATCCTGCTAGTGATACCGAGGAACCGCGCTTCTTCTCACTGGTATAGGTCAAGCATCATTTCCAGCTGACAGTATTTCTTTCTTTTCGTATAATAAATGCTTCTTTTACTAGCGTTTCTTGACGGAACTTCTCGGTTTCCACATTAAAAATTTCGCACGAAGGCCGCATTGTGTCTACACAGTCTGAAACTAGGCTTTTTGTGCTGCAGCAGGTTTTGCTGCAATTTTTAATTTTAAAGTGTTACGCTGACTAGGTGTGAGTTGTAAACAAAGCGGACGGATCCTGCGCATTTTATGTCTGTTCTAAATATTACGTTAGACCTTGTACAAGGTATGCCATATATGTAGAAATATCAAGAAGTGTTACCTGACAAATCTCTTGCTAGAAAGTTTCTTGATTCACCCCTTCGAACTCTCTGCTCAGACTTATAATATTGTGGCAGTATGGCGATTTTTCAAATGAAAACTCTCCCACATACATTTGTCATACCAACATCTCTGACAATGTTTCTTTTCATTTTACAGTGCAAACATTGCCTCCAAGTAATGGTGAAGTCGCTATGGGATATGGTAGCAATATCAACGAAACCACCGCGTTATCGTGGTCCTCGGGGGCCTGATAAGCCCGCTGTCATCCAAGCACTGACAAACCTGCCAACCGACGTCAGCTCCCTGCCCTGAAACCCCTGGCCAGCCCACCGTCCTCGGCACCTTGCCCAATTCCTATCCTGAGGGCAGTGCCTGTAAATGAACTGTTTGAAGATAACCGAGCGTCACCCATTTAGGTCCACGAAAAATGCCTGTTTGTGAAAATTTATTCGCAAATAAACTGTCATAAACGTCAATTTCCGTATTCTTTTATTATTATTTGCAATCATATATGACTTCTGCTTCTTGACATCTTTTTGTCGAGCTTTCCTAGCTACTATTGAGGAAGACGGAAAGGGGACAATTGCTACAAAAAATGCCGCTAGCAAAATGTTTGCGGTAAGAATATCTGCGTGCTCTAAAGCCAGCATATCTAGAATATTCGTCATGCAAAGGGCATTGGCTCAAAGCTGGCATTAAGAATGGTAACGATATGGCTCAACACTGGTACTACGCTGGCAGCACGATGGCTGCTGCATTGGCATAACATTGGCCCAATCTCGGCTTTAACGCTGGTCCTACGATGGCTGCTGCATTGGCATAACATTGGTCCAATCTTGGCTTTAACGCTGGGCCAGCATTCGATTGGGTTGCACTTTGCCAATATGCCAACATTGGTCAAACATTGGTACCAATTTCTGCCAGCATTGGGCCATGGTTGGACCAATGCATTAATGGACAAACTAATAGGGACCGATAGATTGGTAGACCAGTAGACTGGTAGAGACAAATAGACTGGTAGCCCATCAGACTGGTAGACCATCAGACTGGTAGACCATCAGACTGCTAGACCATCAGACTGGTAGACCACCAGACCGGTAGACCATCAGACCGGTAGACCATCAGACTGGTATACCTTCAAGGTCCGAAATTACGTATAGCCATCAGACATGTAAGCCAGTAGCTTGATGGAATTTTTGACTGGGATTCGTTTCTCTTGTATGTCCAAATTTTTTCGCACTGATACCCCGTTTACTGCTTGCTTACTGACACGAATGCCTTGACTGCCCAGACATCATTCGAAGGAACACGTCTTGCTGCACTGCAAAAAGTTGCACCAACGAAACACAGCGGAGAAGCCAGAGCAAAGAACTTTTTTTTCTGATCACAATTAAAACGTGCACCCAAGCAAGAAAGTAACGATCACAGGTAGTGAGCGACTGCTATTGCCTCGAACGTTTATTTCCGTATTTTAACAGAAGTTCTTCAATCGGATACAGTATGCTCTCAAGCCAATACAAGCGTCAATACAAGAGCTCAACTGAACGCAGTTTTATTCTACGCTTTTAACGCGAGTGAACAAAAGGTTAGAAGTACCTCACGGAAATTGCGATCGAGTCAATCGCGCTACGACTGGAATCGATCTGAAAAGATAGGGTGATCTCTTTCCCCATTCATGCGTCATTTTTGCCCTAAGACGTTGCATAGTGGTCTTTTGAAACAATATTTCTGCTCGCGACACCGGCTTATCACACTCAACATTTTAACCCCCTTAAGGGTGTAAATCAGTTTGTCGCCAGACGAACACTCTAAGGGTGCTGTTGTCTACATCCTACAGTTGGGGTGCCACTATAGCACCCTAAAGGAAGGGTGTCCAGCAAAATAAATTTAGGGTGTAAGGGTGCTCGTCCAAACTAACGCCCATCTGTGTGGGTGTTGGAAGGGTGTACACCCTTTTATTTCTAGCGTGTATGGAAGGCAGATTCGGCAGTACATGCCTTCAATTACTACTATGTACAGCGATCCACCCGCAACTATTGCGTGTGCCAGAAGGTTCAAGTTCGGCTTCCAAACGCACTGTCGAACAGCCGGCCTTGAAGCTTCGATGGGCATACACAACACCTATACGTGTGGATCACATTACATATTAGTAATTCATGGTGTATATTGGAAAACCTGTCTTCGCTGCACAAATACAACCTAGCAAACTTGACACTTTTGAGCATGTATATCAACACCAAGGTTATCACGATTTCCATATCCAAATAACATGCAACACAGACTGGTAAGATATATGCTGCATTTTCAAGAAAACGCAAATATATTTATTGCATGCTGCAATACAGAGTACAACATATACATAAATCACATGAAATATAAACATGCACAATCACCAAACACATCGGTAAGTACAAGAACATGTACATTCCCCACAAAGGTACCCAAAATATATGTATTGATCAAATCTGTTGTTAGAGAAGAAACTATGTATAGCGGCACTGAAAGAGCCTGGGTTGATTCGCAGTGTTTTGGGCCACATAAAGGAATAAATTTTTAGTATTAGGCTCCAGTGAACGAAAATTCAAGTTTTGATGCCTTAAAAAAGGCATATTGCGAAGGTGAATTAGGGAAGCAATTGAAATGCAGAGCAAACGCACAAGAAAGACACCTGTTATTTTGTACACTAATGTAATCGCAAAGCATTATGAAAAGTTTGGAAAGTCAATGTAAAGCATAACTGGCCAACATTTTTCAGACTGAAACAATACTTTCCAAGCATAGACATGCTTTAAGTGAGGTTTATGCCAGGAGCCTTATTGCTAATTTTCTATTTCCAACAAGATTACTTGAGCACAAAAAATACGTAGAATTTTTTAGTGCCTACATAGTTTGTCCTCTTTTGTGAAACGAGAGTTCTCTGGGTTAAAGGTGCTGTGTAGCGGTTTTTCTAAATACAATACCAGTTTCTATAAATTTTTGTTTTTAACTCTAAGGCACTGGTACATATACAATATATAGTTTGAAAATAGGTTCTTACTATAAATCAAAAGAGTGCATATTCCACATCTACTAGTGCCTGGGTGCAAAGTGCAGTAGGAGGCCTGATAAAAACAAACCACTGTTGATTAAACGATTTTGCTGAGCACAAAATGTGGACAGTGTTTTAAAATACATAGTAAATTTCTAAATTATTTGCACTTAGATACAGTAATTCAAGATTAAGGCATGCTATAGCATGTGAGCATGCAAATTAGCAAATATGGTTTAATAAATTAGCCATACTCTGGTTACTAAAAGAACACAGGCACAGGCAGTCATGCAAAAGTTCAAGTTAAATATCACACTGTTAACATTTGCCAGCAAATGGTCGTATCAAACATTATAATTATACTGAACAAGGGTAGTTTCTTGGGATAGTTTGCAATTAATGAGATAAAATTACGTACAGCTTGAATGACAAGAACTGCGAGAGATGACAGACTGCGCTGACTTCCAACAATATTTAATTACGTTGCCACATCATGCGTATTTGTACAAAAGCGGGCATGCACAGAATATGAGTCATAAGGGGTGTCTAACAGCAAGTGACTGTACTAAGAACATCGTCCTTTGAAAAAAATAAACATTAGAATTTCTATCTGTTGAGATACAAGACTTCACTAGGGGTCAGCACGATAGAGGGGTCACTAACGCACACACTAACTAGTTTTCTAGTGAAATCTGCTTCTACAGTTTCCCGGATGACGCGTGTCTCACTAAAGCTTCCGTACCTTCAAAGAGGGGCACGCAGCCGCAGTCCCAGCAATGGATGCCGAAGTGGCCTTGAACAGTGATATGGACGTTGTTATCGTGCTCTCCTAAATGATTGTCTAGGCACCTGCCTGTCTGTCCAACAAAGTCAAATGAGATATTGTAAAGCTTTGCCTCCTTAACAGCCTCAATAAATCTTGCTCACACGAGATGCAACATAGCGTTGCTGCACAGGCTGATTGCCTTTCTTGGGTTGGCTACCTTTTGGCCTTAATTTCAGCCATTGCGGAACAGCTTCTGAAGTGCACAAAACATGATGAGCGCGCTCGGTCAAGGAACCAGCCGGTTGAAAGATACAGGTTTGCAGTGTTACCGTATGTTCATGATGTCTCCCATAGGCTAAAAAAAGATTAGGAAACCTGCAGAAATCACAGTCCTTTTCTCAGCCCCGGAAAAGCTGGCAAGGCTCTGTAAGTGTGTAAACGCGCCTAAATCACGTCAGAGTTGTTGCTCTGCCGGGCACAGAAAACGTTTTGCTATGTGTGCAACGAATGTGGTTTCCCAAATTCCCATTTTGAGGCAGTAAATATATTGGACAGATAGGCAGGCGCCTAAATGATCGTTTAAGAGAGCACTATAACAACGTCAATAACACTGTTCAAGGCCACTTGGGCATTCATTGCCGGGACTGCGGCTGCATGCCCCTCTTTAAGAGACGGAAGTTTTAGCGAGACACAGCTCACCCGGTAAATTATTGAAGCTGATTTCACCAGAAAACTGGGTAGTGTGTGCGTTAGTGCCTCCTCTATTACGCTGACCCCTAGTGAAATTTTGTATCTAAACAGATAGAAATTGTGATGTTTTTTTTTTTCAAGTGACTATGTTCTTTTTACAATGACTTGCTGTTAGAACACCCCTTCTGACTGGCTTTCATTTTCTGCGCAGGACCCCTCTGTGTATACACACACGATGTGGCAACGCAATAAAATATTGTTGAAAGTCAGTGGAGTGTGTCTCTCGCAGTCCTTGTCCTTCACGCTGTACGTCATTTTTTATACTGGACAGCCAATACTGATTCAAAATTAGAAAAATATAGTACACATCTGAGCTGCAAAAATGCAAGTGATGCAGCAAATGGCCTTTAGCTTTCCAAAAGAAAAAGAAATGTTCACGGTTAACCACGAGGTGCAGGGACTCCATTCTCTGAGCATCTTGACCAATAAATGCAGCGCATGGCATTGCTGGAATCTTGCATCCTGCATTAGCAAAATAAGAAGAGAATCATGAGAATTCAGTCCGTGCAATTACACATGTACTTTGCGGAAAATTTGATAAAGCAACAAGCTCCTCAAAGTAACAAACTTAATTAATCTGACAGGGCAGAATGCACCATTCAGGCAACTGGGCAAGACAAGTGAAAGGTAGGAGAAGTTTCTATTTTGCAAATTAAAGAATTGCATGTTACTGTGAATGCTAAACCACTATGTCATTGTGAACACAAGGCACATACAGCAGCAAAAACATAAATTTACAGTAGCCTTTTCACCATAGAAAATAAGAGTGAATAAAGTTTTAAGACTACCAATGACATCTCTCAACAACAGACATTTGTCCAAGAGTGTGTATGTGACCTTAATACAAAATTGAGATTATGAAATCTGCAATATACCTGCATTACACTTTATAAGTACTGCAGGTGAGAAGCTTACGGGATATGGCACATTAAGAGTGAAATGCACAAGGCATTAAAAAATAACTGTTTTTACACAATTAAACTAGGAGACAAAGAGAACTGTTTTACAGAGAGTGCACACAAAATGAACATGAGGGAATCCCCACTGGCATTCTCATTTGCCCTGCAATACATGCATCCAGCCCAACAATATCCAACTCTCCAATGCAGTTTATTAGACACTTTCTGCATCCTAAAATTTATCGTGTATTTCTTATTTACTAATTTAGTAAGAATGGACATTTTGGCATACTTTCCTCGAAAATTTAGCATGTGTTGTCAACTATTTTTCTTAGAGCACGCCCCCTTCTTTCAATGGGTTAGCTTGACAACGCACTGACAAGTAGTATTCCCTTATTTAAACTTATGATCCTTCCTCATGCTCCCACTTCATGCTCTAAACTGTGATGCCACTCCGATGCAGTTTGTGTTAATCTGTGACTTTTAACATGGTCGTTCTTTCTGTAGCCTCTCAACTAGAGCCTGAAATTTCTTGTCTCCTAGAACAATCGTCTTTCTTGCCTAAAACATATTACACGGTTACCCCTCATAGGGGTGGGGGGGTACTGTATATGAGTTTTCACATATTCAATGAACCTCAGAGACAACCATTTCTCATCCTGTGTTGCTACTACCCGCATGAGTCACAATGGTTGTAAATTGGCTACCTGCCCTTTCTCGCTTAAAAGTACATTTTGCATGTGGAAAATAACCACAAGCCTCACATTTCATTGAATGAGTGCTCCTGTGCATGTTTTTTTTTTCCGTCCTGCAATGGCTAAGTTCAATATGGTCAAGTTGTTTGAAAACTGTCTAGCCTCAACCAATACTTTGTGTAGTTTCAAAATTATGATCCTTTCATTTTTCAAAACTTGTCCCAAATTAAGCATGAGACATTTTCATGATGCAAATGAGGTAAGGTTGTGCTCAGAGACTACGATAGACCTGCTATATCCTGCAAAACTATGTGAAATGAAATGTGCTTGCAATTTTCGTGAGCAGCTAGCGCAGTACAATTAGGCACATTACCTGCGGGAACGTTTTTTTAACGCTCCCGAGAGGTCCTGGTTTCTTGTAATTTCTTCAAATCCCTTGCAGTCTAGATTGCAATCCGGTGCATTTTGATTTTGATATTGTATTCAAAATAAAAACAGCTGAAATATTAAGGTTTTGATAATTATATGGGAATAAATTAAAGGTAGAAGAGTGTAATGCAATGAGCAAATAACAAGCTCATTGCAGAGAGTAAACAAATATTCCTTTCCTGCAAATAAACTGGTAGCAGGAAGGTAATACGAAATTAGCAGTGAATGCACAATAAAGAATATGATGCTACAATGCCCAGGCATTCTGTGAATATTCTTGCACAAAGAAAATCCTCATTATGAAAGACCATCAAGAAAATGCAAATGTCTACATTGGATCAGCAGTCATACCTGCAGTATGCACTGTACCATCGGCAATATTTACAACCACCGACAACTGCACATCATATCAAGCTTAGGCGGCCAAGGAGCCCGAGTTTTAAATTATAACTTGACTTATTATATTACACTACACAACTATATCTACTTACAATGTTGTCTTCTCAACCGCTTTCAAGAAGACATTAACCATCTGTCTGAAGGCGAACGCAAGTGGCTTGCTCTTGATGGGGGGAACCAAGGCTGGGCATTGTGAAATTGCTGCTACCATCTGCATGACCTGCGAGAAACGACGCTCTAAGTACAAGATAAACAAATGCTTTTAGAGCAAAAGACAAGATCATTGGAAATGAGCCTCGTTTTGGTTTGCACGAGAAAAGCCAAGAATATGGACTTTGTGCTGCTTACTGAAGAAGAAGCAAGCCTCCTTCCAGATGTTGCAGTCATGCATTAAGATTGTCACACAGCTGCATGCTTGTATGCTGCTGTCGCCAGTATGCTTTGAAGTTTATTATTTCAAGTAAAATTGATTATTGTGTTTTCTTGCCAATTCTTGGCAAACAGACCAGCAATGAAATAGCTCACTTACACACATACTCCCTTTTGAGGAGAGAATTCACACACACGCACGCATGCATGGGTGCACACACACACACACACGCACACACATGCTTCTACCACATGAGCAGCTTCCTGTGCTTGACACACATACATTTTTTTTTATCCTGTGTCACTCCTACTGCTAAGGCATAAAAAATCCTTTGAGTTAACTCCAAACTCCTCAACCTACACCTCCAGCTTAAACACTTTCTCGAGAGCCAGGACAAGCCTTCTAGCTTCCCCAGTGCTCCAAACTGTAGTTACGAATTTCAATAGGGCTATAGGCGACAGCTCTCGAAGGGCATGCAAATTACACGGAGACCTAAAGCTTGTATAGGATACCTCTAAAGCACAACACATCAAATTTTCAAAATTCATTAAAGCTCCTGAAGACAATTGCTATATACGTAGAACGTCTCGAATAACCTGCCGCTAACAATTTCAGCGGTTGTCTGCATCAAAAGAAATGTGGGCTAATGGGAAATCCACGTCTTTAAGATCGGAATTATTGTAATGGCGAAACGCACTACCAGATTTCTTAATCATTTATTTATGCTCTGGATGTAACGTTCCTTTCACAATAAAAAAACAAGGATATCGATTCATCAGGTCATGGGAGGAAAAAGGACGAAGCGTATACTTGGCGCCTTCCCACTGGTCCTTCCGAGAAACGGCGCCTCATACAGCAGTTGTCCAGGGTGGCTTGAAACCACACTCGGCTTTCAGGCGGGAACACTCGCTGCACCAAATCGGAAGAGTTTCATTGCGAGTAAAACTCTACCGGCCTCATGCAATACATACGCACGCACACAAAACGCAACCACACGCACACACAAGTATACGCACTCTCAAAGCGCAGACACAAAAGCGCGCACGCGCACATTGATGAACACAAACAAGCACACATACATGTGTGCAGACAGACACGCTAACACGTGCACGCACACACAGCGACCCACAGACAACACACTCACAAAACACGTACGCACTAGACACGCGCAAACACGCCGGCCCATACAAACCGGCATGCACTGAACGCACGCGCGCGCGCGCACGCACGCACGCACGCGCACACACACACACACACACACACACACACACACACACACACACACACACACACACACACACACACACACACACACACACACACACACAGCGAGCCGAGCGCATGCACGCACACACACACAAAGCGAGCTGAGCTGAGCGCACGCACGCACACACAAATCAAGCCGAGCACGCGCACACGCACAGACAAAGCGAGCCGAAAAAATGATGAAGGCGTCCGGCAAGCAGCAACAGCAGCACGCGACCGCATCAGGGAGAACCAATACCGCGCCGCGGTTCCTTCGAAAAGTGGCTAAGCCAGTCCTTTTTCTACGCGATGCAAAAGTGGTCGACCACATTTAACTGAAGTGTGAACGACCGTATTACAAGCAGCCGCGCTGAACGCACAAGAGAATCACATCAATGAACGTTCAAGCGCTGAGAAACAAAGCGTAACTATGCAGGCGCACCACGCCCGATGTAGATTTGACAAACATTAGTCACAAGGGACGAGATCGAGGTAGTTAACTTGCCCTAGTAGGAGTGCAGTTGCTCTTGCTCTTACATTAGCGAATTATGAATTATGCTACGAGATCACAGTGAGATATTTCTAAAGCGAACAAAACAAATACCAAATAAACGGGCACTTGCCTGAAAGTTTCCATCATGCCAGTACTACTGACCGGGCACGTTGCAACTTCTCGTTTCAGCCTTCGTGGATCCATCTTCCAGTGAGTACGAACGCTTTGCTTTGAAGTGGGGCACGAGTAATACACAAAGCATGGGCCACATCTTTTTCTACCCCGCGCGCAAAACTAATCACACGTTTAAAATTACTTCGCACAGCGCGCGACGCGCACGCACGCGAAAACGAGCATGATGACGCAGCTTCCGCCTTCCCGTCCTGCCGCGCGCCGAAGTGATGGTACAGCGTCGGCCGTCACTTCCGGTCGCTTTTCATTGGGCATGGGGCAGCCGCGCAAATTGAACGTTTATTCTGACAAGTTTGCTTGCTCGCATGGCCGCCTGTTTGCTGCTGCTTCGTTGTAGTCTCTAACTAGAGCGGTGAGGCGGGTAGTTGCTACTACGTTTCGTGCCGGGCATTTTATTTTGGGGTGGGGGGCGCAGTCTGTGCTGCATCACTGAGGGTACAGTACACAAATCGGGACCGTGAGCGAGACGATCGGCGCTCTTCTGCTGGTGCGATAAGATTATTCGCTGCGTCCGAACGAAGCAACTTTGCGAGGTCACAGCGTAGTTTCAGCGATATCATGGCTCGATAAAGACGCTCACATCTTGGTCGTGCGACAGCGACGCGTAAACATTCATGAGGAGACTGAAGACTGCGTTTGCAAGTGCGTATGTTCTGGATAAGAAATTACAGCTTTGACGACACCAGCCCTTAATATATAGGCTCAGCCTTACAAGCTGTATTTGAGGATGCACTTAGAAAGCAGATCAGTAGCTTAGTAAACCTCTGAATCAATTAGGCAAGGCACGTGGAAATTCGGGTTTGAGAACTTCCAACGTGATCTCGCCTCTATAACTCTTCTTTATGGATTCACCATGCAAATTGTACGTTGATGCCTACAGCAGAGGCTCGTCCAACAACACGTCCCTGTTTGTTCAGCAATGTATCCAAACAGCTTCTTCCATTTCACCACTTTTTGTTGGGCTATTAAGGGCACCGAAATATTAGTGCAGAATTGCGCAAGTTGCTCTCGTGTTTTCGCTCTGCTACTGCAGTTTTTCTAGAAGTGTTTAATTGCATGTTAATATTCCTGTGAGCACGAAAAATAATGATAATGGAATTGTTAGTGAAAGGGCGTTCTTTTTCTGGATGATACATTTTTGGAGTGGCCGTCATGCCAGTAACATCAGAATCCTTGAAGAAATATCGACCGTCACTTAGGAATGGGAAAACTTAATCGCTTCACGCATCTACACTTGCAATTGTCACGTGACCATGATACGTTAGTTCATACATTGTCACGTGTTCTTCACAATTCTACCTTAATCTCCCGTAATCCACCGTGCTATAGTTTGTACGAACCTTAATGCAATTTATTCCACCCTTATTCACATTATTTACCCATGCATAATTGCATCATACTTAACGTTGTTGTATTTACTACCTTCTGTATCACTACTGACGTCATACAAGACGGTGATGACTTCACATTTTATTTATTTATTATATACATTCAAGGCCTAGTAGGCACAACAGAAAGAAGTGATGAAAATATGCAATAATTGCAATGCAGCGCAAAAATAGAAAATCAAACCATAAGATAATTTGAACGGCGACCTTGAATTAGTGGTGTCACAAATTGAGACTGTGGAGGCGGGAAGGTGGTTGCATTCAGTGGCTGTTCTTGGCAGAAAGGAAGAATGGCACATCAATTTTGTGTTGATGGTCGATGCGAGACGAGAACTTGGTGTGGTGAAAAGATTTTCTTTAAGAGAAGGGTTAAATTAGCATATTCTATGAAAAAGACAGAGACGAAAGTATTTGCGACGTAACCAAAGGTCAGGTTCACCTAGTGTTCTTTTCATGGACGTGACGCTAGAATGAAGTGAATAATTTGAGAGAATAAAACGGGCGGCGCGGTTCTGAATGCTTTCTGAATGCTTTCAAGGGAAATGACAAGATTGGCATGAGCAGGGTCCCGTATGGATTGTTGTTGCGGAGAACGCCACCTTTCCTACCTGGAAGGCCATGAAACGCTTTCGCATTAAAAATGCAATACATACACACATTGCTCAATGCGTGGACGTGTACACTTTACTCAGATTTATGCATCAATACGTTCAACACCCCTCAGGCGTCGATTTAACACCCTTCTTTGAGCAAAGTCACACCTTATGTGTGGTATCCACCCTTGTGATAGGGTGCTTTGGCCGAAAAGGGTGCTAGAAAGGTGTGGGCATAGGTGTAAATGCCGAAAGCACCCCTATTAACACCCACAAGGGTGTAAAAAGTTTAGTGTGTAGGCCCAGTGCTATCTTGTACACCCTGCGGATGAGGACGCTGATCTTGCCTTCTTCTCCCTTGTACCAGTTGTGGAATGCCGCGACGTACGCAATATGGCACATAACGAAAGAGTGTATGAGTCGTGTAAGACTCGCCTCCCTCATTCCGTTTCTTCGGCTGGTGACCCTCTTGAGAATTCTCATGGCGATAGCCGTCTTGTACTTCAATTTACTGATTGTTTCGCCGTTGACGCCGTTGGCCACGCTTATCATGCCGAGGACCCTGATTCTCCGCACTATCGGGATGGTTGCTCCGTTTCTCGTGCGTAGTTTGATCTCTTCGTATTCTCGCCTGGTCGTCGCCGCATTCCGACCACACCCGGGTGGTCTGCCCCTCTGCGTGGGGCGGTAGAGTAGGAGTTCCGACTTTTTCGGTGAACATCGTAACCCCGTACTCAAAGGTCTGTTGTCTCAATTGCTTGCTGCAGTGCCGTTTCGATGCGACCGTCGCTGCCTTCGTGCACCCAGAGGTCATCGGCGTATGACACACCCAAGAAAGTGGGTGGGGAAACGGCGCCGTGGTAGCTCAATTGGTAGAGCATCGCACGCGAAATGCGAAGGTTGTGGGTTCGGTTCCCAATTGCGGCAAGTTGTTTTTTGTTCCACTTTAATTTCCATTAATTTATCGTTCCTTTATTCCATTTATTAAGCACAAGTAATTTCCCCTATGTTGTCCTTGGTGTCAGTATTTGTTGGTTTCTTAGGATATGACTAATAGTTTATATATTTATCATGCTGGTTCACCAGCCGCAGTGATCGCTGTCTTGAGCAACGCCCTGGGTCTCATGCAGGAGGCTAGCGTAGACATTTAGTGATTTCAAGCCTACTAGACTTGAAATGCGTGAGAGCGATGCCGGTGTATCACAAATATTTGATAGAGCCTGCCGCTTAGACTTTTCGTGGTTGCCTTAGGTTGGTCGTACACGAGCGTGCGCGCTTATGTTTTATGTTTCAGTCCGTACGCCAAGCGATCAGATAGCGAGCAGATTTACCACTTCATGCTGGTAATGCATAGACACCGGTTCTCTTCGTCGAATTAAAACCGACATACGCAAAATAGTTCACAAGACGTACACACACCCCGGCTGATATGCGCGTCACATGTTTACGCCCCCAAGAGATATTTCCGCGTACTGTAGTTACCGATGCACCGAAAGGCTTCCCTGACGACCTTATATGAACGGACATTGCGTAAATTTCACAAAGTACTATCTAAAACATCTCGAAATCATTCCACAGCACGCGACAGCAATACTTTCAAGCAGCGCCGTGCCGGATCGCATAAGCCAGAGAGGAGGAAAGGCTCATCGCGCTCCCTTTCCTCCTCGCCCGATGAGAAGCTCAATACCCAAGTTCAGAGGGAAGCTACATAAAATGATCGAGAGGAGGGGGAGAAGAGGAAAGGTTGCGCTATCTTCTGCAGCCCTTCAAGGATCACGGCTACCAACACAGGTGGTGTTGGCTCAGCGCCACATCACAACCCCCTCCTCCCTCTTCGGACTTGCCCTTTCATCCATTTCGCTCTTTCGGAGCCCACTTCCTGAAACTTTGTGTTATGTGGGAAAGGAGGAGGGGTGTTGTCAGAAAATTTCGGAGGAGGGGGGGTAAGCTCCCCCCCCCGTCTACGCCAATGAGTACTTGTACAATATTAGGCAGTAATGTAGTGTTGTACAATATTGTATACAGTAATGAATAGGCATGTGCAGAGTCAGTGTTCCAAAAGTAAGAAATCAGACTTATAGCAAAGCTTTTACCGAGGGTCGGTCTCAAAGCGACTGCATCATCGTAGGTAAAGGAAAACTACGCCCGACGGGAAAGATTGCCCGTAGTAAGTTGTTCACAGGCTGTCGAAACAGTGATGGGTAAAAGCAGCTCAATGGGGGAAAAAATATTGCGCTCCATATTTGACGAGAACAATTATCAAAACAGCTTGCACTCCTGAGCATGTACTGATGCTTGAGACGTCGTTAAAACAGCGTAGGCGTCAGATCGGAAAATCAGAATACCCGACAGAAGTTACTCTTTCTTTACTCTTTCTTCACTGCTATCCGGCGCGGTGGCTTAGCGGCTGTGGCGTTGCCCTCCTAAGCACAACGAGGTTACAAACAAAACCGATGTTGACGACCAAGTTGATCAGTTTGTGGAACTTGTTTTGAGGAGCGTGCGCAAATACATTCCCCAGTACAGGCCTAAACACTCTAAATATCCCCACTGGTTCTCATCTGAACTCATAATTGCCCTAACACATATAAATCGCGTGCGCCGAAAATCTATAATTCCTCTGCCTATTGAGTGGAGAGAAGAATTCCGCTTTTTTCGGGCTCTCTGTAAACACCTCTATAAGTGGGATCAATACTCATATATTGCATTCTTGGAAAAGAGCGCCTCCGACCGGCCGGCGGAATTTTGGACGTGCATCCGTATATAAGCGCTCTAATATACGTAGAAAGTGTTTTCGCCTGCTTGACTCTATAGAAGTCCAAGCATTGGCGGATTGTTTTGCTGCCCATTTCTCATATCTATATTAAGCTACAGGTCTCAACGCTGGAGTCAAGTCATCAGCACACGACGGCTCGTACGTCTAGCGCTGTGTTGTTTGATGAAAAGCTCATCCACGAGCTCCTTAAGAGCTTGAAGCATTCCCTATCCTGCAGCCCTGATGGCATCCCCTCCGCAAATCTAAAATCTTACGACAGTATATTTGCTCCAGTAATGATATCAGTATTTAACAACTCTTTGACTACTTCTACTTTCCCTCACATGTGGAAAACTGCTCGCGTTTTCCCGGTATTTAAGTCTGGCTCTAAAACCGATGTCTCGAATTATCGCCCGATTTCTCTTCTCTGGGCCTCGTCTAAGATTTTTGAGCTTATCTACACAACTGGTTGTCTTTTACTGCTGTGAACTTACTCGTTCCTTATCAGCATGGAATTCTCATCGGCCGCTCCACTATCAAAAATCTCGCAAGTTTCATGACACAGACCTCCGCGCCGGTACTTCGAAGGGGGCAAGTTGACACCATTCACTCTGACCTCAGCAAAGCTTTTGATGCACTCAGACACTCACTGCTTCTGATCAAACTTACGCACTTTGGTGTTGACTCGTCAATTGTCAGTATCTTTGCGCATTTAACTTCTTGATCGATCATGTTATATTAACGTCCATGGTAAAGCATCTTTTTAAATTGCAACTGGCGGCGTCCCTCAAGGATCAGTATTAGGATCACTGCATTTACAAATTTTTATTAATGATTCCGTTATTCGGAACTCTTCTTTCCTTTTATATAGCGATGACATCAAAATTTTGAGAAAATTTACACTGTTGATGACCGTCACACCCTACAGTCGGACCTGCTTTCCTTTTCTAAATGGTGCAAAGATAATAATGTCTCCTTGAATCGAGCTAAGACCACAGTAATGACTTACACTCAAAACAGCAAGTATTTCTTTTTCTTATTCTGTAGACTCTGTACTGCTGCGTATAAAGTCTGTGAGATCAATGATCTTGATGTACGTTTTGATGCAATCACACTTTTCTGCTCATACTAAACGCTTAAGAGAACTTCTTGCTGGGAAAGTTGGTATTGATGCGCTCTGTCCCATTGTCCTCTCTTTTGTACTGTGTGTTGTGTTTTTTTGGCATCTTAAAAATAGGTATAATGAATGCTAAATGCGTTGCTATGCGGGGTAAGCGCTCTCTTCGCTCTGTTTGCTATCGAGGGAATTCAAGTCTCCTACACCGTTCCGAAAGTTGTACTGAACTGTCTGAACTACTGAACTGTCGCTCTGTTTACAGACTATCGAGGGAATTCAAGTCTCCTACACCATTCCGAAAGTTGTACTGAAAATTGTACTGATCTGTCTTCCTCAGCTTGAATATGCTTCGGTCGTCTGGAATGGCTTTCCCAGATCCAACGTTGACATTTTAGATCAGGTCCAGAAAAAGTTTATAAGCATATATTATCACTGCTTTGAAAACACTCACATTGGACCTCGTTCTAACACTGCTGGATTATTTCCATTGCCCTTACTTCGCACCTGACGTAATCCCGCTGACCTTCTCTTTCTCTTCAAACTCCTTCACAGTATCCTCACTTGTGCCGAACCCCTCAGTTGTGTCATGCTTCGTATACCACGCAAGATCACCAGAGAACATAGACTTTTCCATCACCCTGCCTGTCAGCAACAACACGCAACCGTCCACAGAATACAGCGTCTTTATAAAGCTGATTTTCATAATCTTGATATTTCTCATAACTGACTCTCATTGTTCTTTCCGAGCTTTGCCTTGTTGTGTCTTAGTTTCATGCATTGTTAAACGGCCCCTCTCCTCCTTTTGCTTTTATATTTACATTGAGCTTTGTTGTATCTATAGACTCTCTTCTTTTCACAATTCTTTTTATTCATTGCTTCTTTTTAAATTATATTCCCCTGCAGTGTTCTTGTTTTTTGTTTTTGGATTGTAACGTATGCGTGCGCCTGCACTCAGACTTTGGATTGTTCCTGGGCATGGTAAATAAACATGATTGATTGATTGATTGATTGATTGATTGATTGTAGGTTGAGGCTTAGACCGGCCGGTTCGGGTTAATTGTCTTGAATTTTTGGTGGCAATAAACATTATTATCATTATCAATTATTATTATTATTATTATTATTATTATTATTATTATTATTATTATTATTAGTAGTAGTAGTAGTAGAAGTAGTAGTAGTAGTAGTAGCAGTAGTAGTACCGAATAAAAACATGAAATTTCATGTAGGCAACCATTAAATGGTTTACCTGGAACTTCAAAAACCAGCAATGCACATGAAATGCTGAGCATAAAAGCACATCAGATATCGAGCAGACAACGTACACTATTGCATGCCACCTGTCACTACATACGATGGAAAGTGCCATGCATTAAAACGCGCGCAATGCATGTTTCCTGTATTACCTGTTATAACGCGTAAACCGCACACACTCCAACATCTGTAAGGAGCATACGTTGGGCACACAGCTCTGGGCTGCAGCATTCAGTACATACGTTAGATGCATATAGCTCGAAATCACTTAGGCTACCTTAAGTATCGTACTTATCATGCTAAAGTCAGAAGATAAGGAAAGAGTACGAAAGTAACATCACTTGCCGAAGCAGTTGTGGAGCATCACCTATCGTGCAGCGAGCTTACGCAAGAACCACAACACGAACTGTTTAAGGGTTTAAACGACTGAATTTCGTTCCCAAGTCACGCCCGTCAGGTATTAGCCGCAGGTGAGGATTCACAAGCTGTTGCCCGGTGTTGCTCGGTTTCTCTGCCATCGCAGCGAAGAAACGCACGTCTCCAAGCAAATCGCCTATCTCTATTTGCTTAATATGGCTGCGAATCCTGCCGCTATCTAGGGCACGGAGAGAAAGGCGCAGCTTCATTCATTCATTCATTCATTCATTCATTCATTCATTCATTCATTCATTCATTCATTCATTCATTCATTCATTCATTCATTCATTCATTCATTTGCGTTTTATTTATAAGGCTCAAGCTGACCGTACCGAAGGTTATTCCTTACGTACCGTTGTTGGCTGCTGTTATCGTTCTTTATGCCGTAAAGTCACCCAGCCATTAGTAAACATGGTTCATTTCTGCGAACATATGACCAGACCTTTCGCTGGCAAGGATAAAGCAAAATGCGACTGTGTCGTCTGATGAAGAGCTCGACGCGACCGATATCAGTACGCCCGAGGCCGCCTTCCTATCCTACACACATCCTGATCAACTACCGGCAGCACCGCCACTTAAACTGGGAGGAGTCAGTTATATTTTACAGCTCCCCTGAATTCGTTTCTTTCTTTTTCTTCTTTCTCTCCTTTCTTTAAAAAAGAGCCCCAGAGCAACACGGAGGGAGGCACAACAGTGCAGGGCTCCGGATCATCAAAGTAACTATATTCTAGCTTTGCGGATGGACGCTTAAGAGGCGCAGCGCGCGCTTTTGCCGGAGGAGCCGCTCCTGCATCATTGACTTGTCAGTTACTATATGGGTGGCGTAAGATACCAAGATGCAGCAAACGAGTTATATACTCGCGCAGGCGGCACTACGAATTATTGCAATATAATAGAAATAGACACTCCAAGCGCATTTTCACCGTCGTCATCGCCCTCGCCATCATGTTTCGTATATAAAGTCCAAGTGCGATTAACTCCTATCGTGCTCTGTCTGATGTTGGTGAGAAGGAAATTACACGAGGGTGAGGCGGCTCGATGCGCATAGTATTTCCGCATGCCCAATGTTGGAGGTCACGTGATGAAGCGTGCTCTAAGGGAGGAGGGCGCGCGTCTCTTCCTCTAACCTGGTCGTTGCTGCGCGTGGCTGTCCGCGCGCCTGAGCGCACACACGGCCCACGCTAGCCCACGCGCGGTATCTTGGAGGCATCTCTAACGGGTCCAAGGCTATAGCAAGGTTAAGGGCGAGCCCAGGCGGCGGCTTCCTGCTCACTGCGTTGCCAGGCGCCAAGTGTTAAACATCACGTAATCTCATGTTTCCGAGACGCGCTGAAGCGGGAGGCAGCTAGAAGCATTCGCTCCCAGCTTCTGGCGCTCTCCATCGCGCCAGCGATATGACAGTGAGTGTTCGTGCTCATCGAGTAAGATCTTTTCATGTTTGCCTGCGGGACATCATGCTTGTTCATTTAATTATTAAGCGCACGTTCGCTGCAATTCATACGGCTGAAAAAACTACGCACCTGACTTTGTATAGTTATCTGATACCTTGCTATCGCCATCAATGCTAAGCCGTTCGGGCAAAGCTGCGACATTTTTCTGCCAATAGCTGGTCATATATACCAATGGTCTCGTGTGAACATCAGCCTCCTTCCCCACTTTCAAGTTTAACTCACTGTTCTGAGCACTCTACAATACCGCGACGCGTGCATCTACAATTGTGCGCGCAAGAAAGAAAAACAAGGACAGGATATTTTCTATACCTCTCTGTATATTACTCTTCCAGAATATCGGAAACGCCACAGCCACAGAACAAAACAGAGGTTTGAAGTGCCCGCGCTAGTTCTTCGTGACGTGAAAGGATTTTGACAGTGTCTGTTGTTCGAGTTCAATTAATGATTTACCGATGAACAACATTATACTGCATCGCAGAGAAATAAAGATTCCCAAACATCCCTAACTACCTTTAAATTCGTGAAGTCGTACTAAAGCGTACCTGCACTGCAATTCGGGCGCGAAATTCGAAAACGGGTAGCATTGCTCTGGATTTTCTCCGCTAGTGAACAACTTTCCCCGCCCGAACGAAGGAGAATTGAGCCTTCAAGAACACAGTAAGAATAAATAAATCAAGCGAGAAAGAAAAAGAAACAAAGCACGCAAACCTAACGCAAACCTAGATGACACGGAGCTTGTTTTACTTTGCGAGGTAGCAGCAGCAATCATTGACGGAAACAACGGATGGCCTCGCCGCCTGTAACTGTCCGCGTCGCGAGCGCACGTAGGCGATATATGATGCTCGTCGAGAAAATAATGGTTATTAGAGCTTTATGTCCAAGTACATTTAAGGCACCGTACACGTTGTGTCACATCCGTTCTGGGAGATTCGCCCAGAAGGAGCATTTACCCAGTGCCAAAATTGTCTCAGAAGAACTTCAGTTTGGCCTAGTTGGTGTTTACTGGAAATCATATTGACCGCAAAAAACATAAACAGCACAGGCGGTACCGCCTGTGCTGTTTATGTGTTTTCTTCCTCTGTCCCCGTCTTTTTTGCGGTCAATATGATTTGCCGAAATTGTCTGTTGGGGCGCACACCCAGCGCTCCAAACAGTCTGCTAGGCCTGACTGCATCCAGCAGCAAGGCTTCGGGTGCCAGGTGCCAGCTGGAGGGGGGTGTGGGGGCGCGTATGTCTCACGACGTCCCTATTTCCGCCAGCTTGACTGGGCGTAGATGATAAAATGGCAAAGAATGCTCCAGTAACCAGCAGCCCGAGCTCGTGTACCCGATGTACCAGATGTGTGGCGACGCTGAATTGTCAGTTGCAGCTTTAACATCGCACGTAATAATTTGCACGAATGTGCGGGCAAACGAATTTAATTGGCATGGGGTCGCTTAACTATACTCGCCTTTGCGGAACGGTTCATGTGCTCGTGCGGTGCGCTCATCGCCGATCATGGTTTGTGTGTCGTCGGTATATACAGGGTGTCCCAGCTAACTTTAACAAGAGATTAAAAATATGCGAATGCCACGTAGGTGGACAGAATCAAGGTAGTGTTGTTTGCCGTCGCTTGGAGATACCCAAATTATTTTTTTATTCCGCTTAATTAGGTAGTTCGTCTTGTTAATTAATCAAATTTTTAGATGTTCTAGTTAGATTAAAGGTGTGAGTGAAAAAATTGGAGAGCAACATGATAAACTGCCAATCTAGCTTTCTGTTGCTCAATACGTGCGACGCAAAAGTGTTTTACCGATCGTGAAAGAAGCCCGCGAATACACGCAAAATTTCCGCGCGATGGACAGCTCGATGGACTGTGCATGGCAGGGGTCATGCACGGTATCCAAGGTGGCTGTGCTGGTGCTGAAACATCACCGCCACTCCCTCACCGGAAATTTGGGATATCCTCGCCTTGCTTACAACACCAAAGGAGGGGGGGGGGTGACAGAAGGCCATGGGCCCCGGGTTTCATACGATCTAGCTACGGTACTGCCGATGAGCCTGAAGATATACGCGAAACCATCGCTTGCCGCTGACAGTGATCGGGGCCCTGCTGATAAAATGCGACCGCCGGCCCCAGGCAGGATATTTTCTGGCCGCGTATTAGGAAAGGATGAAAAAATGTCAGCCCCATGATAAGTGTAACTGCAATGAGCATAACTTGACCACGTGAGTGCAACATCAACTCTATGTGTAGTCATGGTTTAGCGCCCTAATGTACCTATACGGTTCACTATTTTGCACGTAAAATCAGTGTGCGATCGCGGTCGCGCGTCACTACGCAACAAATACAGGTTGCGCTGCTGAGGACATCACACAATTAACGTCCTATCTGTGGTCTACTTTCCTGCATTGAGTAGAGGGCAGAGATGATGGTCTCGCTACGGAATGGCTGAGTGGCCATCCCGTAATCATGGTCAAGTTTAAGAAATTCAAAGGCGTACGCCTTTGAATTTTCTAAATTTGACCATGATTGCGCACGTTCTCTTTACCCCAATGTCCCTTTTTCTTAGCCCCTTGCTGCATTCTGGCGAAGCTCTCATTTCTATCACCTGTATTGTCATTACAAACAAAATAATGCAACTAGTTTCTCAATATTCTTTTTCAAGTGCCTGTGAACAGATGTTTGTGAGATCTCGCGAAAAATTTACGATGGTGTTTTTTATTTTTATTTTTAAATAACGTTCATTTGCGTAAAAACTTCACATTTGAGGCGAATTGTAGAAATGGTAATTTATGATACAATCACAATATGTAACAGAATCGTTGAATAGGTTAAGGTCTCACAGTCCACCGAATTTCAATATGCTACATGAATTGGTTTAGTTGATAAAAAGTCGCAAACATAGCAACTTTTGAAATGTGTAGCAAATTAAGCAGTTATTTTAAATCACTTACGTTTTGCACGGAAGCCTCAGACCGTCCTAGCTCCAACAACAACTTGGAGTAGCTCTGTATCGCCTCAGCCTGAGCCGTAAGCGATGACCTACGCAGCCGTCGCACGCCGTCAAGGTCCCCCTCCGCGACCGCGCCAGCGCCCTGTCACGCCGCAGTTCCGTCGTCCGCCGCCGCCACCGCCAACACGACCACCCGTCGCCCAGCGCACCTACGCGAGGAAGACGGACATTTGGCGCGCTCCTGACCACCGCCCGCTCTGCTACCACTGCGGAGAAGCGGGTCATGTCTACCGACGATGTCCATACCGGGAGATGGGACTGCGAGGTTTCGCCGCGAACGCTCCGCGTCCGCAGCAAGGTGAACGGCCCCGCGATATCGCCGACTACCTCGCCGCTACTCAGTGGAGCTCTCGACGACTGTCCCGTTCGCCGTCACCAGGCCGCTACCTGTCGCCGCAGCGCCGACCATACACTGGCCCAGCCCGGGGCCGGTCAGCGAGCCCATATCCGGATAACTAAAAGCAGCAACCGATGGAGGTGCGGTTGCTGTTCGTCGAACTGACGAAGATCCTCCGCCTCCGACGAAGACACCGAAGAAACTACCTCGACGACATAACGACACGCCGCCGTCCCGACGAAATCGGGAAGCCAAGACTACACCGATGAAAGACGACTTGACGACGCGACGTTCCAACTTCAGTTCAACACGACGCAGCCGTGATCCGACGCCAAGACCTAACTGTAACGCAAGACAAAGAACCACCGACCTCGACGTGCTTCTCGACGGCCACGCAGTGACCGCCTTAGTAGACACAGGAGCCGATTACTCCGTCATGAGTGGACCCATCACCGCCCAGTTGAGGAAAGTTAAGACTGCATGGGAAGGCCCTCAAATTCGGACCGCTGGAGGACACCTGATAACGCCGACAGGGATCTGCACGGCAAGAATTACCGTTCATGACCGGACTTACCCAGCACCTCCACCAGATGTCACGTGGTAGTGACGTTAAATGACACAGTAGCAGTACTGTGAAAGACAAAACTAGCTTTTATTGGGCGAACCTGTGCCCACAAAACAGGCTACATTTACAGCATAACGGTAGCGGCGAACACAGTCGGCGATCGTCGAAAATATGATCAGCTGGTCAAGCGCGTAGGCTTTTATAGAGCAGTCGTCGAATGTTCAAGACTAATCGTTTGGACCCGCGTGCTTTCCACAAAGTTCTATACCATTCGCGTTACGCGATGAAATCAGATAACACAAGGTTCGGCGACAACAGACAGCTGGGTAGAAGCATCGATAACTTTCCAGAAACGTCGGATGCGTCCCTCGCTGTGCGATTACACTTGTTAAGCGGCGAAACGTGGTCGCCCGATAAAGATAACTACACGTGTCAATATTGTATTTCACATTGTTGTGAATTTGCGACAATGCATTGTGCATGAAATGGGTGCCTCCAGACTGAACAATTTCGCTATTTTTTTCCTCCTAGAATATTCATTTGGCAAAAAGACAGCTACGTTTTCTTTCGTGCTGCCGAATATTAAATATTCAATGGAATCTAAGATATGAATTTTTTTACCCGTGTTGATCTCTCGTGGAATCAGCCAGGTACACATACACCCGCACACGCATGCACACGCGCACGCACAAACACCCACGCATACACACGCACAAGACAAGCACAGACACAGAAAAGTGAGAAAACTTGTGCAAGGTGAGAGCGTATAGACAGGGTGCTCATTCTCTTGTCATTCTCTTACGAAATATACTCGCCCTCGTTGGACTTTCTTCGTCTTTGTGTTTCCTTTTCACCGTTCATTTTCCTGTAGATAGACGGATTATCCCGTTCTTTTCCCAAATGTGCTTTCTGCACCAGTTCCTGACTGCTAAAAAGAAAAATGAACCCCACCGATGTATTGAGATCGGAGGCGCTAGGCGCGGATCTCGAAGGAATATGAGACAATCGTTGCTGGTCTGGTCCTTATTTATTTTAGAGCGATAATTGAACTAACTCTTTTATTTTATGTAGTACCATGTAAGCCAACGTACCTTAAAAACATTTTTCTTGCCGTAACATGCCAATTTATATGCGTTTATGTTGCCTGATTTTTATGACTACATACAGAGTGGCTTAAACTTTGCAATTCAAAACTTTTTCCATTTTCTCAATAAAGGCGCATCACTATTACAAATTATTTATTTTCTTTTTTTTTAAGTACATAATCCTTGAATTTGGTTTTGATAGAAGCTGTTCGCAAGTGTATGACAAGCTAGAGTAGAGTGTACTAGAATGGGGGAGTGTGTCCAACGGAGGCCCCGACAAGCGGCGAGGGTGAAGCAAAAAACATTGAAATTTGCGGCGGCGCTGCAGTCGCCTTCTTCTGATGTTCCGGCCAATCCGGTGCCTCGGCGGCCCGGCGGAACCACGCCTACCGACGGAGGCTACGGCGGCGCCCAGCTGTCGTCTGCTCGACGCGCCGCCGTCTCCTGAACACGCCGTCGTGCTTGTGTTTATTATTTCGGCATTTTCTCCATAATTGATTTTTGTACTTAGTATGTAAAAAAAAGAGAGAATTCAATAAAATTACTGCTTCGTCATGACTGGAGGTTCGTCGCTTCTGTCAAACGATGCCGTCTGCACGATGTACACGCGCGCAGACGGCCCGCGCGCAAGTCTATGGTTTGTCTGGTAACTCGGCAGAGTGTTTGAAATATGAGAGAATGACCACACCTAGTACATCCCGGCGAAAGAACTACTGTTGCGTAGCGGGTTGTGAATCCGCATACAGTAGGTTGAAAGGTGAGGCCAAGCTCTCGCTCTTCGGCGTCCCGAAAGATGAAGAAAGGCGCCGAGTGTGGGAGCGCAATCTTCACCGCACCGATCAGCCCTTGGAAGCTACCGACGCAATTTGTGAGCGGCACTTTGAGGCAGAGTACATACTGAGACATTATGTTCATATCATTGACGGCCAAGAAGTATCTGTGCAGCGTGGAAAGCCTGCACTGCGGTCTGATGCCGTACCCACAATCTTGCCGTCTCTTTCAGAGTGTCACAACGAGCAGCCCCCACACAAACAGGCCACGCGAAAGAGACCGGCCTCACAAACAATAGATGAAGGCCTACCACCAAAGAGAACGCCCCAGCTAAGAGCTGAACCATCACGTACATTGGAGTCATATGAAAATGGAAAGCTGCGCGAGCTCGAAGACAAGGCATTTGAGCTCGGGGATGTCCTCCCGCCAACCGAGCACTGGGCAATCCACAAGTTTTGTAATTACGATGGAATTGCTTATGTTTTGGCCTCCCACAGTCGTGATACAGAAGTCGTCAGCATTGAAAAGACCGTGCTCATGAATTACGGGCCTGATCCAAGTGTGGTCATTTGTCGGACATATGTTCGGAAGAAACAAGTGTCCGAAACAATATGCGACAATGTTGATGATGCAAAGAAGGTCCTGTACGCCGTAGACTCCCTCCATCCTTGTAGAGGTGCAGGGAAACCGAACGATTTCACAAAGGTAGCCCTTACGAAGACACTCCAGCAGCAAATCTCCCATCCAGATGACCTTGTCTTCAGTACCAAGTGCACAGGAGCAGTAAATCAAGCAGGTGAATATATACAAAAATTGTTTGAGGTGTTGCTTGCACGTACATTTTGAAATTAGATAATCGTCGGCAAGATCTAGCCAAATAACGAATTCGTATGACCCTCAATGCGACTATTCACGAACAGTACATGGCTATATATGTTCGGGACAGTTGCGCGTGTAAGAGGACGAACAGAGGGAAGGAACGAGGTAGATGGACAGAGCGCAATTATCAACTGGTGTTATAGGTTTGGAAGCGGTATATTCCCAGGGTAAGCTAGACGAGGTTGAAAGCTCGATTGCCGCAATGCCAGCTGAACCTGTGGAGCACGCTGGTGTGATTGTGGAGAAAAGCGACTCGAGGCTAATTTATTACACTGCAGGGTATGTGGCGAGGAAGTGTGTCTTAAAGCTAGCATGCTCGGAATGCAAAGATGTACTTCTCTTTGAGAAATCTGTCGCCACAGCTGAGCGGCTACCCTCACAATTTACGGAACAGTGCGACTGGGGTGGACTTCTATACCCCTCCCGGGAGCTCTACAAGTTCATTGCCGCCCTTGAAAACTTGTTTACTGAATGTTTCAGCCTTTCAGAGCTGCACACAGAGAGTATCTCCGATATCCTCTCTCTGGTAAAAACCCGCCGTGGTTGCTCAGTGGCTATGGTGTTGGGCTGCTGAGCACGAGGTCGCGGGATCGAATCCCGGCCACGGCGGCCGCATTTCGATGGGGGCGAAATGCGAAAACACCCGTGTGCTTAGATTTAGGTGCACGTAAAAGAACCCCAGGTGGTCAAAATTTCCGGAGTCCTCCACTACGGCGTGCCTCATAATCAGAAAGTGGTTTTGGCACGTAAAACCCCAAATATTATTATCTCTGGTAAAAACAAATTTTCTGAACTCGAATGCTGTCGGCTGTCCAGACCACAAAGAAGAAGTAAGCATTAAGCTTGTTTCTTTCTACGTGCTCACTCGCCTTCACTTTTTAGTTAAGGGAATCAACAGTGAAAACACATCAAGGAGAGAGAGGGCGGAGCACCTAAAGCTAAGCAGGATTAAATAGAGGCTCATGTTTCCGCACATGCGCCTATGCGTTCTGTTAGATTTGTTCAGTCTGATTCCAGTGCGTCAGTGTATAAAGCATCGGTAAGTACAGTGTCTCGCGAAGACGTGGCTACTCGACAAATGATTTTCCTCATGAGGAATATGCTCGTCTGTTCATGTTCTTTCTTTCAGATTTTATTGTTTCACGGTAGACGGATCGTATATAGATCAATCTACTCCCGCCTTATAGTTTGTTTTATGCCCTGCACATTTTTAAAGGACGATTTCGAAGCTATCTGAAGGCTTTTAGTTTTTCGAAGAGTTTAATATTGTTTTTAGTGCATCCTTGTAAATACCAGAACTTGTAAATAAAGTATCATACCTCGTCTTTGATTTCAGCGCTTTTGTCATTGTCTCTTTGTGCTGGATCTGTGAGAACGTTTTCGTGTTTCCAGGAAATGGTCGAATTGCATGGCTTATTATAGAACCTCTTATACCAAAATTATGTCAATAATTATAATAGTGATAACTGCATATTTTGATATAATAATTGTATATATGACCGTATTAGTTCCCGAAAAAATCATGCTCACCGCGTGGCACGATTGCTGGTGAGAATGAGCGCGTTGCAGGACGCGTAATAAGACGAGAAAAAAAAAATACAAAAAGAAAAACAGACTTACTCTCCAAGATCAGAAATAAAAAAGGAATAGCAAACTTACTCGACCTTGCATAAAAACAGCCCAGCTTTCATCAGAGCGGCTACTTTCATGCTGTTGCATTAGTAATATCAGTTGCCTGCATTTAAACCAGATAGTTTAATTGAAACATCGCCTGTATGATTGACCCTTTGAAACGTGGCCTTCTCGAACACGCCTTGAAGCCCTTGATTATGCAATATTTAGCTAAGGCCGCACGTCACCGAGACACATCTAATTTCATATGCGTACCCGCCATAATGTTCCCCAATTTTTACCGCATTTGATATTTCAATCTAGTATAAACAATGCGTTATGCATTATTTACCGAGGGGACCTCGAAAAGCAAGTGCGTCTCAGGTGCAGGTGGCATAAAAATACGGAAAAAATGGCTATTGCGTAAATATTTTCCAAACACATAGTCATCCTACACACGCAAAAAAAAAAGTGCTGCACGTAACAAATAATGTACGTGACCCACATTCTCCCTAAATGTCAAATTGGTGCCTTTATTAGGGCATCGGGGAAATTGTTAGCATTCAATATATCGGCCTTAGGAAGGAAGAAAACAAAGGTATTTACCAATTTTTATTTGACCCCTTATTATGCCACACAGTTCATGTTAATTCCTGTACCTCATCCACTGCACATGATCCCCATTTCTTCTGAATATGAGCTCTGCATTTCGTTATCTCTTGACACAGTGAAACACGCACATAAGGTTTAAAGAGGAAAGCAGACTGAAAACGCGATCCATCTCACTTCGTGGCTCCGGCTAATCCAGGCACGGTCATCCTCGAACGCAACTGCAACGCGGCGCCCGACCGCGGCCGTGTTTTTTTTTTTTTTTTTTGTTGGGCACGCTCTCCGACCGGCGCCGCCGCGGCCTCCGCCACGCGCGGGGGCGTGGCCTCCAGAAGAAGGCGATGGTGGCGCCCTCTGGATTTTCAATAAAAAATGCCTCAGCGCGGAGCCCTCGTTGGACCCACTCTCCGAATCTAGTACACTCTAGCTAGTGGTAGCGCGCAGTGGCCATACTTTAATGAATGTTTTGACGTTGCCAGACTTTTAGCGACAATAAATAATAGACAAAGTATTTTGGCATTTAATACCTTTTGAATGTTTATTACACATTGTGTATAATTACTTCAGCTTTATTGTAGCAAATTAGTTTTACAATTATCATTGTTTGCTGACTGTTGTGGACGTGTTTTGTACATTGTTGCCTAATTTTTATGTATCAGTTGCCGTAATTATACGTTTAATTTGTTATATTTCTGTTCATTTGTGTACCCGCCGTGGTTGCTCAGTGGCTATGGTGTTAGGCTGCTGAGCACGAGGTCGCGGGATCGAATCCCGGCCACGGCGGCCGCATTTCGATGGGGGCGAAATGCGAAAACACCCGTGTACTTAGATTTAGGTGCACGTTAAAGAACCCCAGGTGGTCAAAATTTCCGGAGTCCCCCACTACGGCGTGCCTCATAATCAGAAAGTGGTTTTGGCACGTAAAACCCCATATATTATTATTATTATTATTCATTTGTGTAGATAAAAATAGTTCCCTATCTTGGAAGTTATTGAATATTTGCTTTAGCAAAGGTGGTAATCAAATAATAGTTTGTGCCATTGTGGCTAGCCTAGCATCATGTGCTAGTGTGGCGCAGTTGTGAACTTGTGAATGCATGCTTGCGTCGATGATTTCTAGACAACAACGTAATTTTAGTTGTTTACGTAGCGTAGATTCTCAAGTGCCGTGTCTACGCGCTCCAGCAGTAGAGTGAGACCAACACGACAGCTTAAAATACATCTGTGAGCTAGCGCTTAAGCCGTTCGACCACGTCCAACCAAGCTCGTCTGTCGTGTGCTCGCCTACGGCGCTACGCGGAATACCTGCCAGCTGTGAGCACGGTGCTGCAAGATACGTCCACTGTTGTGGCTAGTGATTATGGAGATCTTTCTTTATTTCCGTGTCGAATCCCGCTGTGCCTTATATATCTGTAGCATAGTAGACGTTCCAAATGTATTACATATTTCGTGTGGTAGCCGTATTTTTCTCGAAAGTGCGCCTGCGTGCGCGCCAGCGAGCGACATCGTCCCGCTTGGCTCCTCGTAGTCCGTGCAGACGCGTGCATCTGCGCATACCGTGGCGCAATTTTGCTGCATGGGCGCTTTCCGCGCCTGTGTGCGGTAGCACACGAAGGCATGGAAGTTATACCGGACGACGTGATTTCGTAGTTAAAGCCCAAACCACGTGAGAGCTATTTAGTGCGCGACGGCGACGAACGACGGTCGCGCGAACAGTATCGCTTGTTCTTGTATCGCTCGGTTCTGGAAATCTCTAATTTGTCGCTCGTCGCCCGGAAGTGCTGTGAGCGAAGTGGATTTACATCAGGCAGGTACTATCGGTTCTCGCACGGAACGGGCAAACGGCCCACTTTGGATGCGTGCAAGGATAAGAACCTATTGCAAGACCTCCGGAGATACGCCATGCCGCTCTTTACTGCTAAACACGTCAACTTGAACTAATAAAGCACGCGTCGTGCCAGTTTCTGCGCGTATTTCCTGCCCTCGTACCGGCAACGCCAGGAAGACTTTTTTCGCTTAAGGTCGTCGCTCGCGTGTGGTTCGACTTGCAGGCGACGAGTGAACGCGACAGCCATCTCCATCCCGTCACTGTCGCGCTCAAGATAGCTTGCATGGGGTTTTATACTTCAGTATTCGAAAGCGGTGTTTGCCATCAACTCTCGGCAAACATTTCAGTTCATGTTTCACACCATGAGTTATGTGAAGTTGAACGACTCCATATCGTATGCGCAAGTGCTGCAGCCAGCCGATACCGGTTATACGAATTAGCATAAAGTTCGAGGATACGATACACGTGGCTCTTGGCTCGCAACCCCTAGCTGTATATCCTTGCATGCCGCGACGTCCCCTCCCCCTCACTCTTTTTAATAATTGGAAAGATCGCGTTCCGCAACTTTTTTTTTTGTGTGTGTGCAGTGGTAAATGCCGGCGTGCGACGGTGTGGTCGATATCAAATATGTAAGTGCAACGCAACATGCTTGGGAACCCCGAGATTGGCGTCAAACGCAATTATCGAGGGTTATAAAATTTAACGGGCTTAACGTATGCCTCATTGGAATAATTTGCAATTGCGCGTTCTTTTATTGCGTTCCAGTGATCTGTAATACTTCTTTTCCCTCGCCTTGCGGTTCAGCGACTACACGTTCTATGTCAGCTAGATTTAGTACGTTTTTACTATGGGTGTATATATTGGAAACTTTCCAATATCGAATCAATATAGTGGGCTATTCGATACGGTGTCCGAGCTTGTGTTCGTCGTTGAGCTCATTCAGCTCGTGTTCAGTCGTTGTTCGTAAATGCGAATATAATTCCAATACTTTTCGAATATTTCAAAACGTCAACGTCGCCCAATTAAACATTAAGCCATAAACGAGGGATCCAAAAGAACAGTGATTGTTCCGCAAATATATATTTCTCAATAATTCTTCCAGAGCCAATTTAAAAAACGCTACTAGAAATCTTTATTTTACACTTTCGCTTGTTTACTTGTTCTTTCTTCCTGCGCGAGTCCATTTGATGTTCCTTGTTCGCGAAGTAAAGGAGTAGTGTATCTCAGAGGCGTACCTGTGAGATACACCTTATTTCATTTTTCTTCTGCGGGTTTACGCGTCTTTATGGCGAATTATGACCGTCAAGCCGAGCTTGACGGCCTGATTGCGGGCACTCTAGACGGCCAGGGTTTGGTCGTTGAGTTCGGGGCTGCCCAAGAGCGCAGCCCACCTATCCTCGCTGAAGGAGGAGCCGATGGCTTCACACTCCCACAACACATGGTCCAATGTTGCCCTTACTCCACAGGCAGGGCAGTCCGCACTGGGATACCTTTCAGGGTATATGGCATGAAGACCGGGAGGTTAGGATACGCACGTGTTTGTAAAAGTCGAAGGGTAACTGCCCGCGCCCTGCATAAGGCGGGGTGCGAGAGGGGGAATACCCGTCTTGACAGATAGTATTGTGTGGTGATTACATTAAACATGAGCAAGGGTTCCCCGCGGGGCAGGGCAACGTTACTAGACTAGGCTAGTCTAGTAACGTTGGGGCAGGTGGACTGCTGAGGCGGCGCGGTCAGTGAGTCCTCGCGCGGCCTCGTGCGCGCCCTCGTTAGGGTTAGAGAGAGAGCCCTCAATCGACCCCAAGTGAGCGGGAAACCAAATGAGAGAATGCGGAGAGATACTTATGGCGCTTCGGAGAATGTGGAGTGCCTGAGGGGAGACCATACCGGTTTGGTAGGCCTTAATGGCTACCTTGGAATCACTATATATTGCCTCTCTGCGACCATCGAGCACAGCCAGCGCGATTGCAACCTGTTCGGCTACCGCGGGCCTCGAAGTGCGTACCGTAGCGCAGCAAGTGAGCCTTGAATTGGTGTCGACGATGGAGACGGCGGGTGCCTCTTGTTGGACATATGCCGCGGCATCCACGAAGCTTGCCTCAATGTGGTTATTGCGGACATGCTCGAGTAGAGCTGTACCCCTGGCCCGACGTCTGCCGACGTTGTTTGCGGG
The DNA here is from genome assembly GCF_038994185.2 of Dermacentor albipictus. NCBI lineage: Eukaryota > Metazoa > Arthropoda > Arachnida > Ixodida > Ixodidae > Dermacentor > Dermacentor albipictus. The sequence goes on along the minus strand of NW_027225574.1, from coordinate 6,343,663 downwards.
GTGCATATTGCGGGGAAGGGGGGCGATTTGCAGTTGACACCTGAAGTCGCTGGGAATCCGCACGGCGTCGGGGCACTGGTCGACAGGATTGAGGCCCATCTCGTCGAGTATCTTGCGGCCCGTCGGAGTGCCGGATAGCCTGAGCAGCTGCGAGTGCTCTTGTGCCTCGATAATTTTTTCGAGCGTGTTGTGGACTCCGAGCTTCAACAGGTTTTCGGTGTGGGTGCTTGCAGGTAAGCCGAGGGCAAGCTTAAAGACCTTGCTGATGAGTGAATTAAGCTTGTTCCTCTCTGCAACATGCCAGTTGTGCATGGCCGTCGAGTATGAAACGTGGCAGAGAACAAAAGCATGTATAATGCGGATGAGATTGTCTTCCTTGATTCCCCGGTGCCGGTTGGCGATCCTCCGAATGAGGCCGAGAGCACTCTACGTCAAGGCGGTGGTCTTTCTGAGTGCGGTTCCATTGGCACCGTTAGACTCGGTATTTATCCCCAATATTAGGAGTGAGTTCACTCTGGGCACCGGAGACCCGTCACCAGTGAAAAGCCGTATTTCGCTTAATTTCGGACGCCGGTTTCCAATCATGATGGCCGCCGCCTCTGGCTTTTTTCTTGTAGAGAAGTAGCTCAGATTTCGATGGAGAATATCTGAGCCCAGTGGGGTGGAGGAAGCGCTCGGTCGCATCGATGGCGCTCTGCATGGCGGCTTCAACTTGGTCGTCGCTCCCGCCGACGCACCAGATGGCGATGTCATCTGCGTAGATGGTATGGTTGATTCCTTGAATCTTCGCGAGCTCCTTAGAAAGCCCGTTCATTGCGATGTTAAATAATGTTGGCGAGATGACTGAGCCCTGAGGCGTGCCGCGTGAACCGAGGGTGATCTTTTGCGAGAGGTATCCTTCGATCTTGAGCTTGGCAGTTCTCTGGCTAAGGATCGGATGAAGTCGTAGGCCTTCTTCCCGAGCCCGAGGCCGGCAATAGACTGGATAATGAATTCGTGTGCAAATTCACTGGCGCGAGGAAAACGTGCCTAGTTGCCACCACGGGGGCGATGACCAACTGCTCGTCACGGCCTCGGATATATGAAGCAGAGCGTGGTGTCTACTGACTCAGCCGCGCAAGAGAAGGGGTGGACGCGACCGACGTGAGGAGAGCTGTTGAGCATACGCAAATTTCGGCGAAAGTGGTCAATTCAATATTATTTCTGGGCACATAATTGACTCGTCGTACGTGTTTCACCCTACCAAAGCCCTCGCTGAAACGTACAGGTTCTGCCATTAAACCTTCCAAAATTGGTGTCGTCTACTCAAAGGCATCGCCTGCTCAAACGGGCGTCACTGTATGCCAGGCGTTTCCGCAAGAGTTCGCCGCGGGCAATTTACTCGCAGTATATGTATATGCAACGAAGGCATCGTGCGTAGGATGATGACGGCTTCACCACTGCTGGTAAGAAGTTGCGAGAGCTGACATATCATAGTTATTTTTTTCTTCTTTTCCTTGCAGAGGACCCTCGCACATGCAGAAGATAGCCGATGTTTCTTTTAGTTAGCTTGCTCCTCTTAATTACATCTCTACATTGGTATTATTAACCGAGGGTTCCGTTGCAGTCTTTAACTTTGGGACCCTCGTCTGTGTATTGTCTATTACCAATTCATTGTACTTAAAGAATAATAAACTGAAACAACCTGATGTCTTGATAGAGCGGTATTGGTTGAGCGCGCCAGTATGAGAATAAAAAAGGACGAGGTGTCACCTTGGCTCGTACATTCGTTTTTCATGCTTGAATAATTAATTAATTGGAGATCAGGGGTGCCGTCTGGCAGAGTGTGTGGCGACATGGCAGCGCGACGAATGTACTGTTGTAGCTGCTGTTGACCGAGCTGTTGGCGTTGCAAGCGCGCTTCTTTTGCAAAAAAAAAAAGCTGATTCTTTGTCCCCGCGCATGCGCTGCTAACAGTGATCTTCTAAACTACAGACTCGCACTTTTCTGTCTCCTGCCTTACGTCACAAAATTCACCCGGGAATATACCCTACTTCAGCCTGCAAGTTTTGTCCTGCTAGCAGAGCGGACCTTGACCACATTATGTAGCAACGCAAGAACCACTCCCCTCCCCCTAACCTTTGTAGAGTTTTAAGTAGTAGGGAGCTGTGGGAGGCTGCCATGCGCAGCTACAACCCCGAACTTCAGGAAGCTATCCTGAGGTGGGCTGAGGTGGTAGAGGAGGCCTACCGCGAGTAGGATAACCTCCCTCGCCTTCTTCCCGCACTTCCTTTCCCTTTAAGATGGGATAAATAAAGTTGTCTCTCTCTCTCTCTCTTTCCACTGTAAATCGTTCATTCAGCTGACGTTCGGCGCGATATGCCTGGGTCAGCTCGCTGAAAGAGTGCATGCGCTCCCGGGAAGAGCTCGACTACGATTCCGCCGCCGCCCGGTTGATGAGACCTCGGCCGTGGTCATTGGCGGCTTCGTTGCCGGGGTTCCCAGAGTGCGCAGGCACCCAGATCAGTTCCACCTGGCGGGGCGGGTTCGCGGAGGGTGAGCTGAGATTGCGGAAGGCGGTCTCGTGGACTCGTCCTCGTGCAAAATTTATCAGTGCGGTTTTTGAGTCGGAAAGGACGTACCGAGCATTAGTGTGTGTAAGGGCAAGCGCGATCGCCGCTTCTTCCGAGGATTCCGGGGTGGATGCGCCAGGAAGGTGGAGAATTGCGATGGGTTGGAGAGTATTGTTAACGGCTACAGCTACCGCGTCTTCGCCCGTGCAGGCCGCATCCACCCATACGGCGTCAGCTTCGTTACCGTAGTATTTGTGTAGAGCTTTTGCGCGGGCTTTGCGGCGGGCTTTGCGGCGGGCTGAATGATAGGTGGCGTATATATATATATATATATATATATATATATATATATAGAAGAGAAGAAAGGGGGTTAACCGAGGGGCCCGATATTTAGTAGTCATATCATAAGAAGCTTCTCGTTTATTACATAACGAGGGTCTCGAATCCGGCAACATTGATGCCTTTAGGTAGCATATGTGGGTTTATTGACCAGTTGCCTTCACCCGAAAAGATCACGTTCTCGTGACGCCTGCGGCAAGAAGGACGTTCCACGTCCGCCGCCAAGGTCTGTGAGTGGTGGCGCTGGCTAACACACCCAGGGTTCTACTAGGACACATAAATACCTAAGAAAGTGGATGGGTAAACCGCTCCGCGGTAGCTCAATCGGTAGAGCATCGCACGGGAAATGCGAAGGTTGTAGGTTCGGTTCCCAGCTTCGGCAAGCTGTTTTTTCATCCACTTTAATTTCCATTAGGTTATCGTTTGTTAATTGCACTTATTAAGGTGAACCATTAGGGACCGCTAAATTATAATACTTTATCTGGAACCGTCCCGCCACCTCTATGCAAAAAAAAAAAAGAAGCAGCTTCTGTGTTTTCAAAAGTGCTTGGATGGCCCCAAGGAACTCGTGATGATGAAAGCGGTGGATTGTTAAACGTGTTTTGGCGGGAAGTGGCCAGCGGCAGTTCAGGCGGCCTGCAAGGCACTTTGCGCAGACGGCTCGCACTGGGGAGAAGCGTTAAGCGCTTAGTGATGCCGGCCACGCGCCATCCGCTACCATGCATTGTAGCGAGGCACGAAAAACAATCCTCGCTGCCCAAGCAAGAAATACGAAATAAAGAAAGCAATACTTACGTGACCGCTACTCTGAAAGAAAACTTGGACTCGGATGCTGTTTTGTCCAATTTCCCAGTGTGCAGCCGACAGTGCCCGCTTTCAAAAGTAGGTGGGGGAGGCAGAGGCGGGGGTAGCATGACGTACTTTGCCCCCCCCCCCCCCCCCCGCGATAAACACGCCTATTGCGCGTGAACGAATAACCGCGGCCGCAATTGCACTTTTAACGTATACCCATTACTTTCCTTTCGCCTAGGGCCCATACAACTTTCGTAATGAACTTGTACGCTCTATGTAAAACGAAAGTGAATTCGGGTTACACAGTGGAGGCACGCAGGGCGCGTAACGGCAAAACTTATTTGCATAGAAACAAAACATGAAGCAGCTGTGTAGTTTGAGTCAGCAGATCAGGACGCGTAGCTGTACCATGCAGTAGAAGTTTCTCTGACGTGTACGTGAACGTCGAAAGTAACCATTCAATGTACTCCCTGCGTTGCATCAATACTCAAGTTTTGCTAGTGAATGTACTTGGCCAGCATGCTAGCTCGGCCGTTTAAACTTGGTACTTGCGACATCTGCTAGCTTGCTCGTGTATCCGCGTGCGCTTTGCAAGAATAGCCCGCAACCGCGAACTTAGTCTGAATATTTAAGGAGACTCATGCATGCCTTGAAATGCATTTGTAAGTATGGCTTCTCCTCAACAAGAGACATAGTGTGGAGAAGCCTACTTCGGCAACTGGCAGTGTTTGTGTGTCTCTAGTATGTGTAACCTAGAACGCTACCCGAGAAATGCTAACCGAATGAATGAACGATTTACGGTGGAGAAGATCACTGTTAGCAGCGCATGCGCGGGGACAAAGAATCAGCTTTTTTTTTTTTTTTTTTTTGCAAAAGAAGCGCGCTTGCAACGCCAACAGCTCGGTCCACAGCAGCTACAACAGTACATTCGTCGCGCTGCCATGTCGCCACACACTCTGCCAGACGGCACCCCTGATCTCCAATTAATTAATTATTCAAGCATGAAAAACGGATGTACGAGCCAAGGTGAAACCTCGTCCTTTTTTATTCTCATACTGGCGCGCTCAACCAATACCGCTCTATCAAGACATCAGGTTGTTTCAGTTTATTATTCTTTAAGTACAATGAATTGGTAATAGACAATACACAGACGAGGGTCCCAAAGTTAAAGACTGCAACGGAACCCTCGGTTAATAATACCAATGTAGAGATGTAATTAAGAGGAGCAAGCTAACTAAAAGAAACATCGGCTATCTTCTGCATGTGCGAGGGTCCTCTGCAAGGAAAAGAAGAAAAAAATAACTATGATATGTCAGCTCTCGCAACTTCTTACCAGCAGTGGTGAAGCCGTCATCATCCTACGCACGATGCCTTCGTTGCATATACATATACTGCGAGTAAATTGCCCGCGGCGAACTCTTGCGGAAACGCCTGGCATACAGTGACGCCCGTTTGAGCAGGCGATGCCTTTGAGTAGACGACACCAATTTTGGAAGGTTTAATGGCAGAACCTGTACGTTTCAGCGAGGGCTTTGGTAGGGTGAAACACGTACGACGAGTCAATTATGTGCCCAGAAATAATATTGAATTGACCACTTTCGCCGAAATTTGCGTATGCTCAACAGCTCTCCTCACGTCGGTCGCGTCCACCCCTTCTCTTGCGCGGCTGAGTCAGTAGACACCACGCTCTGCTTCATATATCCGAGGCCGTGACGAGCAGTTGGTCATCGCCCCCGTGGTGGCAACTAGGCACGTTTTCCTCGCGCCAGTGAATTTGCACACGAATTCATTATCCAGTCTATTGCCGGCCTCGGGCTCGGGAAGAAGGCCTACGACTTCATCCGATCCTTAGCCAGAGAACTGCCAAGCTCAAGATCGAAGGATACCTCTCGCAAAAGATCACCCTCGGTTCACGCGGCACGCCTCAGGGCTCAGTCATCTCGCCAACATTATTTAACATCGCAATGAACGGGCTTTCTAAGGAGCTCGCGAAGATTCAAGGAATCAACCATACCATCTACGCAGATGACATCGCCATCTGGTGCGTCGGCGGGAGCGACGACCAAGTTGAAGCCGCCATGCAGAGCGCCATCGATGCGACCGAGCGCTTCCTCCACCCCACTGGGCTCAGATATTCTCCATCGAAATCTGAGCTACTTCTCTACAAGAAAAAAGCCAGAGGCGGCGGCCATCATGATTGGAAACCGGCGTCCGAAATTAAGCGAAATACGGCTTTTCACTGGTGACGGGTCTCCGGTGCCCAGAGTGAACTCACTCCTAATATTGGGGATAAATACCGAGTCTAACGGTGCCAATGGAACCGCACTCAGAAAGACCACCGCCTTGACGTAGAGTGCTCTCGGCCTCATTCGGAGGATCGCCAACCGGCACCGGGGAATCAAGGAAGACAATCTCATCCGCATTATACATGCTTTTGTTCTCTGCCACCTTTCATACTCGACGGCCATGCATAACTGGCATGTTGCAGAGAGGAACAAGCTTAATTCACTCATCAGCAAGGTCTTTAAGCTTGCCCTCAGCTTACCTGCAAGCACCCACACCGAAAGCCTGTTGATGCTCGGAGTCCAAAACACGCTCGAAAAAATTATCGACGCACAAGAGCACTCGCAGCTGCTCAGGCTATCCGGCACCCCGACGGGCTGCAAGATACTCGACGAGATGGGCCTCAATCCTGTCGACCAGTGCCCCGACGCCGTGCGGATTCCCAGCGACTTCAGGTGTCAACTGCAAATCGCGCCCCTTCCCCGCAATATGCACCCCGCAAACAACGTCGGCAGACGTCGGGCCAGGGGTACAGCTCTACTCGAGCATGTCCGCAATAACCACATTGAGGCAAGCTTCGTGGATGCCGCGGCATATGTCCAACAAGAGGCACCCGCCGTCTCCATCGTGGACACCAATTCAAGGCTCACTTGCTGCGCTACGGTACGCACTTCGAGGCCCGCGGTAGCCGAACAGGTTGCAATCGCGCTGGCTGTGCTCGATGGTCGCAGAGAGGCAATATATAGTGATTCCAAGGTAGCCATTAAGGCCTACCAAACCGGTATGGTCTCCCCTCAGGCACTCCGCATTCTCCAAAGCGCCATAAGTATCTCTCCGCATTCTCTCATTTGGTTTCCCGCTCACTTGGGGTCGATTGAGGGCTCTCTCTCTAACCCTAACGAGGGCGCGCACGAGGCCGCGCGAGGACTCACTGACCGCGCCGCCTCAGCAGTCCACCTGCCCCAACGTTACTAGACTAGCCTAGTCTAGTAACGTTGCCCTGCCCCGCGGGGAACCCTTGCTCATGTTTAATGTAATCACCACACAATACTATCTGTCAAGACGGGTATTCCCCCTCTCGCACCCCGCCTTATGCAGGGCGCGGGCAGTTACCCTTCGACTTTTACAAACACGTGCGTATCCTAACCTCGCGGTCTTCATGCCATATACCCTTAAAGGTATCCCAGTGCGGACTGCCCTGCCTGTGGAGTAAGGGCAACATTGGACCATGTGTTGTGGGAGTGTGAAGCCATCGGCTCCTCCTTCAGCGAGGATAGGTGGGCTGCGCTCTTGGGCAGCCCCGAACTCAACGACCAAACCCTGGCCGTCTAGAGTGCCCGCGATCAGGCCGTCAAGCTCGGCTTGACGGTCATAATTCGCCATAAAGACGCGTAAACCCGCAGAAGAAAAATGAAATAAGGTGTATCTCACAGGTACGCCTCTGAGATACACTACTCCTTTACTTCGCGAACAAGGAACATCAAATGGACTCGCGCAGGAAGAAAGAACAAGTAAACAAGCGAATGTGTAAAATAAAGATTTCTAGTAGCGTTTTTTAAATTGGCTCTGGAAGAATTATTGAGAAATATATATTTGCGGAACAATCACTGTTCTTTTGGATCCCTCGTTTATGGCTTAATGTTTAATTGGGCGACGTTGACGTTTTGAAATATTCGAAAAGTATTGGAATTATATTCGCATTTACGAACAACGACTGAACACGAGCTGAATGAGCTCAACGACGAACACAAGCTCGGACACCGTATCGAATAGCCCACTATATTGATTCGATATTGGAAAGTTTCCAATATATACACCCATAGTAAAAACGTACTAAATCTAGCTGACATAGAACGTGTAGTCGCTGAACCGCAAGGCGAGGGAAAAGAAGTATTACAGATCACTGGAACGCAATAAAAGAACGCGCAATTGCAAATTATTCCAATGAGGCATACGTTAAGCCCGTTAAATTTTATAACCCTCGATAATTGCGTTTGACGCCAATCTCGGGGTTCCCAAGCATGTTGCGTTGCACTTACATATTTGATATCGACCACACCGTCGCACGCCGGCATTTACCACTGCACACACACAAAAAAAAAAGTTGCGGAACGCGATCTTTCCAATTATTAAAAAGAGTGAGGGGGAGGGGACGTCGCGGCATGCAAGGATATACAGCTAGGGGTTGCGAGCCAAGAGCCACGTGTATCGTATCCTCGAACTTTATGCTAATTCGTATAACCGGTATCGGCTGGCTGCAGCACTTGCGCATACGATATGGAGTCGTTCAACTTCACATAACTCATGGTGTGAAACATGAACTGAAATGTTTGCCGAGAGTTGATGGCAAACACCGCTTTCGAATACTGAAGTATAAAACCCCATGCAAGCTATCTTGAGCGCGACAGTGACGGGATGGAGATGGCTGTCGCGTTCACTCGTCGCCTGCAAGTCGAACCACACGCGAGCGACGACCTTAAGCGAAAAAAGTCTTCCTGGCGTTGCCGGTACGAGGGCAGGAAATACGCGCAGAAACTGGCACGACGCGTGCTTTATTAGTTCAAGTTGACGTGTTTAGCAGTAAAGAGCGGCATGGCGTATCTCCGGAGGTCTTGCAATAGGTTCTTATCCTTGCACGCATCCAAAGTGGGCCGTTTGCTCGTTCCGTGCGAGAACCGATAGTACCTGCCTGATGTAAATCCACTTCGCTCACAGCACTTCCGGGCGACGAGCGACAAATTAGAGATTTCCAGAACCGAGCGATACAAGAACAAGCGATACTGTTCGCGCGACCGTCGTTCGTCGCCGTCGCGCACTAAATAGCTCTCACGTGGTTTGGGCTTTAACTACGAAATCACGTCGTCCGGTATAACTTCCATGCCTTCGTGTGCTACCGCACACAGGCGCGGAAAGCGCCCATGCAGCAAAATTGCGCCACGGTATGCGCAGATGCACGCGTCTGCACGGACTACGAGGAGCCAAGCGAGACGATGTCGCTCGCTGGCGCGCACGCAGGCGCACTTTCGAGAAAAATACGGCTACCACACGAAATATGTAATACATTTGGAACGTCTACTATGCTACAGATATATAAGGCACAGCGGGATTCGACACGGAAATAAAGAAAGATCTCCATAATCACTAGCCACAACAGTGGACGTATCTTGCAGCACCGTGCTCACAGCTGGCAGGTATTCCGCGTAGCGCCGTAGGCGAGCACACGACAGACGAGCTTGGTTGGACGTGGTCGAACGGCTTAAGCGCTAGCTCACAGATGTATTTTAAGCTGTCGTGTTGGTCTCACTCTACTGCTGGAGCGCGTAGACACGGCACTTGAGAATCTACGCTACGTAAACAACTAAAATTACGTTGTTGTCTAGAAATCATCGACGCAAGCATGCATTCACAAGTTCACAACTGCGCCACACTAGCACATGATGCTAGGCTAGCCACAATGGCACAAACTATTATTTGATTACCACCTTTGCTAAAGCAAATATTCAATAACTTCCAAGATAGGGAACTATTTTTATCTACACAAATGAACAGAAATATAACAAATTAAACGTATAAATACGGCAACTGATACATAAAAATTAGGCAACAATGTACAAAACACGTCCACAACAGTCAGCAAACAATGATAATTGTAAAACTAATTTGCTACAATAAAGCTGAAGTAATTATACACAATGTGTAATAAACATTCAAAAGGTATTAAATGCCAAAATACTTTGTCTATTATTTATTGTCGCTAAAAGTCTGGCAACGTCAAAACATTCATTAAAGTATGGCCACTGCGCGCTACCTCTAGCTTGTCATACACTTGCGAACAGCTTCTATCAAAACCAAATTCAAGGATTATGTACTTAAAAACCAAGAAAATAAATAATTTGTAATAGTGATGCGCCTTTATTGAGAAAATGGAAAAAGTTTTGAATTGCAAAGTTTAAGCCACTCTGTATGTAGTCATAAAAATCAGGCAACATAAACGCATATAAATTGGCATGTTACGGCAAGAAAAATGTTTTTAAGGTACGTTGGCTTACATGGTACTACATAAAATAAAAGAGCTAGTTCAATTATCGCTCAAAAATAAATAAGGACCAGACCAGCAACGATTGTCTCATATTCCTTCGAGATCCGCGCCTAGCGCCTCCGATCTCAATACATCGGTGGGGTTCATTTTTCTTTTTAGCAGTCAGGAACTGGTGCAGAAAGCACATTTGGGAAAAGAACGGGATAATCCGTCTATCTACAGGAAAATGAACGGTGAAAAGGAAACACAAAGACGAAGAAAGTCCAACGAGGGCGAGTATATTTCGTAAGAGAATGACAAGAGAATGAGCACCCTGTCTATACGCTCTCACCTTGCACAAGTTTTCTCACTTTTCTGTGTCTGTGCTTGTCTTGTGCGTGTGTATGCGTGGGTGTTTGTGCGTGCGCGTGTGCATGCGTGTGCGGGTGTATGTGTACCTGGCTGATTCCACGAGAGATCAACACGGGTAAAAAAATTCATATCTTAGATTCAATTGAATATTTAATATTCGGCAGCACGAAAGAAAACGTAGCTGTCTTTTTGCCAAATGAATATTCTAGGAGGAAAAAAATAGCGAAATTGTTCAGTCTGGAGGCACCCATTTCATGCACAATGCATTGTCGCAAATTCACAACAATGTGAAATACAATATTGACACGTGTAGTTATCTTTATCGGGCGACCACGTTTCGCCGCTTAACAAGTGTAATCGCACAGCGAGGGACGCATCCGACGTTTCTGGAAAGTTATCGATGCTTCTACCAAGCTGTCTGTTGTCGCCGAACCTTGTGTTATCTGATTTCATCGCGTAACGCGAATGGTATAGAACTTTGTGGAAAGCACGCGGGTCCAAACGATTAGTCTGGAACATTCGACGACTACTCTATAAAAGCCTACGCGCTTGACCAGCTGATCATATTTTCGACGATCGCCGACTGTGTTCGCCGCTACCGTTATGCTGTAAATGTAGCCTGTTTTGTGGGCACAGGTTCGCCCAATAAAAGCTAGTTTTGTCTTTCACAGTACTGCTACTGTGTCATTTAACGTCACTACCACGTGACATCTGGTGGAGGTGCTGGGTAAGTCCGGTCATGAACGGTAATTCTTGCCGTGCAGATCCCTGTCGGCGTTATCAGGTGTCCTCCAGCGGTCCGAATTTGAGGGCCTTCCCATGCAGTCTTAACTTTCCTCAACTGGGTGGCGATGGGTCCACTCATGACGGAGTAATCGGCTCCCGTGTCTACTAAGGCGGTGACTGCGTGGCCGTCGAGAAGCACGTCGAGGTCGGTGGTTCTTTGTCTTGCGTTACAGTTAGGTCTTGGCGTCGGATCACGGCTGCGTCGTGTTGAACTGAAGTTGGAACGTCGCGTCGTCAAGTCGTCTTTCATCGGTGTAGTCTTGGCTTCCCGATTTCGTCGGGACGGCGGCGTGTCGTTATGTCGTCGAGGTAGTTTCTTCGGTGTCTTCGTCGGAGGCGGAGGATCTTCGTCAGTTCGACGAACAGCAACCGCACCTCCATCGGTTGCTGCTTTTAGTTATCCGGATATGGGCTCGCTGACCGGCCCCGGGCTGGGCCAGTGTATGGTCGGCGCTGCGGCGACAGGTAGCGGCCTGGTGACGGCGAACGGGACGGTCGTCGAGAGCTCCACTGAGTAGCGGCGAGGTAGTCGGCGATATCGCGGGGCCGTTCACCTTGCTGCGGACGCGGAGCGTTCGCGGCGAAACCTCGCAGTCCCTTCTCCCGGTATGGACATCGTCGGTAGACATGACCCGCTTCTCCGCAGTGGTAGCAGAGCGGGCGGTGGTCAGGAGCGCGCCAAATGTCCGTCTTCCTCGCGTAGGTGCGCTGGGCGACGGGTGGTCGTGTTAGCGGTGGCGGCGGCGGACGACGGAACTGCGGCGTGACAGGGCGCTGGCGCGGTCGCGGAGGGGGACCTTGACGGCGTGCGACGGCTGCGTAGGTCATCGCTTACGGCTCAGGCTGAGGCGATACAGGGGCTACTCCAAGTTGTTGTTGGAGCTAGGACGGTCTGAGGTTTCCGTGCAAAACGTAAGTGATTTAAAATAACTGCTTAATTTGCTACACATTTCAAAAGTTGCTATGTTTACGACTTTTTATCAACTAAACCAATTCATGTAGCATATTGAAATTCGGTGGACTGTGAGACCTTAACCTATTCAACGATTCTGTTACATATTGGTATTGTATCATAAATTACCATTTCTACAATTCGCCTCAAATGTGAAGTTTTTACGCAAATGAACGTTATTTAAAAATAAAAATAAAAAAACACCATCGTAAATTTTTCGCGAGATCTCACAAACAGCTGTTCACAGGCACTTGAAAAAGAATATTGAGAAACTAGTTGCATTATTTTGTTTGTAATGACAATACAGGTGATAGAAATGAGAGCTTCGCCAGAATGCAGCAAGGGGCTAAGAAAAAGGGACATTGGGGTAAAGAGAACGTGCGTAATCATGGTCAAGTTTAGAAAATTCAAAGGCGTACGCCTTTGAATTTCTTAAACTTGACCATGATTACGGGATGGCCACTCAGCCATTCCGTAGCGAGACCATCATCTCTGCCCTCTACTCAATGCAGGAAAGTAGACCACAGATAGGACGTTAATTGTGTGATGTCCTCAGCAGCGCAACCTGTATTTGTTGCGTAGTGACGCGCGACCGCGATCGCACACTGATTTTACGTGCAAAATAGTGAACCGTATAGGTACATTCGGGCGCTAAACCATGACTACACATAGAGTTGATGTTGCACTCACGTGGTCAAGTTATGCTCATTGCAGTTACACTTATCATGGGGCTGACATTTTTTCATCCTTTCCTAATACGCGGCCAGAAAGTATCCTGCCTGGGGCCGGCGGTCGCATTTTATCAGCAGGGCCCCGATCACTGTCAGCGGCAAGCGATGGTTTCGCGTATATCTTCAGGCTCATCGGCAGTACCGTAGCTAGATCGTATGAAACCCGGGGCCCATGGCCTTCTGTCACCCCCCCCCCCCCTCCTTTGGTGTTGTAAGCAAGGCGAGGATATCCCAAATTTCCGGTGAGGGAGTGGCGGTGATGTTTCAGCACCAGCACAGCCACCTTGGATACCGTGCATGACCCCTGCCATGCACAGTCCATCGAGCTGTCCATCGCGCGGAAATTTTGCGTGTATTCGCGGGCTTCTTTCACGATCGGTAAAACACTTTTGCGTCGCACGTATTGAGCAACAGAAAGCTAGATTGGCAGTTTATCATGTTGCTCTCCAATTTTTTCACTCACACCTGTAATCTAACTAGAACATCTAAAAATTTGATTAATTAACAAGACGAACTACCTAATTAAGCGGAATAAAAAAAATAATTTGGGTATCTCCAAGCGACGGCAAACAACACTACCTTGATTCTGTCCACCTACGTGGCATTCGCATATTTTTAATCTCTTGTTAAAGTTAGCTGGGACACCCTGTATATACCGACGACACACAAACCATGATCGGCGATGAGCGCACCGCACGAGCACATGAACCGTTCCGCAAAGGCGAGTATAGTTAAGCGACCCCATGCCAATTAAATTCGTTTGCCCGCACATTCGTGCAAATTATTACGTGCGATGTTAAAGCTGCAACTGACAATTCAGCGTCGCTACACATCTGGTACATCGGGTACACGAGCTCGGGCTGCTGGTTACTGGAGCATTCTTTGCCATTTTATCATCTACGCCCAGTCAAGCTGGCGGAAATAGGGACGTCGTGAGACATACGCGCCCCCACACCCCCCTCCAGCTGGCACCTGGCACCCGAAGCCTTGCTGCTGGATGCAGTCAGGCCTAGCAGACTGTTTGGAGCGCTGGGTGTGCGCCCCAACAGACAATTTCGGCAAATCATATTGACCGCAAAAAAGACGGGGACAGAGGAAGAAAACACATAAACAGCACAGGCGGTACCGCCTGTGCTGTTTATGTTTTTTGCGGTCAATATGATTTGCAGTAAACACCAACTAGGCCAAACTGAAGTTCTTCTGAGACAATTTTGGCACTGGGTAAATGCTCCTTCTGGGCGAATCTCCCAGAACGGATGTGACACAACGTGTACGGTGCCTTAAATGTACTTGGACATAAAGCTCTAATAACCATTATTTTCTCGACGAGCATCATATATCGCCTACGTGCGCTCGCGACGCGGACAGTTACAGGCGGCGAGGCCATCCGTTGTTTCCGTCAATGATTGCTGCTGCTACCTCGCAAAGTAAAACAAGCTCCGTGTCATCTAGGTTTGCGTTAGGTTTGCGTGCTTTGTTTCTTTTTCTTTCTCGCTTGATTTATTTATTCTTACTGTGTTCTTGAAGGCTCAATTCTCCTTCGTTCGGGCGGGGAAAGTTGTTCACTAGCGGAGAAAATCCAGAGCAATGCTACCCGTTTTCGAATTTCGCGCCCGAATTGCAGTGCAGGTACGCTTTAGTACGACTTCACGAATTTAAAGGTTGTTAGGGATGTTTGGGAATCTTTATTTCTCTGCGATGCAGTATAATGTTGTTCATCGGTAAATCATTAATTGAACTCGAACAACAGACACTGTCAAAATCCTTTCACGTCACGAAGAACTAGCGCGGGCACTTCAAACCTCTGTTTTGTTCTGTGGCTGTGGCATTTCCGATATTCTGGAAGAGTAATATACAGAGAGGTATAGAAAATATCCTGTCCTTGTTTTTCTTTCTTGCGCGCACAATTGTAGATGCACGCGTCGCGGTATTGTAGAGTGCTCAGAACAGTGAGTTAAACTTGAAAGTGGGGAAGGAGGCTGATGTTCACACGAGACCATTGGTATATATGACCAGCTATTGGCAGAAAAATGTCGCAGCTTTGCCCGAACGGCTTAGCATTGATGGCGATAGCAAGGTATCAGATAACTATACAAAGTCAGGTGCGTAGTTTTTTCAGCCGTATGAATTGCAGCGAACGTGCGCTTAATAATTAAATGAACAAGCATGATGTCCCGCAGGCAAACATGAAAAGATCTTACTCGATGAGCACGAACACTCACTGTCATATCGCTGGCGCGATGGAGAGCGCCAGAAGCTGGGAGCGAATGCTTCTAGCTGCCTCGCGCTTCAGCGCGTCTCGGAAACATGAGATTACGCGATGTTTAACACTTGGCGCCTGGCAACACAGTGAGCAGGAAGCCGCCGCCTGGGCTCGCCCTTAACCTTGCTATAGCCTTGGACCCGTTAGAGATGCCTCCAAGATACCGCGCGTGGGCTAGCGTGGGCCGTGTGTGCGCTCAGGCGCGCGGACAGCCACGCGCAGCAACGACCAGGTTAGAGGAAGAGACGCGCGCCCTCCTCCCTTAGAGCACGCTTCATCACGTGACCTCCAACATTGGGCATGCGGAAATACTATGCGCATCGAGCCGCCTCACCCTCGTGTAATTTCCTTCTCACCAACATCAGACAGAGCACGATAGGAGTTTATCGCACTTGGACTTTATACAGTGAAAGCTCGTTAATTCGAACTTCAATAATTCGAATTTATGGATAATTCGAACTGTACGATTTGGTCCGGCCCAAACTCCACAAAAGTCTATTTATAAAAAAGTCCGTTAATTCGAACGCGAGAAGGTTCCCTCACGGATAATTCGAACTACGCTCGCCTGGCACACGGCCAGAGAAATGCGCCTACTGCCTACACACAAGGCTGTATCGCTTCCGAAACGGAGAGAACGGCGGGAGAAGGCAAAATCGGAAAAAAATCTAACCGACGCGGGGTCAGCCAGAAGGCAGCGGCGACTGCGGCCTCTCCGTTCTACGTAACCTCCGAGACTTCTTGCCCGTTGCGAATCTCGGAGGCTTTGCAAATCCTATACAGCTGCTAATGTGCGGAGATGGCACGGCAAGCTCCAAAACACAGCGAATCAAGTACGTCGCAGCTGTGCTTGCAATCAAGAACCAACGAATCAGGGCCTTCGCCACCTTCACATGTTCAGCGTCTTTGTCTCGGCAGTCTTCACCGGTTGTGCACCTCTGTTTTCAGCTTAGGACGTATCGGCCGTCGCGATTCATTGTGATGGTGTTAAGCCTCGGCTAACGTTCGTTTCGGTGAACATCGGTGGTGAGGCACAGTCGGACCCAGAGCTTCGACTTGAAGGTGGCGTGTGCCCGCGGCACACACCATCACTTTCTGACACGCCAAATTTCTGACATGCCCTACTACTTCCAAATCGCAGTGTACTGTTGCCCTCCTTCACTTTCGTTAGTTCGAACTTTCGTTAATTCGAACTGAAGCGGTTTCCCCTTGCGGTTCGAATTAACGAGCTTTTACTGTATACGAAACATGATGGCGAGGGCGATGACGACGGTGAAAATGCGCTTGGAGTGTCTATTTCAATTATATTGCAATAATTCGTAGTGCCGCCTGCGCGAGTATATAACTCGTTTGCTGCATCTTGGTATCTTACGCCACCCATATAGTAACTGACAAGTCAATGATGCCGGAGCGGCTCCTCCGGCAAAAGCGCGCGCTGCGCCTCTTAAGCGTCCATCCGCAAAGCTAGAATATAGTTACTTTGATGATCCGGAGCCCTGCACTGTTGTGCCTCCCTCCGTGTTGCTCTGGGGCTCTTTTTTAAAGAAAGGAGAGAAAGAAGAAAAAGAAAGAAACGAATTCAGGGGAGCTGTAAAATATAACTGACTCCTCCCAGTTTAAGTGGCGGTGCTGCCGGTAGTTGATCAGGATGTGTGTAGGATGGGAAGGCGGCCTCGGGCGTACTGATATCGGTCGTGTCGAGCTCTTCATCAGACGACACAGTCGCATTTTGCTTTATCCTTGCCAGCGAAAGGTCTGGTCATATGTTCGCAGAAATGAACCATGTTTACTAATGGCTGGGTGACTTTACGGCATAAAGAACGATAACAGCAGCCAACAACGGTACGTAAGGAATAACCTTCGGTACGGTCAGCTTGAGCCTTATAAATAAAACGCAAATGAATGAATGAATGAATGAATGAATGAATGAATGAATGAATGAATGAATGAATGAATGAATGAAGTTGCGCCTTTCTCTCCTTGCCCTAGATAGCGGCAGGATTCGCAGCCATATTAAGCAAATAGAGATAGGCGCCTTTGATTGGAGACGTGCGTTTCTTCGCTGCGATGGCAGAGAAACCGAGCAAACAACACCGGGCAACAGCTTGTGAATCTTCACCTGCGGCTAATACCTGACGGGCGTGACTTGGGAACGAAATTCAGTCGTTTAAAGCCTTCAAGCAGTTCGTGTTGTGGTTCCTGCGTAAGCTCGCTGCACGATAGGTGATGCTCCACAACTGCTTCGGCAAGTGATGTTACTTTCGTACTCTTTCCTTATCTTCTGACTTTAGCATGATAAGTACGATACTTAAGGTAGCTTAAGTGATTTCGAGCTATATGCATCTAACGTATGTACTGAATGCTGCAGCCCAGAGCTGTGTGCCCAACGTATACTCTGTACAGATGTTGGAGTGTTTGCGGTTTACGCGTTATAACAGGTAATACAGGAAACATGCATTGCGCGCGTTTTAATGCATGGCACTTTCCCTCGTATGTAGTGACAGGTGGCATGCAATAGTGTACGTTGTCTGCTCGATATCTGATGTGCTTTTATGCTCAGTAGTTCATCTGCATTGCTGGTTTCTGAAGTTCCAGGTAAACCATTTAATGGCTGCCTACAGGAAATTTCATGTTTTTATTCGGTACAACTACTACTACTACTAATAATAATAATTGATAGCGGAATTCTTCTCTCCACTCAATAGGCAGAGGAATTATAGATTTTCGGTGCACGCGATTTATATGTGTTAGGGCAATTATGAGTTCAGATGAGAACCAGTGGGGATATTTAGAGTGTTTAGGCCTGTACTGGGGAATGTATTTGCGCACGCTCCTCAAAACAAGTTCCACAAACTGATCAACTTGGTCGTCAACATCGGTTTTGTTTGTAACCTCGTTGTGCTTAGGAGGGCAACGCCACAGCCGCTAAGCCACCGCGCCGGATAGC
The DNA here is from genome assembly GCF_038994185.2 of Dermacentor albipictus. NCBI lineage: Eukaryota > Metazoa > Arthropoda > Arachnida > Ixodida > Ixodidae > Dermacentor > Dermacentor albipictus. The sequence goes on along the minus strand of NW_027225574.1, from coordinate 6,325,631 downwards.
AGTGAAGAAAGAGTAAAGAAAGAGTAACTTCTGTCGGGTATTCTGATTTTCCGATCTGACGCCTACGCTGTTTTAACGACGTCTCAAACATCAGTACATGCTCAGGAGTGCAAGCGGTTTTGATAATTGTTCTCGTCAAATATCAAGCGCAATATTTTTTCCCCCATTAAGCTGCTTTTACCCATCACTGTTTCGACAGCCTGTGTACAACTTACTACGGGCAATCTTTCCCGTCGTGCGGAGTTTTCCTTTACCTACGATGATGCAGTCGATTTGAGACCGACCCTCGGTAAAAGCTTTGCTATAAGTCTGATTTCTTACTTTTGGAACACTGACTCTGCACATGCCTATTCATTACTGTATACAATATTGTACAACACTACATTACTGCCTAATATTGTACAAGTACTCATTGGCGTAGACGGGGGGGGGGAGCTTACCCCCCCTCCTCCGAAATTTTCTGACAACACCCCTCCTCCTTTCCCACATAACACAAAGTTTCAGGAAGTGGGCTCCGAAAGAGCGAAATGGATGAAAGGGCAAGTCCGAAGAGGGAGGAGGGGGTTGTGATGTGGCGCTGAGCCAACACCACCTGTGTTGGTAGCCGTGATCCTTGAAGGGCTGCAGAAGATAGCGCAACCTTTCCTCTTCTCCCCCTCCTGTCGATCATTTTATGGAGCTTCCCTCTGAACTTGGGTATAGACCTTCTCATCGGGCGAGGAGGAAAGGGAGCGCGACGACCCTTTCCTCCTCTCTGGCTTATGTGATCCGGCACGGCGCTGCTTGAAAGTATTGCTGTCGCGTGCTGTGGAACGATTTCGAGATGATTTAGATAGTACTTTGTGTAATTCACGCAACGTCCGTTCATATAAGGTCGTAAGGGAAGCCTTTCGGTGCATCGGTAACTACAGTACGCGGAAATATCTCTTGGGGCGTAAACATGTGACGCGCATATCAGCCGGGGTGTGTGTACGTCTTGTGAACTATTTTGCGTGTGTCGGTTTTAATTCGACGAAGAGAACCGGTGTCTATGCATTACCAGCATGAAGTGGTAAATCTGCTCGCTATCTGATCGCTTGGCGTACGGACTGAAACATAAAACATAAGCGCGCACGCTCGTGTACGACCAACCTAAGGCAACCACGAAAAGTCTAAGCGGCAGGCTCTATCAAATATTTGTGATACACCGGCATCGCTCTCACGCATTTCAAGTCTAGTAGGCTTGAAATCACTAAATGTCTACGCTAGCCTCCTGCATGAGACCCAGGGCGTTGCTCAAGACAGCGATCACTGCGGCTGGTGAACCAGCATGATAAATATATAAACTATTAGTCATATCCTAAGAAACCAACAAATACTGACACCAAGGACAACATAGGGGAAATTACTTGTGCTTAATAAATGGAATAAAGGAACGATAAATTAATGGAAATTAAAGTGGAACAAAAAACAACTTGCCGCAATTGGGAACCGAACCCACAACCTTCGCATTTCGCGTGCGATGCTCTACCAATTGAGCTACCACGGCGCCGTTTCCCCACCCACTTTCTTGGGTATTCATGTGTCATAGTAGAACCCTGGGAGTGTTAGCTAGCGCCACCACACACAGACCTTGGCGGCGGACGTGGAACGTCCTTCTTGCAGCAGGCGTCACGAGAACGTGAACTTTTTGGGTGAAGGCAACTGGTCAATAAACCCACATGTGCTACCTGAAAGCATCAATGTTGCCGGATTTGAGACCCTCGTTATGTAATAAACGAGAAGAAAGGGGGTTAGCCGAGGGGCCTGATTGTTATTAGTCATATGATAAGAAGCCAACAAATACTGACACCAAGGACAACATAGGGGAAATTACTTGTGCTTAATAAATGGAATAAAGAAACGATAAATGAATGGAAATTAAAGTGGATGAAAAAACTACTTGCCGCAGGTGGAAACCGAACCCACTACCTTCGCATTTCGCGTGCGATGCTCTACCAATTGAGCTACCACGGCGCCGTTTCCCCACCCACTTTCTTGGGTGTGTCATACGCCGACGACCTCTGGGTGCACGAAGGCAGCGACGGTCGCATCGAAACGGCACTGCAGCAAGCAATTGAGACAACAGACCTTTGAGTACGGGGTTACGATGTTCACCGAAAAAGTCGGAACTCCTACTCCACCGCCCCACGCAGAGGGGCAGACCACCCGGGTGTGGTCGGAATGCGGCGACGACCAGGCGAGAATACGAAGAGATCCAACTACGCACGAGAAACGGAGCAACCATCCCGATAGTGCGGAGAGTCAGGGTCCTCGGCATGATAAGCGAGGCCAATGGCGTCAACGGCGAAACGATCAGTAAATTAAAGTACAAGACGGCTATTGCCATGAGAATTCTCAAGAGGGTCACCAACCGAAGAAACGGAATGAGGGAGGCGAGTCTCACACGACTCATACACTCTTTCGTTGTGTGCCATATTGCGTACGTCGCGGCATTCCACAACTGGTACAAGGGAGAAAAAGGCAAGATCAGCGTCCTCATCCGAAAGGTGTACAAGATAGCACTGGGCCTACCCGAGTACACCAGCACGCACCGCCTGCTCCAGCTCGGGCTTCACAACACGCTTAACGAAATTGCCGAGGCGCAGCACACTTCACAACAAGAAAGATTAGCGGGCACGAGAGCGGGACGCCAGATCATGGAAAGCCTCGGCATCCGGTACCACGCACAACAAGGCCAGAAAGTCGCCGTTTCGGACGCGATCAGACAAACGCCAAGACTCGACCCGATTCCACGGAACGTCCACCCGGAACACAACCAGGGAACAAGAGTGGCCAGGGCCGGAGCTCTCCTACACAACCACGGAGACGAAACGGGGACACGCTTCGTTGACGCCGCGGAATACGCAGAACGCTCGCGATTCGCGGTTGCGGTCGTCGATTCGAGTGGCAAAACGCGCATAACGGCAAGTGTAGCGTGCGAGCGCGCAGAAGAAGCGGAGGAAGCGGCGGTTGCACTCGCGCTTACGGATCCCACGTGCACCACGGTTCTCTGCGACTCGCGAGAAGCGGTCAGGAACTTCGCCAAAGGATGGATTTCACGGAGCGCGGCCCGAGTCCTGAGCAATCGGCAATTCCAGCGGGAGGTAGATATTCAAACCAGAATCCAGTGGTTCCCGGCCCACATGGGAGAAGTATCGGATACACATCGCAACCGAAACGAGACGGCACACGCCAAGGCGCGCGAGCACGCGAACCGCGCCGGCGACTATCGTCCATGGGACAGCACCAAAGACTGCTTGACCAGCTACAACGAAATTACCAAGGCCCTCTGCCTGGCCCGCCGCACCTTCCTTCCGCCCAGCGACAAGCTGGACAGAGCGCAGTGGGTGGATGCATGGATGGATGAAAAACTTTATTAGGGTCCTTTAGGGCGCGCACTAAGGCGCAGCGGGCCGCTCCCACGTCAGGACAGAGAGGCCGAGCCTCTCCGCCGCGTCGCGGGCCCGTTGGACAGTCCATAACTGTTCTTCGAGGTTGGGGCTGTGTAGGACCGCATCCCAGTGTGAAGAAGTGTTGCTTTCATCGCCGCGTAACGCGGGACATCGCCAGAGCATGTGAGGTAAGTTCGCTAAATCATTGCATAGTGCACATGCATTCGTTGTCTGAATTTCAGGGCACATCTTGTGAAGAAGTAGGGGCTTTGGGTATGCGTCCGTCTGTAGAAGCCTTAGTGTCAAAGCCTGAGGTCTATTGAGTTTGCACTGTGGGAGGGGGTAGATTCTCCGAGCCAAGTAAAAGTGCTTAGTAATTTCAGTGTACGAGGAAGGAGAGTCCCGATTGTCAGTACCCCCAGCGTCACGCTGCCCGGTAGCTACGCGGTTGATGATCCCTCGCGCAGCTCCGTGTGCCGACTCAATGAGGTTGGGCGGGGCACCCTCGATCTGCCCCATGTGGGCTGGAAACGAGATCAATGTATGTGACTTGATTTCCTTGCTTCCTAGTATCCCTAGGGCCAGCTCAGATATGGTTCCTTTGGCAAATGACCTAAAGCTGATATCGAGTCACTGTAGATTGATGTCCCCTTGTCGTCCAATAAGGCCATCGCTATTGCAGCCTGCTCTGCGATCTCAGAGGACGTCGTCCGAATCGAGATTGCGTTTATTATTTGCCTTTCAGGGGGTGGCCCTCAGAAAACTGCGGATGCTCACGTAGCCTAACCCGGAACCATACCATAGGCTATACCCCGGCACATACCCGACAAATATATGCAAGGTCAGCCACACCGATATAGCCACTTTAACTCACATGCTCTGGGACTGTAACAAAAACCCATCATCATCATCATCATCATCATCATCATAAGCCTGGTTACGCCCACTGCAGGGCAAAGGCCTCTCCCATACTTCTCCAACTACCCCGGTATTTTGTTAGTACCTTCTGCTGTGTCGCAGGTCTGACCACCGCCGTGGTCAGTTGCTTTGCAGCTGCTGGGGACTGAGGGCCGGGGTTTGATTGTTTGAACCGCACGGTGCTAACTCCGGAACCCTTCCGCAGCGGTGGGCCGCTGCCCTGCGCAGCCCCAGCCTCGGCGACCACCTGTGGGCCGTCGAGCAGGCCCGCGAGGCGGCGGCGAGGCAACACCTCGACGTCCCCACGCGGGAGAACTAAGGCCCCGTCGGCGAAAGCTCTGCAGGACTAAATAAAGTTGTTACCAACCAACCAAGTAGAACCCTGGGAGTGTTAGCCAGTGCTACTAGGACACATAAACACCCAAGAAAGTGGATGGGGAAACGGCGCCGTGGTAGCTCAATTGGTAGAGGAGGAGGAGGAGGAGCAACATTTATTAAAAAGAAAGGACAAGCAGGTGTTTTTCTGCTTGTGCGGGAGGCGCCCTTAGTCCAGGGCTCCTGCGGCTCTTGCTGTCTCCCGGGCCCGCCGCACCAGTTGCTGCTGGTTACGAGGGTCCGAACTAGTCAGCACGGCCTCCCACTGCTCGGGTGTGGGGTTGGGTATTTGCGGGGCCACCTTCACGTTGGGGCACGCCCATGTGGTGTGATATAGGGAGGCGTATTCATTACAAAGGGGACATTTGTATGAATATAGTGTAGGGTGTATTGCGTGTAGTCTGCTTAAATGGGGGTATGTGTTGGTTTGTAGTTGTCGCCATGTTACGGCGTCTTCACGTGAGAGGGTCTTGTGTGGAGGCGGGTATTGTCGTCTGTTCAATCTGTGGTGTTGTAGTATGGCGTTGTATTGTAAAGGTACGGGCTCCATGGATGCGGCCGTATCCCTCTCTTGTGGCGCCCGGGAGGCATGAGCTCGGGCTACAGCGTGCGCACGCTGATTTCCACGGAGGGACTCGTGTCCTGGAGTCCACACTATTTCAACGTCCGGGAATTGGGAGGCTTGTTTGAGGAGTCGGTGGGCGATTGAAGATATTCTGCCTCTCGCGTAGCTACGGCAAGCTGCCTGGGAGTCAGTAATAATTGTGACGTACTCGTTGGTTGGACTAGAGATGATGGCCAAGGCGATGGCTGTCTCCTCCGCTACGAGGGCGCTGGCAGTGCGGACCGTCATCGAGACCACCTCTTGTAGGTTATAGTCGACAACGCTGGCCGTCATGGCTGCTTTTTGGGGGTACTGCGCGGCATCTGTGTACAGTGTGGTGGGGAGACTGCCATATTTTGCCTGTAGAGTTCTTGCGCGAGCTTGGCGACGATCGGCATGATGTTCCCGGTGCATGCTTCTGGGGATAGGGGCTACCTTGATGTGTTTCCGGAAGTTGGGGGCCAGATGAATTGCTTGTTCGTGGCCTTGGCCGTGTGTGGGGTACCCTAGGCGCGCTAGGACTGTTCTTCCTGTTGGTGTAAGGGCTAGTAGTTCTCGTTGGCTTGTGAGGTGCGCGTCTATAATTTCTCTTATATTATTATGGACCCCTAGGGCTTCAAGCTTGAGTGTCGCTGTTCCCGGTGGCAGGCCGAGCGCTTGCTTGTAGGCTTTCCGAAGAAGTACGTCTAATTGATCTAGTTCCTTGAGAGTGAGGGGCAAGTACGGGGCAGCGTAGGCAATGCGGCTGATTATCAGGGCCTGGACGAGCTGTATAATGTCGTCTTCTTTCAGTCCGTATTGTTTGGTTGTGATACGGCTGACCATTCGCATGATTTGGAAGGTGGTCTGCTTGAGACGTTGGATGGTGTATGCGCCTCCGCCGTCCTGTTGTATGTGGAGTCCGAGAATGCGGATGCGGTTTACTGTGGGTATTTCTTTGTCGTCGAGGGTGAGTGTGATGTGGGGTAGTTCACTGAGTTTTCTTCGTGATTTCTGTCGAACGACTAACAGTTCTGACTTCTCGGGGGAGCACCGGAGACCACTTGTTTTTGCATATTGCTGTACGACGTCGGTCGCTTGTTGAAGGGCGTCTTGTTTCTCTCCTTCGGAACCAGTGGTGGTCCAGATAGTAATGTCATCGGCGTATATTGCATGCCTGATTCCTGGTATTGCATTGAGTTTGTCAGGTAATTTCATCATAGCAATATTGAAAAGGGTGGGTGATAGAACAGCACCCTGTGGGGTTCCTTTGTTGCGAGTAGGTAACGTCGGGGTTCTGAGTGAGCCAATGCCTATTGTGGCCGTGCGGTTGCTTAAAAAGGCGCGTATATAATTGTAAGTATTACGACCACAGTTCGTGAGGCTTAGGTTTGTAAGGATGGTATGGTGAGCCACATTGTCGAAAGCGCCCTTGAGATCGAGTGCTAAAATCGCTCCGGTGTTGTGCGGTGAGATGTGTTCAAGGACCTGTTCCTTCAGCTGAAGAAGGATGTCGTGGGTAGAAAGGTGGGGCCGGAATCCGAACATTGTTTCGGGAAACAGGTCGCTGGATTCTAGGTAAGGTTGAAGCCGGTTCAAAATGACATGTTCCAGAAGCTTGCCTAGGCATGAAGTCAGTGAGATCGGTCTCATATTGTCTAAGCTGGAGAGTTTGCCTGGCTTCGGAATGAGTATGATGTCCGCGTGCTTCCAGTCTGCTGGTAGCGTACCCGCTTCCCAGTGATGATTAAAGAGGTAAGTAAGAGATTGAATGGTGCCATCATCCAGATTGCGCAGGAGCTTGTTATTTATTTTGTCCTTGCCTGGGGTGGTGTTTCGTGTGAGTGCATGGAGTGCTTGTTGCACCTCAGTGATAGTGATCGGCTTGTCGAGGTCGTAATTGTCGCTCCCACTGTAGGTTGGAGGTTGTCCTTGTGGGGGTTCGAAATCGCCTATGTACCGCGCCCGCAACTCCTCCAGGATTTCGTCATCAGAACCCGGATGGTTGTGGAGGATACGTTGAATTGTTTGCCGGCTAATTGCCTTGCTTTGTGTGGGGTCAAGAAGATGGCGTAGCAGCGACCATGTTTTGGCCGTGCTAACATTACCCTGCAACTTGTTGCATAGTTGTCGCCAGTTGTGACGGGTGAGCTCCCCAGCATAACATTCCGCGGTTGCCGTGAGTTTCGCTATACGTAGTTTCAATTTACGATTATGTTTTTGGCGCTTCCATCTCCTAACAAGGCCTCGACGTGCTTCCCAGAGGTGAAGAAGGTGCGGGTCTACGGCCGGTATGTCTGTGGTGAGTGTGATCTGTTTTGAATGTCTGGCTACGTCTTGTTGGAGCTCTCGTACCCACTGCTCGAGATCCGTAATACCGGTTGAGGAGTCATCCGCTCGCTCTTTGCGAAAAGCTGTCCAATCTGTGAGCGTTGTCTTTTTTATCGGGTGGCGTGCATGCGTAACGTTCAATGTGGTGGCAAGTATGCAGTGGTAACTGCCCAGAGTTTCCTCCGTGTTGTGCCAGGCAGCTTGCTGTATCCCTTTAGTGAGGGTGAGGTCAGGGCATGTATCTCGGGAGACGCTGTTTCCTAGACGTGTGGGGTATGCGGGATCTGTGAGGATGGTGAGACGGTGCTGCTGTATGGTGTACTGGAGTGCAGTGCCTTTTGATGTGGCTGTCGTGTAGCCCCATGCCTGGTGAGCCGCGTTGAAGTCGCCTACAATCAGCAGACTGTTATTTTTGGCTATGCCAATCGCTTTAGTCATCAAGTAGTCGAACTTGGCCTGCTTCTGCTTGGGTGGGCTGTATATATTCAATATGAAAAGGCTCTTTCGGCCTCGTTGGAGCGGCAGGATCTCAATTAGGTTATGATCGACATCACTGCCGTCTACTGTATGTTGTGTGGTTGTGAGCGTTTTAGCTGTAAGTGTGGCCACGCGGCTTTCAGGCGTGGTGGTATGTGTGTTGTAGCCAGATTGAGTTGGGTGTGTGCCTGTTTCCTGTAGTGCGATTACGCTTGGTGTCGTTTTGGCGTTACAGATGTACTGTCTTAGTGACCCTTGCTTGCGTTTGTAGCTGCGACAATTCCATTGCCAGATTATGAGTGGGTTTTCGTTCCTGTGGTTGGTTTTGCTATTCGTCCTGGCTGACGGGTGGATCGGCAGGGTGTCCCTGCTCTACTTCTTGTTGTACTAGTGTTCTAACTTTCTTGCGTCGCTGATCTTTTGCGAGCCGTGTTTCTTCAATAACACTTGCCAGTTGCTGGATGCTTTGCTGCATTGCTAGGAGCTGCCGTTGCAGTACATCAACTTTCTCCTCGACTTGCGCGATTTCTGTCGGTTTTGCTGATTCCGCGAGAATCATCGGTTCAGAACGTTCTGAAGATGATGGAATTGAGGGTGCGGTTATTGGTATGGAATGCTGAGTGGCAGTACGAGTGGCGTATAGTTCTGCAATCTGCGTGCGAAGTTTGTTGTTTTCTTCATGAAGGCGTTTGTTTTCTTCTCTGATGGCCTTTAGCTCAGCTAGAATTTGCAGTTGAACATCAGTATTGTTTATGGGTGAAGAATTGTGTGGGGTGGGTGCTGTGTGTAGACGCGATGACAGGGTGTTGTCTTGGTGGGCTGTGTGAGAGGGGAAAAGCCGTGCTGACCAGCTCACCGCTTGTGATCCCGGTACAGCAGGTCCGCTGAGGTTCCGGGTCCCTCCTTGTTGGTTCCGCGAGCAGGAGCGAGACCTGGAGCGGGAACGCCTCCGTTGCTGGTCTGTACGTGACCGAGACCTCGACCGTGAGTAGTCCCGGCGGCTGGTCCTTTGTGGTGCTGAAGATGCCTTCTTCAGTCGATCAGGGCACTCTTTGGAAGCCGTAGGATGAGGCCCCTGGCATAAGGCGCACCGGGGGTGACAGGGGTGGTCCTGAGTGGGGTTCCGTGTACCACACTGGGGGCATACGATTGCTTCTGGAGTTGGGCATACATCGGTCCGGTGGCCGACTTGGTGGCAGATGCGGCAGAAATGCGTGGTTGGTCGGTATGGTTTGCATCGCACTTCACCGCTGTAGTATCGCACGTAGAAGGGTACAGCCTTGCCAGTGAATGTGATCACTGCCGCAGCAGTTTGTCCGAGCATACGGGCATGTAAGATTTCTCGGCCAGGTGCATAGAGTCCGTTAAGGAGGACTTCTGTGGGAGTTCCTGCGGGAATGCCGTGAATGACCCCTTTGACGGAGCTGTCGGGTGCCGCCACGTATGCCGTGACTGCAAATTCTCGACCGCCCAGGTGAATTGTAGAGATGCGACGGATGCTCATAGCTAGCTCTTCGTTTGGTGTGATAGCAATAGCGATGTTTTGTACTGCGTCAATTCTTACAGTAAGGGTCCGTACGTGCTCAGTAGTGGGGTGCTGACATGCCAGCTTGATGCCTTCAGCAACCTGTGGCGTGGTCCAGGTGGCAAGGTTGAGTCCTTCTCGGGGGCGGATGATTACCTTGAGGTCATTTCGGGGTAGCGGTGGGAGTCGGGCTTGTCGGGGAACCAATGGGTGTCGGGGTTGGAGGGGTGGATTGGTGGAAGTCGATGTTTTCTTCCGACCGTACTTAACAGTGAGCCAGTCTCCGCCGGCAGGTTCATCAGGAAGTGGTATTTGTGCGTGCTCGAGATTCATCTCGGTGCCATCATTGGTGGCCATTGGTGCGCCGAAGTGGGCCAAGGTCTTCGGCTAGACCGTACCCGTCGTTAGGCTTAGCTGGGCGGGCGCTTCTTGCGAAGTTCAGAGTCCGGTAATTCGTGAAGCAAGCGACTCACAGTATTGCTTTGGGTGTCCACGTGTTCCGCTCGACGTAAGGAGTCGAGTGAGGCTGGTTGTGGCGGCGCTGACGTCAATTATCCAGGGTTTAGCGATGTAAAGGCGGAACCCATGTGCGGTGCAACCGTGCGCAGCCTCTTCTTCTTCATCTTCTTCGCATCGCACGCGAAATGCGAAGGTTGTGGGTTCGGTTCCCACCTGCGGCAAGTTGTTTCTTCATTCACTTTAATTTCCATTAATTTATCGTTTCTTTATTTCATTTATTAAGCACAAGTAATTTCCCCTATGTTGTCCTTGATGTCAGTGTTTGTTGGCTTCTTATACGACTAATAAAAATCAGGCCCCTCATGTAGTTATAGGAGGGATGGCAGTTACTCCGGAGACCCTGTCGTCGAGGTGGGCCGCCGCTCTGCGCAGCTCAGACCTCGGAATCCAGACGTGGGCAGTCCAGCAAGCCCGTGAGGCGGCGTTGAGGCAGGGCCTTGACGTTCCTCCATGGGAGACCTGAGCCCGGGTCGTGTTAAACCTTGCCGGACGTACAAGAAAGTTGTATCCATCCATCCATCCTCATGTAACCCCCTTTCTTCTCGTTTAATATATAAACTATGTGCTTCGACGTTGCCGTTTAGCCCTGCAAAGCCATAATATATGAGAGGGATCACATAAAAAAAATGCGTTGGCTATTTTGAGGACAAAATTTTTGTAATACGTGTGAGTGCGTCGTAGAGAACGGAACGAACACAACGCCAAGAAAAGAATTCGGTAATCATCCTCTTTCTCGAAAAAGAAAGAGAAAACGGGATCACGCCGCAATACAACCTCGCATAGTCAGGCCGCACAACGTTTACAGATCTATAAACGTTGATGCCGTATGCTTGGACTATGCGCTACATAGAACAAAGATGTCTGTATACTCCAGAACGTACCACTGCTTAGGACGCTCGCGCAGTTCGTAAACGGTCGCTTTGCTGGACCAGATTAATACAGTGTAAGGTATGCTGTCATTACTGACCAAACTATTTTATTCGTGGGTGGAAACCTCATCCACCGAACCAAGTATTCACGCAACGTAATCTGCAGCTAATAGTTTGAACGCTTGTCAAAGTATAACAGCACAGCCCCTATCGTAGCAGAACGCTACCCACGCTGCTACGATCATCGCGTATATTTCATTGCTCCTAAACTGCAGCTTAGAACTAGACGATAATACTGCGAGAAGGCCACATTAGTGAAGGGAACATTCAGAAATACACATTTGGTCTCCGAGGTGATTGTAGGCTCAAATATGCGCGCACACATCACGCTGCCTGCTCCGTCCACCTCAACGCCAGCAGAAAGTCCAGCCATACCGGCTTAAACCACTTCAGTACGCCTCACAGAACCGTTTACTACGTAGAAGATGCACGTCATACTAAATAGACCACACGAGCGCGAGAAAAAAACGCCAGGAACTACCGCCGAAAGTAGTGTTCCTGTATATGGGGAGCTTATACAGGAACCCAACTTTGGAGGCGCTGTTGGCGCCCATGAAAAAACGGCCTATAGTAGAAGGGTAAGCGCTGCGATTTCTGGAGTGGTATTGCGGGCGTCACGGATAATTACAGCTGTCAAGAGGCTAATGTGGCGATGGACCCCAGGGACCTCCAGAGGGTATTGCGCATATTCGACGCGGTACAAAGGCAAACGAGTTTCTCGCGTGTTCCCTCTCCTCCACGCTCCTTCTTTGTACAGAAACGCTTTGAACCGCCCCCGACGCGGGCAAACTTACAAAAAAATAAATTCGCCTTAAAAGAACGCTGATTTGCGCATAGCACAATATATCAAGTACGGGGACGCTGGGCTACGGAATCTAAGAAATGACTGCAACAAACAGGTGGGAGGGAAGGTAGGTGAATGGCCTCGAAGTCCACGCAGAAACATAAATATAGGAATGTTAGCGGCTACCGCGCCGTTCAACAAACCGGTGAATGTTAAAGAGTGTGACTTGACTAATGGAACAGAATGTTAAGAAAGGGAGTGGAGTGATGCATACGTGGAGGGGGGGAGGACATGCATAAAAGGCGTTAAGAGCGAAGTTAGCGGATAATTATGGACACACAGAGAGAATCTCGTCCTGCCCAATCGCTCAACACCATACGGCCGTGGCTAGTCGCCTAGCTGAGGCTCGCCTACCTTGTCGTAACACCTGCTGCTTAGTACAGAAAGCCCATCCGAACTAAATGTCTCTGCAATTTTCAAAATAGGCGGGTGTCGGGAGACACGGCGCTTTCAAATCTCTCGGAGCTACTGGCCCTTATTTTACTGCGAGCAACGGATACCGTAATTTTAACAAAGGCTTCCAAACAGGAAGCAACCCTGCTTCGAACAGTCTGCCTCAATTCAAGAGTGCGAACAAATAACAATAAGCGTCATGTGATGACTACAATACCATCATCGCAAGTTACTTCCCAACATCTCTTCAAACAAGTTGGACAGCAGGTCACCGAGAATGAGTGAAACTCGCATCATATGATACTATCGATGCTCTAGCGCAAAGCTTCGTTCCTTTATTTTGAAATCTAGAATAATATAGCATGCCAACAACGTCGAAAACGCGATTGAATGATAGCAAGCTTGCAAAATAGTGTCCGCCCTCTCCCGTACGTATCCGTGGCCGTATCACTCACTAGGCGTTTGGTTGAAAACAACGGTGATCTCCCCTGTTACCTGACCTATAAGTCTGGCCAGCCAACGAAAAAACACACGATAGTGCGCAGTCTTGCTTTTGCATGGCCCCATTTTATGCGCTGTTCATTTTCCCAAGTCATGCACCAGGTATATCATTGGCATACATTATATAAATGCATCAATTCGTAAACGAAATTTTAATATTTTTACTATCTTTTTTTTACGAGCAGCGTAAGGATGATAGCATAATTTGATGCAAAGTGGCTGCAAGACGTTCGTCCTCGTTGTTAAAGCATTCTTTTTTGGGGAGATTGTCGAAGCCGAAAGCCACTAATATATATATATATATTGAGAAAGAGAGAGAGAAGTGAAGGAGAGGAAAGAGTGGTAGTTGTGGACGGAAGCACCCCCTGAAATAAATTTCTGGCTACGCATTTGCTTGAAGTACTGTATACGAAGGAGTTCTCCACTGCCATTTATATGTAGTAGCACTGTATCATCTTGTACAAAGAAAACTGATAAAAATAATAATCAAGTATGAGGTGGCTTGCGCGTACTGCCCAACATGAAAATCCTTGCGTCGAGAGCCACAAGAAAGCAGTAAAAAAATATATATATACGGGTGCCTGCTGCAAGGAGTAAAAATGAATGTTTTCTGCACCATAGGCGCTTACCCTTCTTTCAGATTTGCAAACTAAAGCCTTTCCCGCAAAGCATGAGCACCACTATGGCGAATATTCCTGCCAACAAATCTGCGTAATATTTTTTTTGCCCCTGTTTAACTAATTAGAAACAGTAGAAACTGGAAGGTCCGTGCGAGGTGGTGGTCACGCGAGTCGGGTGAGCCGCCTTGTACACGACACTGGGGCGGCCACTTCATTGTCACGCGAATGCCGTGGCGTTGTCGCTGCGACCGCCCGCGCGTCAATCGACGCTGCTGCCGTTCGCGTGGTGCTCTCTGTAGCTTGGCGCCTCGGGCGCGCAGTCGCCCTTCTTGTGCATCACAATTGAAAGCGCGATTCTGGCGGCCGCAGCGATGGCAGGGTGGCGGCCATTCACCAGTCGGAACTTGATGATGTGCATCTTGTACCGCTGGTCTTTGGCGTCGACCGCGCCACCCGAAGCCACCGACTCCTTCGCGCTGCCTCTGGCGCTGCCGGTGTCGACGCTGACGAACTGCGCCTGGCCGTTGCCAGTGCGATTGTTCAGCTTTGCTGCGCCGCCCCGCTTGAACAGGTAGCCCTCGATGAAAGTCGAACAACCCCTCCTCGCCCTTTCGCTGCTCGCCCGCGGCCCGCTTGGACGGGTCCTTGGCGAGCACCTCCTGGTGTTCCTCGTAGACATGGTATTGGACGAGCAAGTATGGGTTGCTCCAGGACTCCGCGGGCGGGGCCAGCGCAGCCAGAACCGTGAGGCCGAGCAGGCCGACCACTGGTCGCAGACAAGTGAGGGTTCTCACCGAGAACACGCACCACAACAACCGGCGATGGTGGCACAATCCTGCGGGGGCTTCGTGGCTGAAGCGTTAACCGCTCTCACGACTGGTGACTTTGGGCTGGATCGTGGCCGCGGCGCATAGCGGCGGTGTTGGCAACCCCCAAGCCCACGGGGGCCTGGTGCGCCGCGCTGTAGTGGCGGTGTAGACAGCTCCAGCTAACTGATGTCTTTCGTTGGGTAACAGTTGGCTGCTCAGATGTTCTGCTCAGTTGGCTGCTCAGAGGCAACAGACCCGGGCTGGAGCAAGGCCAACCATGCTTCGCATTCTGGCTGGGACGACGAAGACATGAGAGAGGACCACGATGGAGTCTGCAGCAGATCTGCTGAGAGAACACGGCCGCATAAAAACTTGGGAAGCAGTCGAAAATACCAGCGTTCAGCTGCAGCTGCAGAGGTGCCAGCCGCTACAGGTCGAAGGCAGCTCGAGCGGCGGCGATGGACCTTATGCTAAACCAGACAAAGAACGCACAAATCGTCACTGTCCACTCCAGAGACGGAACGCCTTCGTTCGAGATGTCTCGTGCAGAAAAGAATAGAACGCAACAGGGATGATGATGACGACTACGACGATGATGACGACAACGGCGACGATGATGATGATGATGATGATGATGATGACGATGATGATGATGCGCCTTCGCATCATGGCTAGTACTACCGACGGGGTATGGGTCAAGGCTCGGGTGGTTGCACACACAGCTAATGAATTCAGAAAATTGAACTGGAAATGTAGACCTGCGAATAAAAGATTAAAGAGTAATGGAGAAGTGAAACAACTGAATGGGGGCTTTCATACTTTTAAAAGAAATAAAAGTAAGAGTCGTTGAACAAGTCGTAATGGAATTTAGAAAAAATGTCCGACGATTACGTTACTCCCGAATGCGAAATTTGAGCGCGGCTGCATACATGTTTTCATTTCGCGATATATATTGAGGCAAATATTTTGACACCGAAACCACCGCAATGACTGGCCCAGTGCCGTCAGCGCCTTCGCGGAGGCAGGCGCAGTATGGGAACACTGGCACGATGAGCGCCGTCGGAGCCAGTTGTGGAAGAAGACGATGACGACGAAGGCGCTAGCAGTGGCGCTGGCGCGTTCGCGCGCTTACGCCGAGGGACGGCGACGCTCAACCTAGGAACGGGCGCCACATAGACGAGCTCTAGAATTATAAAGGCGTAGGCGTATAGGCAAACCGTAACCATATTTGATTTTGTTCTCTTTCATGTTGCCATGTGAAATGGCACAACCAACACAAGGGGATCGCCCATGAAACGGTTGGTGAAAAAGCTGCTATCATTTAAAAAAAAAATAAATCAGGGTAAAATGGAATGACTATCTTGCAAATGGCGTATACAGTGTCTACTGCTACATGTATGAATAATTATTTGTCTAAGTATTGCATAAGAAGAGCTATGTCACTAAAATAGGCATCAAAAAGAATTCTAGCAAGCAATTCTTTTCATCTCAGGCAGAAAGACGCAGAGCGCATAGAGTTAATATAATCAACTCTAGAGGAAAAGCAGGCCCGGAAATGTGGGAACTGCTTTAGAGCCGCCCTGTTTCTTCTGGTCAATGTGGCCAGCGCAGTTACTATTGAAATAGCTGGAAACAAGTACAGACCACCTTATCCTTTGTCATTTAAAAACCCATAACTGTCCACTTCTCGAGGCATTGTTGCAGTATGCAGCGGACTGATTCTCGAACGCCGTTCCACTCATCTGCCGTTGACGTTCTGTGTCCTATCTTGAACAGTTGCGTTATCCCCATTCCGTGTACAATGTGAGCTGCCGCGGAAGAGACCTGTGTAAGAGAACCGTCTACAAAAACATGTTCGGTGTGTCCCTAGATTTCAGCAAAGTAGGATAACGCAAAGTGTTTGAGCCCAGCAAGCTGGATTTTCGACTTCTTCGATATTCCGGGGATTGAGAGTCTCAAGCACGGCTTTGACGCAGTCCAGAGTGGAACTTCCGATAGGTCATGCGGCGCGAAGTCCGACGACAGTAGATGTTGCTGTGACAGCACGGCTTCTGAGTAGGCTCTTTCGGGCCGTATGCCTGTGACGTTTGTCAGTGGATGATTCCCGTGCCTCGTCAGTAGCCTTACATGCACTCGCACTGGCTCACGTTGTAGATAAACTCGAGCTGGGTACGCGCATGCCTCTGGAATAGCGCCCCATGTGGAAACACATCGTGGTAGCCCTAGAAAAATTCTTAGTGTGCGAACCTGAGCCTGAGATGTACTAATCCGAGAAAGTACAGGCACAATGTAGCGGAGCTATCCAACAAAAAGTGCCTGGTAGAGCTGCAGAAGAGATGATTTGGATGGCCCCCGTGATTTTTCAGACATATGTCGAGTGACTTCAGTGAAGCTGTGCAGCTTTTTCCTTAATGCAGAAATGTGCTTCGACCATCATAGGTCACAGTCGATGGTAACACCGAGAAACTTCTCGTGGGTAACCGAAGGAATAATTTTTCCATCAATCATAACGGGGTAGCAGCCCATTGACTTCCGTGTAAATGGCTAGGCTACACTCTCTTTCGATGAGAGCTCTACTCCACAACTATTTAGGTATGTGGACGTTATTGACACTGCACCCTGTACTTGCTGGTTGTCCACATGCAGATGTTATTTGCGTACACAGAGACCGAGACTGCGCCTGCGGGTTTATTTACAAGTCCAACGAGAACGACATTAAATAAATTTCACTCAGGAAACCACCTTGAGGCACCCCATGATATACGGGATGCTTGCTTCTGTCACCGTCTAGAGTTGTCATAAATATCGTTCTCACTATTTACTGAATGTTTGTAAGCACTCAACCTGTAAGACTGGGAAAGAATTCGACGTGAGGATATACTGCGGATTATCTCAGTTGCCTCTGGTTTGCAGATGACAGGTTCTAATCTGCAACACTCTAGTTACTTCACAAAGAGTGATTGAGACCATGAGCCGGCAAAGTCTGAGGATGGGTTTGAAGATGCAAAAGGATAAAATATGTTCATAGGCCTTGCAAGGCGACAAGCGTTTGTGGTTAGAGTAGTTAGTTAATATACAGAAGCTGTGCCAGGGTACGTATAGTAGTAGCAGCGGACCCGGATCACGAGAAAGAGATTTCTAGGCACATAAATAATAGGCTGGAAAGCAAATACCAGACTCTCTCCAAGTTGTGAACGGCACCCGACCAGAAACACATACAATATTTGCATTCTTTGCTGTACTAACCTGTGGAGCTTTAACATTGAGCATTAAAAAAAATGAGAACACAACTATATGGCAACGGAAACGGATGGAATGGAAAGGCCGAACGTTAATTGTGAGGACAAAGAAAACGTGAATAAGAATGAAAACGCGACTATAGCTGATATTCTAGTTGGGATTAAGAGAAAAGGTGGAATTTCACAAGTCCTGTAGTGCATATATAGAGGTGATAACAGATGCGCAGTTAGAGTTAAGGAACGGTGTCGAAGGAGAGGGAGACACAGACGGGGACGGCAGATGACTTGGGTGGTGTGATCGACAACGAAATATGCAGGCACAGGAAAGAGTCAGCTTTACAAGTGTAAGTGGAGATCGCTGGGAGCGGCCTTCTCAATGCAGTTTACTTAAAATAGACTGATTGCTATCACAGACTCTAAGAAAAAGACTCTACCCTCTGAGGCGTGACTTGTCCCTAAGCAATAATTGTCATATGTCCTGCGTGCATTTCCTATCTTTAACCGCGAGCGCCCGGTTGTTGTAGGTCAAGAACGGCATGCGCGTTATATCCATGCATACTACACACGAAAGTAGGCAACGCTGAATTTTCAAGAAAGCAAACGCAAGCGACACAGATGGCGATTATTGTTTGGAGACAAGATACGCCCCAAACGATGTGCTCTTCTTGTAGTGTGCACGTCCTAAGTCCTGTCTCCCTGGTGAATTTCCTATTATTCAATAACTTGCCGTATTGTAATGCCCTATGCCTAATAATGCTCTGCCAATTACTAACTATATCCTTATCAAATTACAATGCGGACATTACTAGTGTTCGATGATGTAAAAGAAAAAAAGAGTGTATAACAGAAGAGGTAAACGGCTAATCGGACAAAAACGTCAAGTACTCATGGACACAGAGGAAGATATGCATCGCGTCAAACACTAGCGAAGTGCTCACGAAAGCTGCGCATGCGGTGATAGGGGAGCATCGCCACATCTGTCTGTCACTGAAATGCGCCCAACTTGCAGTTAGTATAATGGCCACGAGTAAGACGTTTCAAAATGCTGACGCTGCAGCCCGATAACTACCTAAAGTTAGCATCGCACAACCTTGTTGCCCGTACACTATACAAGCACATGAATTTCCCAGCGTAGGAACAGACACACACGCACACACGGGCGCACAAAAGTCAACGCCAGTGCAGCATGCGCTCAATACACGTTATTCGAGGCAACAAACAGTGCCACGATCACCTCAAATTCTTTAAACCAATTTTCTAACAGGAATGAAACGAAAGTTGTGGTTATTTTGACGGCCGGAAGGCGGCCTTGGCAGCTCATGGAGCAGGAAAAGGGTCGTCCCTCCCGTAAACTATTGTTTTTTCCCGACAGTTTAGCTAAGCTACATTAAGCTCCTACAGCGACCACTGGACAAGTATGCCCGGACAAGTCTTTGGGTAACTGGACGCAGATACGTAACCGGATGGTTCTCTCGATCAATGCCCTCACTCGCATAGAGATGTGATAAAATCCGCGGAAAGTGGTGAGGGGGTCTGAAGTAGCAGACGACGCAGGGGGCCCCAGCGCTGATATTCGCTTTCGCTCACCATCGACCGCAGGCTCCCACTCGCAGCTGCACCAAACTGGTTCCTCCTCACGCGTAGAGCCACCAATGCATCTAGCTGCGCACAAATGTGACCTCGTGTACACGGCATAACCCGCGTACCACGAAAACTGAGGCACGTGGGTAAGAAGACAAGAAATACTCGTGCACATTTATCTTGATAACTGGACGGGAAGCTGTCAGTAGTGGTAAAAAACTGGAAACATTTCATAAGCCATATAATGCGACACACCTTCGGTAGCCGACAAGCAGCGTGTTCAGTAAAGCATTATTTGCTCGCTTACATTATTGTTGTTGTTAAGTCCTGCCAAATCTCCTGGCTCTCTTTTGTGCAGCAGTGAAGGGGTTCAGAGGGCACCGAGATAGTTAGGTGCCTCGAATATTAGAAACTTGTACATTCAAAAGAACTGCCAGAAGATCGCCTGCATCCGCAAAAAGCTTTTTCTTTTTCCTCTGTTTTTTTTGGGAGGGGGGGGGGAGGAGAGGGCATGCCGTCGAGGCGCTACTGCTGTACGTCATATGGCTTGTGCGACGAAAAGATCATATAAGGGCAGCGTCAACTGCTTCGGATATAATGTTTCGCCATCTTCTCATCAGGAGCAGAAAGTTGGCCTTGTTGGCGATGCATAGTTATATGCAAGACTGACGCTTCAGGTTGCTACCCCACATTTAATGAGCGCACCATACCGAGAAAGCGCTGGAATCACCCGATTCATGAAATTATCGAAGCTGTAAAAATTGCACAGTTCGGCGATTCCTGTGTGAGTACTGCTCCTTTGATAGCTCCATCGATGGAAGAAATGTGTGATAGCAACCTCGGCACATGCGCCGCAGAGTCGCCTCAGAACCAGATGGGGGCACAACGCCCCTATAGGCCGTGGAGGGGCAAACGCAAATAAATCCGAGCACAAAAATGCACAGCGCCGGTGCTAAAGTCCCTTGATAATTTGAAAGTAGCGCCACTCTTTGAACTTTGCCGCAGCCGTACGACCTCCTCGTCTAGTCCTCGCCCTTTGCTCGTCCCCCCCCCCCCTCACCGCAACCAGTTTAGCCCCCACTTTCCTGCACGAGGATTGGCCTCCCTGCCGTTGGCCTTGGAAACGAGCGGGCCATTTTTCTCCTGAGCTCGGCTGGGTCGGCGCTTCAGATCGGCGTAGCAAATGTTGTACGCTGTGCTTCCTGCTCAATGTGCAAGCGCTATGCCGTGCTGTTGCAAATATAACCGCAGCAAGAAGCCTGAACGTTCGTTGTGCCACTTTTATGATACCACAAGGAAAGCGTGACGGCTTGCCCAGGAAGCAGTGGCTCCATAACATTGCCCGCAAGAACTTTGTAGCGACAAAGAACAGCGTTGTTTGCAAGCTGAGGCTTCTTTTTAATTGCTCGTGACAAAACATCCCATAATGCTGCATTTTTTTTCATTCCTCCAGCCTGCTCTCTAGCATTTTTGTTGCGGCAGGACCTTACAAAAGCACACAGAGCCCACGATGACAACATTCACAGACGCCTACATATGATCGACCCAGACGGTAAATTTGATCGCTCATCTTGCGCTGATTGCCTTTTTTTAGACTTTCAAAAGCATTCGGTAAAGTCTGTCCCAACTTCTAATGCACAAACTAACTCATTCGAATATTGATGCTAATCTTTTAAAACGGATTGAATTCTTTCTTGTTAATTGCTCACAATACGCAGCAGCTAAAGGCTGCAATTCACCGATGTGCTTGCTCTATTGCCTCCGGAGTGCCCCAAGGATCGATTCTCGATCATTTGTTGTTCCTAATCTATATTAACGACCTTCGTTCTCCAGTTATTTTCAACATTAATCTCTTCGCTGATGATTGTGCATTCTTTAGAGAAATTACTACAGATTGTGATACCATCCGTTTTCAATCCGACCTAGATATAATATCTAACTGGCGCAGTATGAGGCTAACGGAATTAAATGTTAACAAATGTAAAGCTATGCATGTATCTAGGACACCTAACTCCTCTTAGCTATACTATTTTGCTAACCTTCCTTTAGAACAAGCAAACTCGTACAACTACTTAGCAATTCATATCGCATTCAACCTTACCTGGGAAACCCGCATTAATAATGTAGTGTACAATGCTAGCTGCGCTCTTGGTTACTTAAAGCGATACATTTAAAACTCCAGTCTCTTTAAAATGGTTGCTTTATAAAACTTTTATACATCCGCAATTATATTATGCTACAGCAGTCTGGGACCCCAATAACATAAACTTAATTAACACGTTATTATTAGTCCAGAATAACGCTGCTCGTTTTATTCTATCGATTTAGAACTGCCAGCATAACAGCCATAAGAACTGGCTTTTCTCTTCCATCTCTTACAGCTCGACGTAAAGTTTCCCGTTTATCATTATTTCATAAAGTTTCTCAGAGTACATCATTGCATGATGTATTCATTCATACTCCACATTACGCATCCCGTCACAGAGATCATTCTTGCAAGGTTCACGCTCCGTCTTGCAGTCCAAACACATCTTCCCTGTCTTCATACCTCGGAAGTCACTAGAGTGGCACGACCTCCTCGTCACCATTGTATTCATCAGCGATATTTCCTTGCTTCGTGACGCCTTACACAACATTACTTAGTAGAATGCGGTTTCATGTGCCTGTATATATTGCATTTTTTTTTTGCAATAGCTTCTTTTTTTCCCGACTCACTGTATTCCTACCGGAATATTTGCCAAATTGTGCTTTTTATGCTGTGTTTCCTCATCTAATCACTGCTCGCTTCCCGCTTAACTCTGTAACGCCTTGACGGGCCTTGAGGGTATAATAAAAGAAACATGAAAAAATTACCGACGATTACGTTACTTCCTAATGCGAAATTTGAGCGCAGCAAATAAGCTGTTTCACCTTTTCGATAGATTGAGGCAAAGAAATCGAGCAACACATGTATGCGCTATCACAGAATTTTTTTTTATTTTTCACACGTATTCCTTTAACAAAGACTCCACTAACAGTTCTTGACAGTCATGAAGGAAGCTTTGTGGTCGGAGAAATAGACTGATATATGTTCGACTTGGTACACCAATGCTTGATTCTCAAAGACGAGATCTATACAAGTGCCTCGCGAGGTTGTCACAGCCGTGGGACGCGTTACGAGCGAGAGGAACGGGATGTTCTCCCGCATAAGTGTTAGGAAATTGCTGTTTGTCTTTATGTCAACATTAAAGTCCCCCACTACTAACATCGGTGTGAATCGATGGACGGTTAATGCGAGTTGCAGGAAGTGCACGACGTCTTTCGTGAGTGCGGTAGCGGACTCACGAAAGCGGTATCAGTCGGTCGCTGCTAGCGCTGGGGGGATGAAAGGGGGGCGGAGCTGGTTACGAGGCCGACGATAACGCCGACGACGACGCGAAACCCAGGAACGGACGCCAAAGAGCCATTTGTGTAGCCAGCCCTCCTCCACAGTCTCTCCTCCTCCCTTCCATCATCCTCCCTCGCCCGGAGAGCCGACAGCGCGCATGCGCGGCGGCGGAGCAGATTCGTCGGCGAGCTGGTTACGAGGCCGACGACAACGCCGACGACGATGCCGACGACGACGCGAAACCCAGGAACGGACGCCAAAAAGCCATTTGTGTAGCCAGCCCTCCTCCACAGTCTCTCCTCCTCCCTTCCATCATCCTCCCTCGCCCGGAGAGCCGACAGCGCGCATGCGCGGCGGCGGAGCAGCAGATTCGTCGGCGAGCTGGTTACGAGGCCGACGACAACAACGCCGACGACGACGACGACGCGAAACCCAGGAACGAACGCCAAAGAGCTGCGCTCTAAAAGATAAAGGCCGGGCGACCGCGCGCGTCCGTCGTTGTGGCCGAAGTACAACGCCCCCTTACCTCCCTTCCCCGCGGTTGCTTGCGTGCGACTGAAGACGGCGCGCTTCCTCTCCGCTTTGCTCCCTTGCACGCGGGAGATTGAGCCGCGATAGACGGTTCACCCTCGCAAGCTTTCACTCGAACATACAGCATAAGGCGCGCGGTGGTGTTATCGGCCGTGGACTCTAACGGAACAGCATGGCGACGGCGGAGACACTGGCGCCGACGGAAAGAATACGCCTGGGATGTCTACATAATTGATCACGCAATAAAAGACCCTTGTGCCCCGAATGATATTCTTATAGTGTCACACGGCTTTCTGCGTAAACAAACGGGTTTACTTCCAGGATCCTGGACAATCCACATACATGTACAGACACGAAATAAGGGACATGGTAATATTTTCAAGAGGTGTCACATCATGTAAACAGGTCGAGTAAACTTAAAACGACACTAAAGGAAATTAAGCCAAGTTAGATCGATAGATTACTCGCCTAGAAGTCTTTCATCGTCTTCTGTGTGTCAACATAAGACTTTGTTGCGGAGAAAATTTCGACCTGCTGCTTCTCAATTTGCGTGGGGCTAGTTGACGTAAACCTCATGTGCCCTTCCCATCTGTCGCTCTCTATGAGTCAGCCAGTGTTGACATCACAAGGAATGTACCATTAATTAGGGCGTACATCCCAATTTTCTATTTCCGTCATTCCTTCGGTTGCAAATACTCCGTCCTCCCTAGGAATAACCAACTGCTTACTACGGAAGCCCAATTTTTCAATCTGGCTCGAGTTGCTATCTTCCTTAGCGTCGCTTTAGGACGCAGTTAAGGGCCCTCATGACACGCATGGTTTCGGTTTTTTGAGCGCTATCGTGCTTTAAATGAGGGCGTTTAATCTGCTTAAAAGCTTAATTGTTATGAGTTTACTACAAACCACAAACACGCACTTGGCACAGGCAGCCTAACATTTGACAATTGAAAAGTGTACTAGGAAATTTTAGGTAATAAGCCAATATATGATCCGTGAGCGATTCTTCTTTTGTCGGCCCCTCCCATGAACGTTTACAGCATTGCGTATCGAATCCGCTTGGTAGAGCACCTGGTAGAATAACTCTTGGGACAGATAAAACGCGGATATTTGGTAAGCTGCTAGCTTTATTATGGTCCCTTTTGAAAAATTGCCCTTAAGCATGTTCATCGCATCCGCTATTTTACTTGATTCGCTTTGAAACAGCTGAATCATCTAAATACTCGGGCGGACGGCGATTAAAATTGTAGATTCTTTGTATTACAGAGGACACGGGGAAAAAAATTGCAGGTTCTAGGCTTTCAAACAAAATATGAACGAAAATTCGTTAACATTTATTTACACAAATTAACGCTTACACTTACACTATTAACAGAAAAGGGCAAATAAAAACAAACATATGAAGCTGTAACGCCAGATATCAAGTCAGCGTTGCTTAGAACCCACGGCGATCAAAGACCGCAGGCCGTCGCACGGCTACTCCTAAGCACAGCAGTGGGCGAACAGGCTATTCCCATCTATTCTCAGCCGGAAGGCGCTGGACCAGCCACTCCATTGTCGCGCGAATAGCGTGGCGTTGTCGCTGCGATCGCCCGCGTGTGACTCGCCGCTGCTGCCGTTCGCGTGGTGGTCTCCGTGGCTTGGCAACTGGGGCGCGTAGTCGCCCTTCTTGCGCATCGCCATTGCACGCGCGATTCTGGCGGCCGCAGCGATGGCAGGGTGGCTGCCATTCACCAGTCGGAACTTGATTATGTGCATCTTGTACCGCTGGTCTGAATGGCCGCTGTCTTCGGCGTCGACCACGCCACCCGAAGCCGCCGACCCGTTCGCGCTGCCTCTGGCGCCGCCGGTGTCGACGCCGACGACTGCGCCCGGCCGTTGCCAGCGCGATTGTTCGCTTTGCTGCGCCGCCCCGCTTGAACAGGTAGTCCTCGATGAAAGTCGAACAACCCCTCCCCGTCCTTTCGCTGCTCGCCCGCGGCCCGCTTGGACGGGTCCTTGGCGAGCACCTCCTGGTGTTCCTCGTAGACTTGGTTTTGGACGAGCAGGTATGGGTTGCTCCAGGACTCCGCGGGCGGGGCCAGCGCAGCCAGAACCGTGAGGCCGAGCAGGCCGACCACTGGTCGCAGACGGGTGAGGGTTCTCACCGAGAACACGCGCTACAACAACCGGCGATGGTGGCACAATCCTGCGGGGGCTTCGTCGCTGAAGCGTTGACCGCTCTCACGACTGGTGACTTTGGGCTGGATCGTGGCCGCGGCGCAAAGCGGCGGCGTTGGCAACCCCCGAGCCCACGGGGGCCTGGTGCGCCGCGCTGTAGGGGCGGTGTAGACAGCTCCAGCTAACTGATGTCGTTCGTTATGCAACAGTGGGCTGCTCAGATGTTTCGGCAATAGACCCGGGCTGGAGCAAGGCCAACCATGCTTCCCATTCTGGCTGGGACGACGAAGACATGAGAGAGGACCACGATGGAGTCTGCAGCACATCTGCTGAGAGAACACGGCCGCATAAAAACTCCGGAAGCAGTCGAAAATACCAGCGTTCAGCTGCAGCTGCAGAGGTGCCAGCCGCTACAGGTCGAAGGCAGCTCGAGCGGCGGCGATGGACCTTATGCTAAACTAGACAAAGAACGCACAAGTCGTCACTGTCCACTCCAGAGGCGGAACGCCTTCGTTCGAGATGTCTCGTGAAGAAAAGAATGGAACGCAACAGTGATGATGATGACGACGACGACAACGACGACAACGACTACGACGATGATGATGATGATGATGATGATGATGCTGATTATGATGATGATGATGATGCACCTTCGCATCGTGGCTAGTACTACCGACGGGGTATGGGTCAAGGCTCGGGTGGTTGCACACACAGCTAATGAATTCAGAAAATTGAACTGGAAATGTAGAACTGCGAATAAAAGATTAAAGAGTAATGGAGAAGTGAAACAAGCTGAATGGGGGCTTTCATACTTTTAAAAGAAATAAAAGTAAGAGTCGTTGAACAAGTCGTAATGGAATTTAGAAAAAATGTCCGACGATTACGTTACTCCCGAATGCGAAATTTGAGCGCGGCTGCATACATGTTTTCATTTCGCGATATATATTGAGGCAAATATTTTGACACCGAAACCACCGCAATGACTGGCCCAGTGCCGTCAGCGCCTTCGCGGAGGCAGGCGCAGTATGGGAACACTGGCACGATGAGCGCCGTCGGAGCCAGTTGTGGAAGAAGACGATGACGACGAAGGCGCTAGCAGTGGCGCTGGCGCGTTCGCGCGCTTACGCCGAGGGACGGCGACGCTCAACCTAGGAACGGGCGCCACATAGACGAGCTCTAGAATTATAAAGGCGTAGGCGTATAGGCAAACCGTAACCATATTTGATTTTGTTCTCTTTCATGTTGCCATGTGAAATGGCACAACCAACACAACGGGATCGCCCATGAAACGGTTGGTGAAAAAGCTGCTATCATTTTTAAAAAATAAATCACGGTGAAATGAAATGACTATCTTGCAAATGGTGTATACAGTGTATACTGCTACAGGTATGAATTATTATTTGTCTACGTATTGCATAAAAAGAGCTATGTCACTAAAATAAGCATCAAAAAGAATTCTAGCAAGCAATTCTTTTCATCTCAGGCAGAAAGACGCAGAGCGCATAGAGGTAATATAATCAAATCTAGAGGAAAAGCTGGCCCGGTAATGTGGGAACTGCTTTAGTGCCACCCTGTTGCTACTGGTCAATGTGGCCAGCGCAGTTACAATTGAAATAGCTGGAAACAAGTACAGACCACCTTATGCTCTGTCATTTAAAAACGCATAACTGTCCATTTCTCGAGGCAGTGTTGCAGTATGCAGCGGACTCATTCTCGAACGCCGCTCGACTCGGCTGCTGTTGACGATGTTCTGTGTCCTGTATTTAACAGTTGCGTTATCCCCATTCCGTGTACAATGTAAGCTGCCGCATAAGATACCTGTGTTAGAGAAGCATCTACAAAAACATGTTCGGCGCGTCCGCACATTTATGCAATATATAACGCAAAGTGTTTGAGCCCAGCAAGCTGGATTTTCGACTTCTTCGATATTCCGGAGGTTGAGGGTCTCACCCTCGGCTTTGACGCAGTCCAGAGTGGAACTTCCGGTTGGTCATGCGGCGCGAAGTCCGACGACAGTAGATGCTGTGACCACACGGCTTCTGAGTAGGCTGCTTCAGGCCGTATGCTTGTTACGTTTGTCAGTGGATGATTCCCGTGCCTCGTCAGTAGCCTTACATGAATCCGCACTGGCTCACATTGTAGATAAATTCAAGCTAGATACGCGCATGCCTCTGCAATAGTGCCCCATGTTGAAGCATGGGGAAGCCTGAGCCTGAGATGTACTAATCCGAGAAAGTACAGGCACACTGTAGCAGAGCTCTCCAACAAAAAGTGCCTGGTAGAGCTGCCGAAGAGATGATTAGGATGGCCCCCATGATTTTCCAGACATATGTCGAATGATTTCAGCGAAGCCGTCGAGCTTTTTTCTTAATGAAGAAATGTGCTTCGACCAAGATAGGCCATAGTCATTGGCGACACCGAGAAGCTTGGCGTGGGTTACCGAAGGAACACTTTTTCCACCAATCATAATGGGGTAGCAGCCCATTGACTTCCGCGTGAATGGCATGGCTACACTCTTTTTCGATGAGAGCTCTAGTCCACAACTATTTAGGTATGTGGACGGTATTGAAACTGCATTCTGTAAATTTTGTTGCACTTGCTCGTTGTCCATATGCTGATGTTATTTGCGTACACAGAGACCGAGACTGCGCCTGCGGGTTTTTTTACAAGTCCAACGAGAACGACATTAAATAAAGTTTGGCTCAGGAAACCTCCTTGAGGCACCCCGCGATATACGGGATGCCTGCATCTATGACCGTCTAGAGTTGTCATAAACATCGTTCTCACTATTTACTGAATGTTTGAAAGCACTCAACCTGTAAGAGTGGGAAAGAATTCGACGTGTAGATCAGCTTGGAGATTCTCTGTTGCCTCTGGTTTTCATATGACAGGTTGTATTCTGCAACACCGTATTTACGTTACGAAGAATGATTGAAGCCATGAGCCGGCAAAGTCTGACGCTGGGTTTGAAGATGCAAAGGGATAAAATTTGTTAATAGGCCTTGCAAGGCGACAAGCGTTTGTGGTTAGTTGTTAGTTAATATACAGAAGCTGTGCCAGAGTACATATAGTAGTAGCAGCGGACCCGGATCACGAGAAAGAGATTTCTAGGCACATAAATAATAGGCTGGAAAGCAAATACCAGACTCTCTCGAAGTTGTGAACGGCACCCGACCATAAACATATACAATATTTGCATTCTTTGCTGTACTAACCTGTGGAGCTTTAACACTGAGCATTAAAAAAATGAGAACGCAACTATATGGCAACGGAAACGGATGGAACCGAAAGGCCGAACGTTAAGTGTGAGAACAGAGAAAACGTGAATGAGAATGAAAACGCGACTATAGATGATATTCTAGTTGAGATTAAGAGAAAAGGTGGAATTTAACAAGTTCTGTAGTGCATATATAGAGGTGATAACAGATGCGCAGTTAGAGTTAAGGAACGGTGTCCAAGGAGAGGGAGACACAGACGGGGACGGCAGATGACATGGGTGGTGTGATCGACAACGAAATATGCAGGCAGAGGAAAGAGTCAGCTCTACAAGTGGAAGAGGAGATCGCTGGGAGCGGCCTGCTCAATGCAGTTTACTTAAAATAGACTGATTGCTATCACAGACTCTAAGAAAAAGACTCTACCCTCTGAGGCGTGACTTGTCCCTAAGCAATAATTGTCATATGTCCTGCGTGCATTTCCTATCTTTAACCGCGAGCGCCCGGTTGTTGTAGGTCAAGAACGGCATGCGCGTTATATCCATGCATACTACACACGAAAGTAGGCAACGCTGAATTTTCAAGAAAGCAAACGCAAGCGACACAGATGGCGATTATTGTTTGGAGACAAGATACGCCCCAAACGATGTGCTCTTTTTGTACTGTGCATGTCCTAAGTCCTGTCTCCATCCATTTATTCAATAACTTGCTGTAATGTAATACCCTACGCGTAGCAATGCTCTGCCAAGTACTTACTATATCCTTATCACATTACAATGCAGACAATACTAGTGTTCGATGATGTAAGAGAGAGAGAGAGAGAGAGAAAGGTGAAGGAGAGGGAGGCGTGGTAGTTGTCGGCGGAAGCCCCCCTGACATAAATTTCTGGCTACGCCACTGCTTGAAGTACTGTATACAAAGAACGTGAGTTCTCCAGAGCCATTTATATGTAGTACCGCTGTATCATCTTGTAGACAGCAAAACTGATAAACTTAATAATCAAGTATGACGTGGCTTGCGCATACGGCCCAACATGGCAATAATTGCGTCGAGAGCCTCAAGAATGCAGTAAAAAAAGAAAAGATACGAGTGCTTGCTGCAAGGAGTACAAATAAATGTCTGCACCACAGGCGCTTACCCTTCTTTCACATTTGCAAACTAAAGGCTTTTCCGCAAAGCATGAGCATCAGTATGGCTGGTATTCCCGCCAACAAATCTGCATAATATCTTTTTTGGCGCGGTTTAACTAATTACAAACGGTAGAAACCGAAAGGTCCGTTCGAGGCGGTGGTCACGTGGGGTCGGGTGAGCCGTCCTGTACGCGACACTGGGGCGGCCACTTCATTGTCGCGCGTATAGTGGGGCGTTGTCGCTGCGATCGCCCGCGTGTGACTCGCCGCTGCTACCGTTCGCGTGGTGCTGCTCTCTGTGGCTTGGCTCCTGGGGCGCGTAGTCGCCCTTCTTGCGCATCGCCATTGCACGCGCGATTCTGGCAGCCGCAGCGATGGCAGGGTGGCTGCCATTCACCAGTCGGAACTTGATGATGTGCATCTTGTATCGCTGGTCTGACTGGACGCTGTCCTTGGCGTCGACCACGCCACCCGAAGCCGCCGACCCGTTCGCGCTGCCGCTGGCGCCGCCGGTGTCGACGCCGACGAACTGCGCCCGGCCGTTGCCAGTGCGATTGTTCAGCTTTGCTGCGCCGCCCCGCTTGAACAGGTAGTCCTTGATGAAGTCGAACAACCCATCCTCGTCCTTTCGCTGCTCGCCCGCGGCCCGGTTGGACGGGTCCTTGGCGAGCACCTCCTGGTGTTCCTCGTAGACTTGGTGTTGGACGAGCAGGTATGGGTTGCTCCAGGACTCCGTGGACGGGGCGAGCGCAGCCAGAACCGTGAGGCCGAGCAGGACGACCACCGGTCGCAGATGGGTGAGGGTTCTCACCGAGAACACACACCACGGCAACCGGCGATGGTGGCACAATCCTGCGCGGGCTTCGTGGCCGAAGCGTTGACAGCTCTCACGACTGGTGACTTTGGGCTGGATCGTGGCCGCGGCGCAAAGCGGCGGCGTTGGCAACTCCCAAGCCCACGAGGGCCTGGTGCGCCGCGCTGTAGTGGCGGTGTGGACAACTCCATCTAACTGATGTCTTTCGTTGGGTAACAGTTGGCTGCTCAGATGTTGCGGAAACAGACCCGGGCTGGAGCAAGGCCAACCATGCTTTGCATTCTGGCTGGGACGACGAAGCCTTGAGAGAGGGCAACGCTGGAGTCTGCAGCACATCTGCGGAGGGAACAAGACCGCATAAAAACTTCGGGAGCAGCCGAAAATACCAGCGTTCAACTGCAGCTGCATAGGTGCCAGCAGCTACAGGTCAAAGGCAGCTCGAGCGGTAGCGATGGACCTTACGCTAAACCTGACGAACACACAAGTGGTCACTGTCCTCTCGAGAGGCGGAACGCCTTCTTTCGAGATGTCTCGTGCAGAAAAGAGTGGAACGCAACAGTGATGATGATGACGACGATGACGACGATGAAGACGACGACGACAACGACGACGATGATGATGATGATGATGATGACGATGATGATGCGCCTTCAAAGCACGGGGGAGGGGTCAAGGCTCGGGTGGTTGCACGCACAGCTAATGAATTCAGAAAATTGAACTTGAAATGTAGAACAGCGAATAAAAGATTAAAGAGTATTCGAGAAGTGAAACAAGCTGAATGGGGGCTTTAATTCTTTTAAAAGAACTAAAAGGAAGAGTCGTTGAACAAGTCATAATGGAATTTAGAAAAAATGTCCGACGATTACGATACTCCCGAATGCGAAATTTGAGCGCAGCTCCATACATGTTTTCATTTCGCGATATATTCAGACTAAGAATTTGACACCGAAACCACCGCACTGACTGGCGCAGTGCCGTCAGCGCCTTCGCAGAGGCGGGCGAAGTATGGGAACGCTGGCACGATGAGCGCCATCGGAGCCAGCTGCGGAAGAAGACGACGACCACGAAGACGCGAGGAGCGGCACTTGCACCTTCGCGCGCTTACGCCGAGGGACGGCGACGCTCAAGATAGGAACGGGCGCCAATGAGCCGAGCTCTAGAATTATAATGGTATAGGCATATAGGCAGACCGTAACCATCTTCGATTTTGTTCTCTTTCATGTTGCCAAGTGAAATGGAACAACCAACACAAGGGGATCGGCCATGAAACGGGTGGTGAAAAAACTGTTATCCTTTTTTAAAAATAAATTAAGGCAAAATGAAAAGAGTATCTTGCAAATGGGGTATACAGTGTCTACTGCTACAGGTATGAATAATTAATTGTCTAAGTATTGCATAGAGAACTATGTCATTAAAGTAAGCATTAAAAAGAATTAAAGCAAGCATTTTTTTATCTCATGCAGAAAGACGAAGAGCTCATAGAGTTAATATAATCGACTCTAGAGGAAAAGCTGGCCCGGAAGTGTCGGAACTGCTTTGGCGCCGCCCTGTTGCTACTGGTCAATGTGGCCAGCGCAGTTACTATTGAAAGAGCTGAAAACAAGTACAGATCACCTTATGCTTTGTCATTTAAAAACGCATAAATGTCCACTTCTCGAGGCGTTGTTGCAGTATGCAGCGGACTGCTTCTCGAACGCCGGTCGACTCAGCTGCTGTTGACGGTCTTCTGTGTCCTGTCTTGAACCGTTGCGTTATCCCCATTCCTTGTACAGTGTAAGCTACCGTGGACGAGAGCTGTGTTAGAGAACCATCTACAAAAACATGTTCAGCGTGTCCGTACATTTAAGCAATCTAGGATAACACAAAGTGTTTGAGCCCAGCAAGCTGGATTTTCGACTTCTTCGATATTCCGGGGGTTGAGAGTCTCACCCTCGGCTTTGAGGCAGTCCAGAGTGGAACTTCCGGTAGGTCATGTGGCGCGAACTCCGACGACAGTAGATGCTGCGACAACACGGCTTCTGAGAAGGCTGCTTCAGGCCGTATGCTTGTTACGTTTGTCCGTGGATGATTTCCGTGCCTCGTCAGTAGGTTTACATGAATCCGCACTGGCTCACGTTGTAGATAAATTCAAACTAGATACGCGCATGCCTCTGCAATAGTGCCCCATGTGGAAGCATGGGGAAGCCTGAGCCTGAGATATACTAATCCGAGAAAGTACAGGCACACTGTATCGGAGCTATCCAACAAAAAGTGCCTGGTAGAGCTGCAGAAGAGATGATTTGGATAGCCCCCATGATTTTTCAGACATGTGTCGCGTGACATCAGCGAAGCTGTCCAGCTTTTTCTTAATGCAGAAATGTGCTTGGACCAAGATAGGTCTCACTCGATGGTAACTCCGAGAAACTTCTCGTGGGTAACCGAAGGAATAATTTTTCAATCAATCATAACGAGGTAGCAGCCCATTGACTTCCGTGTAAATGGCATGGATACACTCTTTTTCTTTGAGAGCTCTAGTCCACAAATATTTAAGTATGTGGACGGTATTGACACTGGCCGCTGTAGGTTCGTTTGTACTTTTTCGTTTCTATATGCAGAAGTTATTTGTGTACACTGAGACCGAGTCTGCGCCTGCGAGTTTTTTGACAAGTCCAACGAGAACGACATTAAATAAAGTTGGGCCCAGGAAACCTCCTTCAGCACCCCATGATATACAGGATGCTTGCTTCTATCACCGTCTAGAGTTTTCATAAATATCGTTCTCACTATTTACTGAATGTTTGAAAGCACTCAACCTGTAAGAGTGGGAAAGAATTCGGCATGTAGATCAGCTGGGACTTTTTCTGTTGCCTTTGGTTTGCATATGACAGGTTGTATTCTGCAACACCGTATTTACGAACCGTATTTACGGACGAAGTGTTTCTATCATAGAACGCTTGTACCTTTATCTCGCTTTGTTTCTTTCGAAACTCTGGGAGCTCTCCCTTGTTGCGGCAATGGATGAAGAAGCCCTCGAAGACCTTCCTGGAGTCAAGCCATCACGTCGTGTCGCGTCCAGGAAACGCGGAAATGCGTCAAGTGACACGGACAGCGAGGCAACCGAGTTGTACTCGGACAGCGTCGACTCGTCGCACGACGATTTCACACTTTTCATGAGCCGAACCACAAAAAGAAGACTGCTACGGAGGTCATCATCGCCAAGTGTCTCCACTGTGAAGACAACACCTCAGCGCTGGCCGCACGCCATGCTCTTCATGCCTGTGGACCCAGTGTCCAATCTTCGACTTCTAAACAGGCAAGTCCTTTCTGCGTTTCTTGAGGGAATCGCGCCAAACGAGATAAAGGACGTGAGAATATATGCACGGAAGAATGTCCTAGCAGTAGATGTGCTACAACGTAGTACACTGCAAAGCCTACGGCACGTAACGGAGATCGACAAAGTACAAGTGCGATCCATGATACCTACAGGCTGCAATGGCACTGTCGGCGTCATTTATGATGTCGATATTTCTATACCAACCGACGACTTACCTATATTAATAAAGCCAAGTACAGAAGGCACTCTTATCACGCACATCACAAGACTTGGCAACACACGTTGCCTGAAGCTGTGGTTTGAGGGAGACAGCCTTCCCTCACACGTCAAAGTTGGCCATGTCCGCCATCCAGTCCGCCCATACGTACCGAAGCCCCTGCAATACTACAAATGCTGCAAGATGGGACACGTAAAAGGTGTCTGTAGGAATAACCTCGTGTGCCCACGGTGCGCTGAATCTCATTCAGCAGATGCCTGCCGCGCAACTGTGTTGAAGTGCCCTAACTGCCATGGCACTCATGAGGCCTCATCCAATGATTGCCCGCGGGTGAGGAACGAGCGAGCAGTACTCAAACGTATGGTACGGGACCATTCAACACACAGAGAGGCTGCCGCTACCCTCAGGCGACGACGACATCGCCATCGAAGAGCATCACGAAGAGTTACATCTACTGAAAGATATACACCATCATCTTCCGGCAAAGCGGCTACCGTATCAACGCCGACTTCCACAAAGACAGACACTGCGAAGACGAAGAAAGGGGCCAGACTCGCACCTCCTGAAGAGTGGCCAACACTTCCACGAGCACAACCTGCATCGGAGTCGCATCAAATTGCGCCGCCCTCAATGACCTCACGAAGCGAGGATGCGACGACGACTGCGGATCGCCAAGTCGTAGTGATGCTAAAGTCACTTATGGACGCCATGCGCATTCTACTGAGCAACATGAAAACCCCGTCGGCACAGAGTGCACTGAAGGTGCTGGACACTTTGAGTCCGGTGCTTGCGGTTCTAGGGTAAAACCACGGCCCGAGAATTACCGTCGTTTCAAGAGAAGGTCAAGAATGCATCTGTATTTCAGTGGAACGCCAGAGGGCTTAAGTCACGAGTGTCCGACTTCAGACAGTTTGTATTTACGCACCAATTCTCCATTATCGTGATTTGCGAGCCCAACCTGTCAGCTCCCATCAGACTGTCCGGGTATGAGTGCTTTATGTCCTCTACCCACGGAGAGTGCAGCAAGGTCGTTCTGTTTATACGCCATGACTTGACTTATGTACATCACCTAGTGCCTCCTGACGAAGCAAATCAATACGTTTCCTTAACAGTGAAGAACAAAAAGCTCACGTTCACAATTCTTGGAGCCTATTTATCTCCAACAAGCCGTCTAGATTGTGAGCGCTTACTGGGAATTTTGACATCGACTCCTCAGCCGTGGGTGCTCACTGGTGACTTTAACGCCCACCATTACATATGGGAAAGCTCCAAAGTGAACTCTAGAGGCAGAACGTTGGTGTCCTTTGCCAATGAACTCGAATTTTGCCTGTCAAACGATGGAAGCCCTACTTATCTGCGTGGATCAGCGTAGAGTAGCTGCTTGGACCTTACGTTCGTTTCACGTTCGCTTTCGAGAAGAGTGCACTCGTTTTCGGATTTAGAAACGCGGGGTAGCGACCACATCCCAACCTATTTGAAGATCGAAGGTTTGACTAGCCCCAAGTTCTCCAGAACCGTCCAGTGCACCGATTGGCCTAAATACAAATTAATAATGGAAGACTGTTGTCGTGACGGCACCTCGTATAACCTACAGGGCGCGATAAAGGATGCCATACAAACAACCACGCATTTGCTTTCGAAGAGTTCTTCCCGCATCGATTTCGACATCGAACTAGCGAAACTTCGAGCAATTCGCCGTCGCGCGGAGCGAAGATATAGACGCACGAAGTCCAATTATGATTTAAGATTGGCTAGACGAACACAAAAGAAAATACAGCATCGCATGAACAAGCTGGCTTCGCGGCAATGGGTATCCTTTTGCGAGTCCCTGGATCCGCGAAAACCTTTGTCGCTTATATGGAGGACTGCTCGTGGCCTTCGCACAACCTTTGGTCAGCGCCACCCGTTTAAATCTCTAGCACTCCATCTACAATGTAGAGATATTGACGTCGCTGAATCTTTCTGCAGAAAGATTGCTGGCGAAGCAAATTCCGATGGAACGGGTACGGGAACGCTCGACCACCCACCGTTCTCACGCGATCCCCGCATGGTATGCCCTTTTTCTATGGAAGAACTAGAAGCTGCGCTGGCTTTGTGCAGGCGTTCTTCAGCGCCAGGACCTGACGGCATTACATACCGTGCCCTGTGTAACCTAGGAGACCAAGCTCGGAAGGCACTCTTGTTCCTGTACAACGACTCCTGGTAGACGGGTATGGTTCCGCAAGAATGGAAGTCAAGTCGCCTCATTCCACTTCTCAAAGCTGGCAAGTCACCTTTGGACATTTCCTCATACCGTCCGATAGCACTTGCCAGCTGTGTCGGAAAAACAATGGAAAGAATGATTTTAACACGTCTGGAATGGTACTTAGAGTACTATGAAATTTACCCAGATGCAATGGCTGGATTCAGACGTGGCTGTTTGTCAACAGACAACGTTGTTGACTTGATCACATTTGTGCAACACCAAAAGGCCTGTAAGCGATAAGCCCCTTTAACGTCTATTTCTAGACGTTAAAGGGGCTTATGATAATGTCACCCATGAAGCCATCCTTAGCACGTTAGAAGCCGTCGGACTTGGTGGTAAGATGTATATGTGGGTGTGCAGCTACTTACAGAGAAGACCATTCTATGTCGACACAGAAAATGGCCCGACATCCGAGCATTACGGTAGCCGAAGAGTCCCTCAAGGCGGAGTGCTTAGCCCGACTCTTTTCAACCTTACCCTCTGAGGATTAGTTGACAACCTGCCAAGCACCGTACGACTTTCCAGCTATACGGACGACATCTGCATTTGGGCATCAGGTGTGACACGACTTCAGCTTCGCGCTCGACTTCGGAAGGCTGTCACGATGACATCTTGCTACCTTCGCGAACAAGGACTTGAAATTTCATGCGGGAAGTGCGCAATGGTGGCATTCACGAGGCAGCGAATGTCTGCTTACTGCGTACCTATTGACGGGCAAATTACACCATACAGCAGAAGTCACAGGTTATTGGGAGTCGTAATTGACAGAGATCTATCTTGGACTCCGCACGTGAATTACGTGAAAAAGCGGCTGACTGCTATCTGTCACCTGTTCAGGTTCCTTGCAGGAAAAAGTTGGGGAGTATCTGTACACGCTATGTTACAGCTGTACATGGCGTTGTTCGTTGGATTCCTGCGATACAGCCTGCCAGCAATATCCAACACCTGCAAGACTAACCTGCGTATGATTCAGAGTATTCAAGCCCAAGCCCTTAAGATATGTCTTGGCTTACCACGCAGTGCATCAACGGCTGAAACCATTGCCCTTGCACAGGATTACCCAATCACGACGCACATTACCGTTGAGACAATGCGTATGTATCTCAGGCATTGTGCTAGGACCCCTTCCCACCACTTCGCGAGCCTCACTGCTGCAAGGCCCTGCTCGACATTTAGCGGCATTGTCAGTGCACATAGTGCGTCGTTTACTTCAGGGTACGCACCTGCGGCCAAGCCAGCGTTTCCTCCGTGGTGTTTGAGCCGTCCACAAGTACATCTAATGATTCCACGACTACAGAAGAAGACAGATCTACCGGCCCCTGCTCTAAAACAGCTGAGCTTACTTCTTTTGCATGAAAAGTACAGGAACCATGTGCACATCTATATCGATGGATCGACTACGTCGTGCAGTTCTGGTGGTGCCGTGGTTATACCAACGCGAGGAATGACACTACGCTTCAAGACATCGCTTGTCACGACCTCAACGGCGGCAGAACTAACGGCCCTGCGTCGAGCCCTGGAATTCATTGAATTTCAAAGAGCTAGAAAATGGGCTGTCTTCTGTGATTCAAAACCGGCATTACAGTGCACGCAGTCAGTTCTCCGACACGGATGCCATGACCAATTGACATATGAAATCGCGAAACTTTACCATCATGTCCAACAACAAGGTCACGAGGTCATTTTCCAATGGGTACCTGGCCATTGTGGAATCAGTGGCAATGATTGCGCCGATAACGCTGCTCGCACAGCACATCATGAAGAGCACAGCGTTCCAATTCCGCTTTTGAGGACAGACGCCGCAAGGCAGCTTCGATACCTGGCACGCAGTCTCACACTGACCGAGTGGAACTCGCGAAACTTACGACTTACACGACTGCATCGACTAAACCCCTCCCTGCAACTCCGACCTCCACTCGGACTTCCTCGACGTGAAGCTACGCTTCTCTGTCGCCTTTGGTTAGGAGTTGCCTTCACAAAGGCATACTCTACATTAATTGGAATGACTGACAGCGCAGCATGTGAGGTCTTTGGCACCGAAGAAAACATCGACCACCTGCTGTGCCACTGTCCACGATACACCCCTGAGAGACAAGAACTTGCCTAAGCTTTTAAAAAACTGGACAATCGGCCGCTTTTTGTGCAGGAGCTGCTGGAACACCGCCCCCATCGCCCGTCGGCCCATAAAGCGGTGAAGGCACTTTTGTGCTATTTAAGGACGACGGGCTTGTGCGACCATCTGTGACTATTAACGCAAATTCTGTAAGGCCACACACGTCAGCGAACTCACCGCAATTTCCTTCTTTCCTTTCCTCCTCTCTTTCCCTGTTATCTTTATTTTCCCCTTTCCCATTATTCCGGTGTAGGGTAGCAAACCAGACGTTATTCTGGTTAACCTCCCTGCCTTCTCCTTATCTATTTCCCTCCTCCTACGTTACGAAGAATGATTGAAGCCATGAGCCGGCAATGTTTGAAAGCACTCAACCTGTAAGAGTGGGAAAGAATTCGACGTATAGATCAGCTGGGACATTCTCTGTTGCCTCTGGTTTGCATATGACAGGTTGTATTCTGCAACACCGTATTTACGTTACGAAGAATGATTGAAGCCATGAGCCGGCAAAGTCTGAGGCTGGGTTTGAA
The DNA here is from genome assembly GCF_038994185.2 of Dermacentor albipictus. Taxonomy (NCBI): domain Eukaryota; kingdom Metazoa; phylum Arthropoda; class Arachnida; order Ixodida; family Ixodidae; genus Dermacentor; species Dermacentor albipictus. The sequence goes on along the minus strand of NW_027225574.1, from coordinate 6,286,945 downwards.
GATGCAAAAGGATAAAATATGTTCCCAGTCCATGCAAGGCGACAAGCATTTGTGGTTAGTAGTTAGTTAATATACAGAAGCTGTGCCAGAGTACGTACAGTAGCAGCAGCGGACCCGGATAACGAGAAAGAGATTTCTAGGCACATAAATAATAGGCCGGAAAGCAAATACCAGACTCTCTCCAAGTTGTGAACGGCACCCGACCAGAAACATATACAATATTAGCATGTTTTGCTGTACTAACCTGTGGAGCTTTAACACTGAGCATTAAAAAAAAAATGAGAACGCAACTATATGGCAACGGAAACGGATGGAATGGAAAGGCCGAACGTTAATTGTGAGGACAAAGAAAACGTGAATAAGAATGAAAACGCGACTATAGCTGATATTCTAGTTGAGATTAGGAGAAAAAAGTGTAATTGAACAAGTCCTGTAGCGCACAAATAGAGGTGATAACCGGTGCGCTATTAAAGTTACAGAATGGGGCCGAAGGAGAGGGAGACACAGACGGGGACGGCAGATGACTTGGGTGGTGTGATCGACAACGAAATATGCAGGCAGAGGAAAGAGTCAGCTCTACAAGTGGAAGAGGAGATAGCTGGGAGCGGCCTTCACAATGCAGTTTACTTAAAATAGTCTGATTACTATCACAGACTGTAAGAAAAAGACTCTACCCTTTAAGGCGTGACTTTTCCCTAAACAAAAATTGTCATCTGTCTTGCGTGCATTTCCTATCTTTAAAGCCGAGCGCCCGATTGTTGTAGGTCAAGAACGGCATGCGCGTTATATGCATGCATACTTGAAACGAAAGTAGCCAACGCAGAATTTTGAAGAAAGCAAACGCAAGCTAGACAGATGGCGATTATTGCTTGGAGACAAGATACACCCCAAACGATGTGCTCTTTTTGTAGTGTGCACGTCCTAAGTCCTGTCTCCCTGGTGAATTTCCAATTATTCAATAACTTGCCGTATTCTAATATCCTACGCGTAATAATGTTCTACCGGGCAAACACGCCAAGTAATCATGGACACAAAGGAAGATATGCATCGCGCCAACACTAGCGAAGTGCTCGCCAAAGCTGCGCATGCGGTGTTAGATGAGCATCACCACATCCTTCTGGCACTGAAATGCGCCCAACTTGCAGTTAATATAATGGGCGCGAGCACGACGTTTCACAATACTGACGCTGCAGCCCGTTAACTACCTAACGTTAGCATCGCCCCACCTTGTTGCCCGTTCACTACAAGCACATGAATTTCCAAGCGTAGGAACACACACACACGCACACACGCGCGCACACAAGTCAACGCCAGTGGAGCACGTGTTCAATACTCATTATTCGAAGCAACAAACAGTGCAACGATCACCTCAAATTCTTTAAACCATTTTTCTAACGGAAATTAAACGAAAGTTGTGGTTATTTTGACAGCCGGAAGGCAGCCTTGGCAGCTCATGGAGCAGGAAAAGGGTTGTCCCTCCCATAAACTATTGTTTTTTCCCGACAGTTTAGCTAAGCTACATTAAGCTCCTACAGCGGCCACTGGACAAATATGCCCGGAAAACTCTTTGGGTAATTGGACGCAGATACGTTACCGGATGGTTCTCTCGATCAACGCCCTCAATCGCGTGGAGATGCGATAATATCCGCGGAAAGTGGCGAGGTGTTCTGTAGGAGCAGACGACGCAGGGGGCTCCAGCGCTGATATTCGCTTTCGCTGACCATCGACCGCAGGCCCCCCACTCGCAGCTGCGCCAAACTGGTTCCTCCTCACGCGTAGAGCCACCAATGCATCTAGCTGCGCGTAAATGTTACCTCGTCTACACGGAATAACTCGTGTACCACAAGAACTGAGGCACGTGGGTAAGAAGACAAGAAATACTCGTGCACACTTATCTTCATAACTGGACTGGAAGCTGTGAGTAGTGGTAAAAAAGTGGAAACATTTAATAATCAGCACCGTTCTACCCTGCCAGTGTATAAAAGCCATATAATGCGACACACCTTCGGTAAAAGACAAGCCCAGTTGTCAGTAAAGCATTATTTCCTCGTTTACATTATTGTTGTTGTTGTTAGGTCTTGAATGGGTTCAGATGGATCCGAGATAGTTAGGTGCCGCGAATATTAGAAACTTGTAGACTCAAAAGAACTGCCAGAACATCGCCTGCATACCGCAAACAGTTTTTTCTTTTTCCTCTTCTTTTTTTTGGGGGGTGGGGGAGTCGGGGAGGAGAGGAGGGAATGCCGTCGAGGCGCTACTGCTGTACGTCATATCGGTTATGCGACGGAAACAAGAAATAAGGGCAGCGTCAACTGATGCAGATATAATGTTTCGCCATCTTGGCAACAGGAGCGGAACGTTGGCCTTGTTGGTGATGCATAATTATATGCAAGACTGACGCTTCAGGTCGCTACCCCACATTTAATGAGCGCACCATACCAAGAAAGCGCTGCAATCAGCCGATTCATGAAATTATCGAAGCTGTAAAAATTGCACAGTTCGGCGATTCCTGTGTGAGTACTACTCCTTTGATAGCTCAATCGACGGAAGAAATGTGTGATAGCATCCTCGGCTCATGAGCCCCGGAGTCGCCTCAGAACCAGATGGGGGCACAACGGCCCTACAGACCGTGGAGGGGCGAACGTAAATAAATCCTAGCCCAAAAATGCACAGCACCGGTGCTAAAGTCCTTTGATAATTTGAAAGTAGCGCCACTCTTTGAACTCTGCCGCAGCCGCGCGACCTCCTCGACTCCTCCTCGCCCTTTGCGCGTCCCCCCCCCCCCCCCGCCGCAACCAGTTTAGCCCCCGCTTTTCTGCACGACGATTGGCCTCCGTGCCGTTGGCCGTGGAATCGAGCGGGCCATTTTCTCCTCAGCTCGGCTAGGTCGGCGCTTTAAGCTGGCGTAGCGAAGGTTGCACGCTGTGCTGCCTGCTCAATGTGCTAGCGCGATGCCGTGCTGTTGCGCATATAACTGCAGCAAGAAGCGTGAACATTGGTTGTGCCACTTTTATGATACCACAAGGAAAGCGTGACGGCTTGCGCAGGAGGCAGTGGCTGCATAACATTGGCCGCAAGAACTTTGTAGCGACAAAGAACAGCGTTGCTTACAAGCTGAGGCTCCTTTCTTATTGCTCGTGGCAAAACACACCGTAATGCTGCATTTTTTTTCATTCATCGTGCCTGCTCTCAAGCGTTTTTATTGCGGCAGGACCTTACAAAGGCATACAGAGCCCACGATGGCAACATTCACAGACGCCTACATATGATCAGCCCAGACGGTAAATTTTGTTTGCCCCTCAAGCTTACACGGAGCAAAACGTCATTGCTACACAGGATTCGGCTCGGCGTTGCTTTCACCCGTTGCTACGCGTATACATCACCGGCCAATCGAACAGCCCCGACAGTGAACACTGCCAGATGCCTGAAACACTGGAACACATACTGTGCGATTGCCCAGCACATATGATGGAGCGAAGGACGTTAGAAAGCGGCCTACCCAGCGTTGGCAGACAACCACTGTCGGAGGAAGCTATCCTCGGCCCATGGCCTGACACTGCAACTTCAATGCGTGCAACTAAAGTGTTGTTGAAGTTTCTGCAGGACACCAAGCTCGACGAGCGGCTCTAGCAAGACAACTGTCTCATGTACATAAGCACTCACCACTTCTCTTATCATCATCATCCATCCCAGTACTTTCACTGCCCTTCTCTCTTCCCCAGTGCAGAGTAGCAGACTAGAGCGCACTAGCTCAGGTCGACCTCTTTGTCTTTCCTATCAATAAATTCTATTCATTTCTTGGCAATTTGTACGTTGCATAAAAATTCGGTCGTCCTCAGTATGCTTAATATTCTGCGGCAGCTCCATAACCTCGCACGTCGTAAACTGTTGTTATTCAGTCGGACACGCTGCACTATACATTCTGATTTCCGCTGTGAACAATTATGTGCGAAGATACAGCCTCTCGATGGCACTTTTTGCGATTGTTAGGATGCGCTGCCTGTTTCGATGAAAATTGAAATAGCGGCTTGTAGTGGATCTATTATTTATAGCTTATGTCGATCTGTGCGTGAGTCAGGTACAATGAATGCAAGCCCTGAAAAAATTAGTGACAAGTATACCCGTGCTATTGCAGGTGATAAGCGCTAGCTAGTCCACATTGCGTTGTTTTTTTGTTTTAAGGCGAAAGCCTTTACATTTCTATGTTTCAAGGTGGCGTAGTGAACAGAAAGTATCACGTCACCTAAGCAAGGCAAGACGCGATCCGAAGCATGTCCACTCCTGATTATCAAATTAACTAATGATTCATTAGCGACTGAATGAAGGTGAATTAGAGTGTATTAAGGAGGATTAAAGGGCATGAATAAGTATTAGGATGTATGAACAAGGATCAGGGTAGATTAAGGTGGGTGCAGGGGGAATAATGTCAATTAGGGTAGATTAAGGTAAACTAGGGTTGATAAAGGAAGATTAAGACCGATTAGGATGTATTAGCACAGATTAAGCTGCATTAGGGCTGATGAAGGTGGATTAGGATGTACTAAGGTGGATGATCGTTTATTAAGCAGCATTAAGCTGCGCTAATGAGGATTAGGGTGAGTGAAATAGGATTAAGTGGATGAGGGTGGATTAAGGTGACCTAGGCTTGATGAAGGATTATTAACGCCGATCAGGGTGTATTACGGAGGGTTAAGGTACATGAACCAGGATTAAGAAGGATTAGGGCGGATTAAGGTTGGTGAAGGAGGAACAAACTAGTAAAGCCTACTGAAGCTCCACCTTCATCCACTTTCATCGACCTTAATTCACCGTGATTCTCCTTAAGGCACCTTAATCGTCCTTCATTCACCTTATTCCACGATAGTTCTCTTTAATGTACCGTATTCCACCTTCATCGATTTTAATCCAGCTTTATGCTCCTTAATGCATCTTAATCCTCTTTTATACACCCTAATTCTTCTTTATTCACTTTATACCTCCTAATGCACCATAATCATCTCTAATGCTCCTTTATGCACCTTCATTCACTCTATCCACCTTCAACGAATTTAATCCACCCTAATTATCCTTAATACGCCTTATTCCTCCTTAATAACCTTAATTCATCTTAATCCAATCACTAATCAATCAGTACTTTGTTAACCAGTGATCGCCTCTTATACACGGCTGCACATACTCTGGTTCGCTTCCGGCCTTTTTTCGGTCACGTGATATCCTCTGTAGCTGACAACTCGACCTTGAAACAGAGATCTAAGGTTTTCGCCTAATAAGCCACACACAAAAGGATGTGCCACCATCAATACTAGATCAGACGCACAAAGTAAAGCATCTCATCATGTGGCAGAAAAATTATCTGGAGTATTCGCAACTTTCACCGCCTATAGGTGGCGCTACTCGAAATTCAATATGGCGGTCGTTAAGGGGATCGTGCAGACGCCACCGGCTAGTGTACACGCTGCATCGGATCGCATAGTGTTTCCGACCGCAGCGTGGTATTGTCATGTCTTCATTTCAAAGACCACTGACTCTGGGATGTATTATGAACCACATCGGGAGTTCAGAAACGCGTGTTCGGTGTCTGGTTGAAGGTGAAGAAGTGTTGAACGCAGGACACATCGTTTGCTGCGGCTTGAAAGAATGCACAGACTCGTCGTACACCGTCCAAAGATTGTGCATGCAAACATGACAAGTGCGGCAGAAATCGCTCGAGCTGTGGTTCGAATTTAGGAGCGACGAAACCATAAAGATGAGTACATGTGCTATTTACTGGCTTTGTTTTTTTCTTGCGAGTCCCTCGCCGAATAGCCTTCTGTGGCCGCACTTCAGGAAATTAAAACAGCTCATTGTATTTACTGCAGAGGCGTTAGCTAGCGGGCCCCAACGCTCCGTGAGAATGAATAGCTTGCTGCTGGTGCGTGTGGCATGGTGTACGTGTACTACATATTCGGTCGTCCGCTCTTAGTTTGAACACGCGATCACTTGGCTGCGCTCTTCAGCCTGCAAGCGCGACCGACACTTGTGCGTTTCCAGGCAGACTGGTTTATGCGTAAAGGGACCACGAGTTGCTACTTCACGAAGTCTGCATTTTTGCTACGATGCGCGGCTGTGAGCACGGCTACACGCTAAGAGGGGCCCCGTGTACTGCCGCGGCTTCGGTGTCCGAACACTTGCCTCGCGTTGCCTGGCAAACTATGCTGCCTTTATGCGCTAGTAAACGAAGGGTATTCGCTCGCATTCATTTGCTAAAGCATCGTCTATGCAGTCGTACAGCACATGGAAAACGTTTAATGATGCCACAAAACTGATTTCATCGCCGTAGGAGCATTGCATTGATTTGGTCATTCTCCGATGAACCGTAGAACTCGATTCGCGTGCCCACACCTCAACAGTGGTTCTTCCAGTACTTACTTGAAGTTTTTTTTTTTTTGAGCTCAGATGCGAAAAGCCGCTAAGAAAATACTGCACGAAGGCAGCGCGAAAGGAAAAAAGATAAACAGTGAAAGGGGAGAGAGAGCAATACATCACGTTTATTCACATAACATCAAGAGTGCCTGTCCTGCATTGGAGCAACAAATTTTTTTTCTTACAGGGCCACTGCTCTTGCAAAGCAGGCAAGCAAGCAGGCAATACAGGCTGTGAGCCGTACCTGATTGTGCAGCATATCCTCACCAACCAGCATGCACAAAAGTTTGAGGAACTTCTCTTCTATGAAGTCGCATTCAGAGACTGGGACAAGTTAAGAATTTACAGAGCTGATATGAACCATTTGAGTGCTCAGCTAGCAAAATTTTATAAGGACATGGTTGCTGTGATCTCAGCAGAAGCAGTTAGAATTTGTGCCGAGACTGCTGGTGAAAATAATACACAGTGGCAAAGAGAGCGAATGCTCAGAATAACAGGAAGCAAGTGCCACACATTGTAGATTTGTGCCATCAATAACAAACAGCTGGCAAAGCAAAATTGTAAAACTGCTGACGCAAAACTTCCAAGGAAACGACGCCACGAGATATGGCAAGGCTTGCGAGAAGCCAGCTCTCGAGAGTATGCACTTAACACATTGTTTTCGTGACAGGCTTCCCAATGCGCAATTTCACTGCCCACTCCTTTTTCATTCGTTCGTCGCAAGCAAACGAGTGGAGGCTTACCTCGCCTTTGACTGCACGGCGTGTGCACTGAGGCACACAGCCCATTTTGTTGCTCTTGTACGCCTTGCCCATCTTATGAAATACGTAACCCGTCAAAACAGTGTCTCTGCGAAAGGCAACATGTGTCTCAGCTGCGTAGATCATTGCAGAGCTCTGAAATACCGCTGTAAAAAGCGACCCCAATCAAATAAAAAACAAAGGCTCCAGCGCACCGCACTAACTGAACACGGGCGACGCGGGTACGAAACGCGGGCATCCCCTCGTTAAAGCTTACGACGGCTGCCGCATGGCGTCGCTACCATCTGTGAAAGTTGCGAATAGAACTCGCCTCGAAGCTCCTTTAACACCAGTATAGCCCGTTCATACCGCTTTAACAAAACATCAACTTCCTTATAAACGTGGCAATTTATCGATGCTGTTATCAGCATTTCTCAAGAGAGAGAGAGAGACAAAAGGGAAAGAAAGACAGGGAGGTTAGCCAGTGTAAATACCGGCTGGCTACCATGTGCTGGGAAAGGGGTAAAGGGAACAAAAAGAAGAAGGAAGAGAGCAAAAAAAAGCACACAGTAACGCGATGTTACGCGCAACAATAGTCAAAGGCGTTCGCACAATTCACATGTCCTTAAGAACTTGTGCAAAGGCCTTAAGGCCTTGAGTGCCGAAATCCGTCTGGACCAGTGTCCTAGAACATTCTCTTCTGTGAAGGGGCGATTGACCAGTTTTTCGAGCACGGTCACGAGCACTTTTTTTTACACATTGTAACGTGGAATGTCACAGAGGAGCTGCGCGATCGTCTCTTCGCACGCAGCCGCAGGTGTCGCAAGCAGCGCTGTCGGCCATTCCCGTGCGGAAGGAATAGGAGTTCGTGAATGCCACGCCAAGCCATAGGCGGCACAGAATTGTTGCTTCCACTCGTGGCAACCCTGGTGGAAGACGGAGTTGCAAACTTAGGTCCCATCTGTGAAGACGTGTGTTCGTGAATTCACTGGTGTTCCACAGAGTTCGCGTAAGCTCGCGTGCGAGGGAGCGAAGCATTTCTCAAAATTTTTAACACGACTGGGGCACCCAACTGGCCCAAAGTAACACGGCTCCACAGAATACTGCGGCCTGTCCGCGGGAGGCCAGGAGAAAAAGCGTGCCGTGGGCATCCGGCGGGCAAGGAGAATCGATTAGGAAAGCGCCCCGAGGAGGAGAGTGTCGGTACTTTCAAATATTCAAGGGGGCGCAAAGTTTGAGCCATGCGCATAACTGAGCGAGCTGTCAGCTTGTTTCTGCAGCGTCTGCGCAGCGATGAACTGGCCCGTAGTGTTCATAATTCAATCGCAGGAAAGTGAGTGTCCGACACACAACGACAAAGAAACAGAAGCGCACGAGTGAATGATGACGATCATCGCTGTGGATGCCGAGACCTCCAAGGGCGTACTTTGTATGGATTTGTATAGGGATACGATCGGTGGAACTTATGGCAGTTCGCCTGCTGGACACCCGACTGAAGGGAATGCGACCATTTAGAAGCCATTTCTGTATCACCTTTCGGCACATCTCACCTCTCCCCTTTCATCCCACCTGCCTGAGGATTCGCAAAAAACTTTTGCAACAAACTTACCCGCCTTAATTAACTTTCCCTGTCACTCACCTTGCCACACAAACTAAATTTATTTTTCGTTCTTTTAAGCGCCCCGTAACGGCCAGATCCACGGAAGTTCACGGAAGGTATATTATATAGAAGCTGAGGCCTTTGGCACTGGCAAAGCGCTATGTTCTTGAGGAGTGGAAGAAACTCTGGTCTTTCTCCCTCGGACAAGGCACGCACCCAGGATTTTTTTTTTTCGGAGATTGGGGAACCTAGGGTAACTTCTCTATCCAAGGGGGGGGGGGGGGCAGAGGGCACCTTTACTACTACAAATGTGAACAACGCCCACTATTCGACATAAAGACGCGTAAACCCGCAAAAAGAGAAATGAAATTAAGCGTATCTCACAGGTAGTACGCCTGTGAAATACACCTCTTCTTTACTTGGCAAAAGAGGAACCACATCGAATGGACTCACGCAGGAAAGAAGCGCTGGAAGAACACTGCCAAGAACAAGTAAACGAGGGAAAGTGCGTAATAAACATTCACATCATCATCATCATCATCATCATCATCATCATCATCATCATCACCATCAGCCTATTTTATGTCCAGTGCCATGACGAAGGCCTCTCCCTATAGTAGATCTCTATTGCAGCATACAACTTAAAAAAAAAAAAAACAGCAGTTCGCAACCAAGGCATACGCGCCGCGCGGGGTTGTGTTACCCCGCCAGCCAATCACAGAAGGAAACAAAATCTTCGTCATGCGGCGTTTTCAAAATGGCGTGAACCCAAGTGCCAACTGTGCAGGAAAGGACACCCGCTCGGTGACAGAAAATGCAGGGAACTCAACCGTGTTCCTTACGAGGTGAAGAAGAGGCGGGAACGAAAGATCAACATGCTACAGTAGCAACTTCAGAAGCAGTAGCAGCAAGCCGGAGCGACTGCCGAGGTGAATCCCAGGGGTCGTTCCAAGGTCAGGCGCGGAAAGGAGGACTCGCGCGTCAGAGCCGACTCCTTTCCGAGGCTGGAGGAGACCACCGGAGGGCACCAGCAGCGTGGCCGTTCGCGGTACCGCACCAGGGGGCGCACTGGATCCAGACAAAGGGGGAGATCGAGCTCCAGGGACCCGGCGCACCCATGGACTAAGAAGCGGAAGCAGAGCAGGGACCGAAACAATGTAAGCTTTGGTAGTGGGGTTTCCCAGGCAAAAGATAAGAAAGATGACGAGATCGATAAATTACGGAAACAGGTTGGGGAGCTTAAAGAGGTCATTAATAAGCTCACTCAAGAGTTGCATAGACCAAAATTACAGACGTGTACGGGGTCCGCCTCCCCCCACAACGCGCAACCAGAACTGGTATCGAAACCAACCCACGCGGTCCCTACGGCTGCGACTCCCACGCAGCCTCCGGCACCGGAGGAGGAAAATATGATTATCGAATCGGCTAGACCACCTCCAATGAAACGCAAAGGGGAAGACGTTGATCCGTTGGTGGCACTAGAAAAAAGATGGGAAGCCAAAATCGAAGCTAAATTCGATTCTTTCATGGCCCAAATTATGGGAGCAATACAGCAGACTCAAAGCCAGATCCAACCCCTTACGGGTGAAGTAAAATATCAAAGGGCAGAATTAGTAGCCATCGGAGAATGGCAACTAAAAGCGGAGAAACAACTCGACCAGCTCCAACATGGCCGGAGGCGCGCAAAGTGAGTCTTTATTCTGGCAGTTCCGGACAGGCCGCCATTGGAATATGAACCTGGCAACGTTTAACGCTAGAACTTTATCTAGTGAGGCGAGTCTAGCAGTACCATTGGAGGAATTAGAGGGCAGTAAATGGGACGTAATAGGGTTCAGCGAAGTTAGGAGGCCAAAAGAGGCATATACAATGCTAAGAAGCGGGCACGTCCTGTGCTACCGGGGCTTAGCGGAGAGAAGAGAACTAGGCGTCGGATTCCTGATTCATAAGAATATAGCTGGTAACATACAAGAATTCTATAGCATTAACGAGAGGGTGGCAGGTCTTGCTGTGAAACTTAATAAGAGGTACAAAATAAAGATTGTGCAGGTCTACGCCCCTACATCCAGTCATGATGACCAGGAAGTCGAAAGCTTCTATGAAGACGTGGAAGCGGCGATGGGTAGAGTGAAAACTAAATACACTATACTAATGGGCGACTTCAATGCCAAGGTAGGCAAGAAACAGGCTGAAGACAAGGCAGTGGGGGAATATGGCATAGGCACTAGGAATATCAGGGGGAGTTATTAGTAGAGTTTGCGGAACAGAATAATATGAGGATAATGAATACCTTCTTCCGCAAGCGGGATAGCCGAAAGTGGACGTGGAGGAGCCCGAACGGCGAGACTAGAAATGAAATAGACTTCATACTCTGCGCTAACCCTGGCATCATACAAGATGTGGACGTGCTCGGCAAGGTGCGCTGCAGTGACCACAGGATGGTAAGAACTCGAATTAGCCTAGAAATGAGAAGGGAACGGAAGAAACTGGTACATAAGAAGCCGATCAATGAGTTAGCGGTAAGAGGGAAAATGGAGGAATTCCCGATCAAGCTACAGAACAGATATTCGGCTTTAACTCAGGAAGAGGACCTTAGTGTTGAAGCAATGAACGACAATCTTGTGGGCATCATTAAGGAGTGTGCAATGGAAGTCGGTGGTAACTCCATTAGGCAGGATACCAGTAAACTATCGCAGGAGATGAAAGATCTGATCAAGAAACGCCAATGTATGAAAGCCTCTAACCCTACAGCTAGAATAGAACTGGCAGAACTTTCGAAGTTAATCAACAAGCGTAAGACAGCTGACATAAGGAAGTATAGATGGTTAAAATTGAACATGCTCTCAGGAATGGAGGAAGCCTAAAAACAGTGAAGAAGAAACTAGGAATTGGCAAGAATCAGATGTATGCGTTAAGAGACAAAGCCGGCCATATCATTACTTATATGGATGAGATAGTTCAAGTGGCTGACGAGTTCTATGGAGATTTATGCAGTACCAGCGGCACCCACGACAATAATGGAAGAGAACATCGTCTAGAGGAATTCGAAATCCCACAGGTAACGCCGGAAGAAGTAAGGAAAGCTTCGGGAGATATGCAAAAGGGGAAGGCAGCTGGGGAGGATCAGATAACAGCAGATTTGTTGAAGGATGGTGGGCAGATTGTTCTATAGAAACTGGCCACCCTGTATACGCAATGCCTCATAGCGTTGAGCGTACCGGAATCTTGGAAAAACGCTAACGTAATCCTAATCCATAAGAAAGGGGACGCCAAAGACTTGAAAAATTATAGACCGATCAGCTTACTGTCCGTTGCCTACAAACTTTTTACTAAGGTAATCGCAAATAGAATCAGGAACACCTTAGACTTCTGTCAAGCAAAGGACCAGGCAGGATTCTGTAAAGGCTACCCAACAGTAGATCATATTCACACTATCAATCAGGTGATAGAGAAATGTGCGGAATATAATCAACCCTTTTATATAGCTTTCATTGACTACGAGAAAGCATTTGATTCTGTCGAAACCTCAGCAGTCATGGAGGCATTACGGAATCAGGGTGTAGACGAGCCGTATGTAAAAATACTGAAAGATATCTGTAGCGGCTCCACAGCCACTGTAGTCCTCCATAAAGAAAGCAACAAAATCCCAATAAAGAATGGCGTCAGGCAGGGAGATACGATCTCTCCAATGCTATTCACAGCCTGTTTACAGGAAGTATTCAGAGACCTTGATTGGGAAGAAATGGGGATAAGAGTTAAAGGAGAATACCTTAGTAACTTGCGATTCGCTGATGATATTGCCCTGCTTAGTAACTGAGGGGACCAACTGCAATGCATGCTCACTGAACTGGGGTGCGATCGGAGATGGTTGTTCGGCGCGTTCGTTCGGTTACCGGCGCGCGCGATTGGCCTACTCCACGCCGACGTCGCCAGCCGCGGGGCGCCACCCCGTTTTTGGTGACGTCAAAATGACGACACGCTCCTGTCAATCATCCGCCCACCGAGCATTTCGCCCGAACGTGACGGGAGTTGAGAAGTTTGGAGCGATCATACGGCTTCACATGGCGCGTCTGGTGGATTGGATTGGATCCGACAGGCGGCCTTTTCGGCTGCAGAATGGCACGTTTGCGAAACGCGTTTGAAGAAATGACAGAAAGTGAATTCCGGCGTCGTTTTTCTTTCTCGAAACAAATAATTCGTTCGTTGCACAGAGAAATCGACAACATCATCGGTGCCAGCGAGCCACTGGGATGTTGTCGCTGCCTCTTGAAAAGTGCGCCACTCTTCCCGTCGTTTTTTTTTTCTTTTTCCTTCTCGCTGTGCGCGACACCACCTAGGGACGACGCAAAGAACCTAATAGTTATAAATTGCAGTAGTCACACGTACTGCTATTTGAAAACATGTTTGGGCTTGAGAAGAAAAAATACATTTTTTTAGACAAAGATTTCATTCAATTGGAAGACGAGAAACATTTGGCTTTGTAGTATACTGTTTGCAAGCAGACGACAAACGACGGAGGTAAACTTCCGGGGAGGTCACCGCTTCCTGATTGGCTGCTCTCTCCGCCCCGCTGTCACAAATTTTGCATACTGCAACTTTGTGACGTTGCAGCAACTGAACAGAACGCGTATCGAACAAAATATCTCCGATCGCGCCCCTGGAGAGGCAAAGCAGAAGAGTGGGTCTAAAAATTAATCTGCAGAAAACTAAAGTGATGTTTAACAGTCTCGGTAGAGAACAGCAGTTTACGATAGGTAGTTAGGCACTGGAAGTGGTAAAGGAATACATGTACCTAGGGCAGGTAGTGACTGCGGATCCGGATCATGAGACTGAAATAATCAGAAGAATAAGAATGGGCTGGGGTGCGTTTGGCAGGCATTCTCAGATCATGAACAGCAGATTGCCATTATCCCTCAAGAGAAAAGTTTATAATAGCTGTGTCTTACCAGTACTCACGTACGGGGCAGAAACCTGGAAGCTTACGAAAAGGGTTCTACTTAAATTGAGGACGACGCAACGAGCCATGGAAAGAAGAATCATAGGTGTAACGTTAAGGGATAAGAAAAGAGCAGATTGGGTGTGGGAACAAACGCGAGTTAGTGACATCTTAGTTCAAATCAAGAAAAAGAAATGGGCATGGGCAGGACATGTAATGAGGAGGGAAGATAACCGATGGTCATTAAGGGTTATGCACTGGATTCCAAGGGAAGGTAAGCGTAGCAGGGGACGGCAGAAAGTTAGGTGGGCGGATGAGATTAAGAAGTTTGCAGGGACGACAGGGCCACAATTAGTACATGACCGGGGTTGTTGGAGAAATATGGGAGAGGCCTTTGCCCTGCAGTGGGCGTAACCAGGCTGATGATGATGATGATGATTATGATGATGATGATGATGATTCTGGCAGTGGAACTGTCGCGGCTTCCAACGCAAGCGAGCGTTAGTGCAACAGTACTTGTCGCTATTAGATGAGAAACCTCTAGCTATTAGCGGCGAGAATTAGGAGTGGCGCCCTCTCGCGAGTGACGTCATGGCCAGGACGCCGCTCGCTCCGGCTCGCTCGGCTGCAGCGCGCGCTCGTTCCCTTCGTGTATGCTTGGGGTATGGGTGGCTCGAGCCGTACGTATTGAAGAATACGTCGGCTTCTTTCAGCTGCCATACTTTAACCGCAGTTTCTTCAAAAGTGTGTGAGTCGAGAAACTTTGCGGCTTGGATATCGCAAGCTAAGTAGCGTTAAAGGGGTCTACTAGGTTTTGCAATGTCTATCGGTAAATTTTGACTAAAAAAAGAATCTGCAAATTCAACGCGCGAAGTTGTGTATGATGCTTCGCTAAACACTTAACATTCCTTTAGTATTTAGCTATGAGAGGCATTGCATTTTACGTGGAAGAAAAATTCGGTAATTGGCGTCAACATGTTATCCGATGTTAGAAAGACACTGCCCAGCGAAGCTGTCATCATGAATCCTATTACTCTGGTGTGTTGTTCTATTCAAATATGGCCATTCATTAATGTGTAAAAAGTAGGCGCGCATTTCTTATGAAAAAGCTGGCTGCTACTTTCATACCCCTCTGAAACAGGCCTCCAAAAAACGAATTGCTCATGGCGTCTAACACGACGGCACGTCATGTAGAGTATGTACATAGTTAATTCACAAACATCATAGTAGCAACCACCTGAGAGAAAAGTTTCCTTGTTAAGATTGAGGGCCACTCAATTAAAAGTGATGAAATGTTTCATAGTGGCCCTCAGTAGCCTTTATCGACAATATGGCACACCCCTGATCACGTAACGGTAGCAATCGACTGTCTGTATGGCGAGGCACGCTATGTTCGCGAAACCCATCAGTTCACTACAACTTCGAATTAAAACCATAAAGCATTTTTTTACAGCGCCAACTGGAATGGCTAAAGTATTCTCGAGCTACTACACCGCAGCTTAGATTTCCTGTATACAAAAGGAAAATTCAAGCACCTTCTGTCTCACCATGTCTCGATCCAGCGTTATTCAATTATACAAACGGATAACCATCCGCTTCGTCTGTACATAAAAGAGAACCTTGCAGGCTAAATTAAGTTTACTCCAATCTAATCGCAAACATTCATAAAGAAAGCACCACAAGCCTTGCATATACTTTCACTTGATTTCGGACCCTCCACCGGGGGAATTTCGCTATCTTGAATATGTCCCATACTACTAGTCATTGACGCTTCGACTTCTTTCTGGCTGCAGCTATGCGGTCCAGCAGGCATACATCACTAAAAAAATTGGGCCGAGCAGCCTGTGTCAGTTCGCCAAACAGATTCGTCATGTATATTCCTCAAGCAACAAGCACCAGTAAATTTCTCAAGTGATTTTGATTTGATTTGATTTATCAATTTCCTTTTACACACACACATGTACAGATGAGTGGTAAATGGAGGTGGATGAGGGAAAAAAGCCGCACAGACGCGGCTTGAGGTAACCTCACCCCCTTAGGTACAATATGGCTGCATGAGGTAACACATCAAGCGCCATATAAATTACATTTATATAGTGGCCATAAAACATTGCAGTTATACAATATATGAAAGAACAGTGAAATATTTCCACAATAAGAATGCAAAACACACTGCGGCATTGAAATAAATAAATGATATACACTAGGTAACATAGAAAAACAAAGAGGAACATAACATACATTATTAATCAATAACAAACGCGCTTTAAAGTGGTGAGTTGAACGTGTAGCACGGAAAAGGCAATATATATTGGTACATTCCGATTTGTACTCCGTAAATAGCTGTAAGCCTTCATTAACTTTACTTCAAATTTCCACCGCTTAAAAAAAAATGTTGACAAGCAGTTAAAGGAGCAAGTGAGGCGTGTGGAATCTAAGCTGCAGTATTAGTTAAGTCCCCGTGCTACTGCCGAGCGTTTCTGTGAGGAAATGCAAAAATTCGATATTATACCATGAACTACTCGTCGTGAGCAAACCTGTTTTAGCGGAATAAAATCAACGTAACTGCTGTAGAAGTCATATATAGCCAGCTTTGTGATATAGTTGTAGCACCGCGGCAGGTATGGTATCATAGCTGGATTCCTATAGGCAATGCTTTTGCGATTGTCTATCCGCGTATGAAAAACCCGCAATGGGCTGGTCTGCGTCGCTTCGGCTGGCACTGTAGCGTTGTCTTCGAGAGCTGCATTGTTGTTTAAGAAATTAGCTCTTTGAATAAATGTTCGCAAAGGAAGACGTCGTAAAAATACATTTGAGACGACCACCATAAGTATACAAGCAGGGAGAACGAGGGCGAACAAACAAAAACACCGCAGAAAGCGCCCGGACAACGCCCGAACTGTAGCAGACGACAGGCGTGAGTCCGTGCCCTGACGTCACGCGAGCGGCGCTCGCAGCGCCGCTCGCGTTCGTTCTCGGGGCTAATAGCCCTGCAGGAGACGGGCAAAGCAGCACAGTTCTCGGGATACAAAGCTTTTTCAAGTGACAGGGGTGAGAAATCTCGCGTCACAACGTTGATTAAGAGGAATATCGCGGCAATCGTGCACGAAATCAACTCGAGAGACATTGAGGCAGTGCTACTGGAAATTATTACGGGACGAAAAGAGGAACCGAGCGTGTTCCTATAAACTTGTACAGTACTCCACATCAGAGAAAGGTGCGATTCAGGGCCCTTTTTCGCAAAGCTATTCAGGCAGCCTGGACTAATCCCTTGCTAATAGTCGGTGACTTTTAATGCAGCGTATCCGGAATGGGGTTATGCTAAACAAGATCCAAAAGGTAGGCAGCTATGGGAGGACGCGCACGAGCTAGGACTCACCCTACTCACGGACCCTCGCAGTCCGACCAGGGTGGGTAACAGCGTGTGCGCAGACACCTCCCCTGACCGGACCTTTTCCAAATATATGACAGATCTGAATTGGAAAAACACGGAGCTCAATGATCATTTCATTCTGACCTCGATCCTTAAAAAAGGGGTCAAGACGTGTCGTGCGCGTCAACCGAGGATCACCAAAGGGGAATCATTTAGGGAGAAGCGAGAGAAAGCTGCCATAGGGAAAATCACAAACATAGAGAAATGGACGGAGGTCATCGCGCGTCACGTTGAAGAGGCAACCAAGACGCTTGAAGGGGAAGATGCTCCGGAAATAGTCGATAGCAAACTGCTTCACATGTGGGAGGCAAAACATGGTATGGAGCGCAGACTAAAGAAGCGAAAATGGAACCGTAATCTTAGAAGGCGAATTGCTAAACATAACAAAGAAACTGAAAATTACGCGATCAAATTATGCGAACAGAATTAGTGCAGCAGATGCGACGAGATGGAGAGGGGCATGAGCCTTTCCAAAACGTGGGGTCTGCTGAGACACCTATTAGATCCGACCAATTCGAAAACCCTATCGGGAATTAGATTTTCAACTAGGGTGGTTGCTTGGGCTAGTTGGTAATTCATAATCAAAAATAACGTACAGCGCAAACGACAAGGACAGCGAAAGACCACATACACAGCGCTGACTTCCAACAAGATTTTATTGCGTCGCCACATTGTGTGTATATATACAAGAAGAGGCATGCGCAGAAAATGTACGACAGTCACAGGGGGTGTCCCAACAGCAAGTCATTGAACTAAGAACATGGTCACCAGAGAAAATAAAAATTAGGCATTACGATTACTATCTGTTTAGAAACGCCACTTCACCAGGGGTCAGCGCAATTGTGGGCGCACTAACGCACATACCCATTGGCCTTAATTTCAGCCATAGCGGAAGAGCTTCTGAGGCGCACAAAACGTGATGATCCCGCTCAATCAGGGAACCAGCGGGCTGAAAGACGCAGGTTTGCAGTGCTGCCATATGTGCATGATGTATCGCATAGGCTGAAGAAAATTGGGCAGCGTGCAGGGATCACAGTCGTTTTCTCAGCCCCGGAAAAATTGGCAAAGCTCTGTAAGCGCGTAAACGCGCCTAAATCGCATCAGAGTTGTTGTTCTGTCGGGCACAGAAAACGGTTTGTGACGTGCACAACTAATGTAGTCTACGAAATTCCCCTGTCTTGCGGCAGTAAATATGTAGGACAGACGGGCAGGTGCTTAAACGATCGACTAAGAGAGCATTGTAACAACGTCCGCAACACTGTACAAGGCCACTTGGGCATTCATTGCCGGGACTGCGGCTGCGTGCCATTCTTTGAAAATACGCAAGTTTTAGCGAGACACTGCTCACAGCTCACCAGGGAAATTGTGGAAGCTGATTTCATCAGAAAACTTGGCAGTATGTGCGTTAGTGCGCCCTCAATTGCGCTGACCCCTGGTGAAGTGGCGTTTCTAAACAGATAGTAATCGTAATGCCTAATTTTTATTTTCTCTGGTGACCATGTTCTTAGTTCAATGACTTGCTGTTAGGACACCCCCTGTGACTGTCGTACATTTTCTGCGCATGCCTCTTCTTGTATATATACACACAATGTGGCGACGCAATAAAATCTTGTTGGAAGTCAGCGCTGTGTATGTCGTCTTTCGCTGTCCTTGTCGTTTGCGCTGTACGTTATTTTTGATCATAGATTTTCAAAGCCAGGCACGCGTATGAGGGTACAGACGCGGAATTTATGGACAAACTAATCACCACGTAGATTGGCGATACTCATAGCACCCTCCGCCCGGAGTACGACGCCGCTCCCAATGAGGAGTTCGACGCACCCATCACGGAGGTGGAGGTCAGGGCATTAATACTGGGACTAAAAACTAAATCAGCCCCGAGCCCTGACGGGATAACTAACAAAAAATCTGGACGATGCCTCCATCAGCGCTCTGACGGAGTACATGCAAGAAATTTGGACTAAAGGCCACCTGCCACGCGAGTGGAAGATGGCAAACGTGATCCTAATCCCAAAGCCGGGCAAACCCCCAAAATTAGAAAATCTAAGACCCATTTCCCGAACCTCATGCATGGGGAAATTGATGGAGCGCGTAGTCCAGACCAGACTGACGCACTTTATGGAGCAGAACGACCTGCGGCCGCACGAGATCATTGGCTTCCGACCGGGCTTGTGCACGCAGGACGTGATGCTCCGACTAAAACATGACATAATCGACTCACGTTCTAGAGACGCCAAGGTAATTCTCGGCCTGGACTTTACAAAGGCTTTTGATAATGCTAAACACGAAGCGATACTCCACGGTCTCCAAGAAATCGGAGTAGGCGCGCGAACATTCGTCTATGTCAAGGACGTTTTGTCAAACAGATGTGCCTGCATGAAGTTCCAAGATGTTGAATCTCCAACACTGAAATTAGGAAGCACGGGCACACCGCAGGGCTCGGTTTTCTCCCCGTTCCTCTTCAACGTGGCGATGAGGGGCCTCCCCGAAGCTCTGAAAAGCATACAGGGGCTAAATTTCAGTATGTATGCGGATGACATCGCCCTCTGGACCTACCAGGAGAGCGATGCGACCATCGAGGAGCGCCTGCAGGCGGCGGCGGACACTGTCGTGGACTATGCTGCCAGTAGGGGTGTCTCGTGCTCTCCGCAAAAATCGGAATTATTCGTCTACAACACAAAGTAACTCCGGTGCAAGCGTAGCTGGGAATTTGACATTAAAGTAGAAGGGAAACCAGTACCAAAGGTAAACCAAATCAGAATCTTAGGACTTTTCATACAGGAAAACGGATATAATGATGGGACAATAAGAAATTTAGAGGGATTTGCCACGCAAGCACTTGGCATGTTTAGAAGGGTCGCGCTGAAAGGACGAGGCCTGAAGGAAAGAAGCCTGCTTAAACTAACCCGAACATACGTAATAAGCCGCATGTGCTACGCCACGCCTTTCTTAAACATCAGGTCAGAGGAGAGGAGGAAACTCGACTCGCTCATTCGACGGTGCATAAAGAGGGCCTTAGGCTTACCAATTAGCACCTCCACAAAGAAGCTCCTCTCTATGGGAGTGCACAATACCTGGGACGAAATAGCGGAGGCTGTCAGAATTTTGCAGCTCGAAAGATTAAGCCGAACGACCACGAGCAGAGCTATCCTCAAAATGGTAGGCCTGCAAACAGATAGGGGACTACGAGGCAAGACAAACATCCCGCTGGACTGCCGAGAAAATATAATCAGTGCCCCCCTCCCTCGTAACATGCATCCGATATTCAACACGGAGAGGAGGGAAAAGAGAGCAGAAACACTAATCAAACTCTCTGATTCAATGGACAGTAAGTCGGTTGCGTATACGTGGATGCGGCAAGTGGCAGGCGGGTGCGGCGGTCGCCTCGGTGGTCGACGGCCGGGGTGCCCCCGTATCGGCCGCCACCATTAGAAGCCGCAACTTGGAAATGGCTGAAGAAGTTGCGATAGCGCTCGCTTGCGTGGGAACGGAAGCAAATTTCATAATTAGCGATAGCAAACGGCCTTCTGGAATTTTGAAAAGGGTAGGATCTCGCCGGAAGCGGCAAAGGTTCTGGTCAGTAGACGACTGAACAGAAAAATGAGCCTAATTTGGACCCCCACACACACGTCCATTCCTCGCAACGAGGCGGCCCACGAGTTAGCCCGAGCTCTCTACTTTCGGGTGGCTGTGGAACCGCCCGACTGTCGGAACATGGACGAGCGTCTGCAAAATTACACGGAGATTGTCGCAAATTATTGGCCACGCAGGAGACTGGTGCCACCAGCGGATAAAAGTCTAAACAATAGAGAGGCCGTCGCATGGCGGCGCGTGCAAGCTGGGAACTTCGTAAACCCAGTCTGGGTATACCATGTTATGCATGATAGAGAAAACGATATGTGCAAATACTGTGGGGCGAGAGGGACCCTCGATCACTGCTGCGGAGCGAGGACCCTACTCCACAGCAAAACGCCATCCGCCTGGCGGAAGAAGCCGCGAAGAGTCAAGACCTCTTTGCTTCCTTCTAATCGCGGAGGTTCCGGCCCCCGTCCCCAAAGCCTGTGTGCCGGGGACGGGGAGCAGGTGCCTCCTTATCCGGTGGTACAATAAAGTTGCCATCATCCTAATCATCATCATCATCATAATCATAATCATCATCAAAATGGCGTTGTACTTGATACCTACGGAGCGTCTGCTCTTCTTGAAGAGTCCTTTCATCGACGGAAGCAATGAGGTGTGCAATAGACATGGACAAAGCGTATGGAGTCTGAACATTCCACTCTTCAAAAGTCTACCCGCCGTGCTTGCTTAGTGGCTATGCTGTTGGGCTGCTAAGCACGAGGTCGCAGGATCGAATCTCGGCCACGGCGGCCGTATTTCAATGAAGACGAAATGCGAAAACACCGGTCTACTTAGATATCGGTGCACGTTAAAGAACCCCATTTGGTGCAAACTTCCGGAGTCACCCAACATGGCGTGCCTCATTATCAGATCGTGATTTTGGCACATAAAATTCCATAACGAATTGAATCTTCAAATGTCGGCGGTACAGTTCATTCCATTGCTGAACCCGTTTTACTGATGAAATTTCACTGCCAACTGATGTGGAACTTGACAATAAATAATTGCAGTGAAGCAAGTATTTTATTTCACTTCAATAAAGAATTAGGCTTTCGCCATTCCACTAAAATTGGCAAGAAAAACGTATAAAAGTACGCACTAATAATTTTATTTTTGCGGTTACGGCCTTATTTAGGTAACAGGAAAAGGTTGAAGTACGAATAATTTGCAGCCTTGCGGAGGAACAGTGCCTGGCGGTCATGAGGGCGTCGGCAGGGCTTCACTGCAGACTTACGTTGTATTCTACTATTGTGCCTTTTTTTTTAACCCAGGAAGAATTATAGAGAAATATATATTTTCGGAACAATCACAGTTCTTTTAGATCCCTCGTTACTGCTCTAGCAAGTGAAGTCCCCAAACCGACTCGTATTGTTAGTTGGGAAGTGGGGGTAGGGGTGAAAGATTAGCACGGTCATGCTTTTCGCGCCGAGTACGCAGTTCTCCAAACTGCGAATGTAACAAATTTAGGGCGCGAACGTCACTGCAAAATTGAAGCCAGCGAGTACTTTTCGCTGTGCAGTTTACCCGGTGCGGCAAAAGCAACACCTGCCATCGTCCTTTCGGCCGCTTCGCACAAGCATTGCACTTCACGCCGACAACGTGCTGACGTTCTACGTTCATTTCTTCTTTTCAAAAAGACGGGCGGAACGCGTGACTTTCAGCCAGGCCGCGTGCTTATATTTTATTTGTTGCAATTTGTTCCTCCTTTTTTTCTCGCCGCCTCCTTAATACCGACGCTCCGAAATCCGCTTCCCCATGGGTGCAGGTGCGCATGTAGGGACAAACGCGTGACGCCAGCAAAGGAACCGCACGTATACATGGCGCACACTAAACGAATCTGCTGTTCAACTTGGTGAGATGCAGTATTAATTGATGGCGTTAAATTTCAGCAAGAGTGGTTGCTGAAAAAGCTTCCTCAAAGCTCCTGTATAACTCTCGTGGTTATGGAAATTCTGATGTGCACTCCCGATTTAAGCTTGTTTGAGCCAGCACTGACGCTTCCATAGCCTCTGGTGCGACGCGTAATGAAGAAACTGCTGTCTACGAAGCAGGCAGAGACGAGACCACTCCCATAGTGCAAACGCTTTCTTTCCTTTACAGCACGCATCCAGCCACAACAAATAATCAGAGCGCACAAACCTCACACATAAATGCCATATTAAAGCAGTCGCAAATGCAGTGCGACAACTTTGCGCTAAGCTGCTGCAGTTCAATAGAGCGGCCAGCGTTTAATAACGGCGTCAATTTTTGGCATCCGCCGAAGGCAGGAGAACGACACAGCGTAGTCCAGTCATTCGCGTCGTCTGCTAGCACTCGCTATGTCGGCGTACACGATTTCCCGAAGTAGCACACTGAACCCTGCTGCCACTGCCGGTAAAGGTGCACCTTGCGCCATGCTCGCGAAGTATGTTTACCGGCTGAACCAGTCGAACAAATGAGAAAGCAGCCGTCGGACCATCACACGGCGGCACAGGCACATTGCTCCGAATGTTGTCCACCGCAGTGGTGCCGT
Source organism: Dermacentor albipictus (assembly GCF_038994185.2). Lineage (NCBI taxonomy): Eukaryota > Metazoa > Arthropoda > Arachnida > Ixodida > Ixodidae > Dermacentor > Dermacentor albipictus. The sequence continues at coordinate 6,263,704 of NW_027225574.1, read as the reverse complement.
CTGTCGACAGTATCGACACAGGCTTAGAAATGTATAGTTTCTTTTATTTCCCTACAATCTTAAGTTTTCAATTGCTCACACGCGCCATCTGCGTATATGAGGCTCGGATACATATATTACAACTAAAGATTTATATCATACAACAAAAAACGTTTCCAGACCGCTCTTACGCTAAATATGGCCCTCGCGGAGTTCATAGAAGTCTGGCCACTACAATGCGGTGTATTATGTTTTGCTCGGAAGCCTTACAAGACAATATTTAAAAACTTTTTAGTAAGCACAACTTTTAAATTACTGATCAGCGAAAATGTATAAGTGCTCATGCTGATCCAAATGGTACATAAAAACTAGGCAACAATGTACAGCACGCAGTTGCAAAAGTCAGCAAACACTGAAACATTGTAAACTATTATTACATAGTAGCAATGAATTAATAACAAAACAAGTTATTTTAACAAAAATAATACACTTATAATTGAAAACAAAGCGCCTTTAATTTGACGTTTGTTAAAGTCTGGCAGCAAATTATGTTTTGCGAAAGTCCGGCCACCATTTGCGGAACTTCATTTTCGACACAAATTCACGCAGCCACACATAACAACCGCATGCTGTTTTTATGTGATTACATCTTGTCTTTTTTTTAATTGATAAATGAATATTTATTGCCCACAAGAAAGTCGTTTCTATTTTTGTTTCAAAAGGCCGGCAAACATGAAAACACGACATAAAATTTAGGCAACAAAGAAAACTGCTTATGCTCAATGTTGTTAAAACCAGTGCTTTTAAATTGCTCCATCTTGGTGTTGGTTGAAAAAAAATATTGATAGATCAACGTAATTCGAGGTACAAATTAGAAGTTGTTGCTACCCAAATCACAGCGGTCCCCGTTCCTCCGAGATCCGAAGTAGGTGTTACGGATCTTGACACACCGCTTTGATCGCTGTTTGTTTTGTACTCGAAATTAATCTTGACGCGGTTTAATTTTATGCGTGACGTGGGGGTAACAATGACGCGTTTGCGGTAACAAGCACGAGCACTTGTATACTAAACCTCGCCGTAAAATAGGGCCGTAAACAAGAGAAACACTTTCCTCCATTTCGCAGCATTTGCACCCAGCCAGTGACGCCTGCCTTGTCGTCTGCTAGCTTAGGCAGGAAGAACTTTCTTGCGTTCATTCGTTGTTCGTCTGCATGGGTAGGTATTGGTTTCATCGTGAAATATTTTAGACACAGCGACGGACCTGAAAATAAGGCAGTAATACAGTAGCTTCAGAGCGAATTTACCGCTGCACTAGAGCTTTAGTTGTCTAATCCTAAAGTGACACTTGCAGCCACTATTGTTCGGTATTCCGTAAGTTGTTTTAGATATGCACACGAAACTATCGAAACAGCAACTTAGCGAGCAACGAGTTTAGGGGGGGTTCCGAACAGGTTTCAGTACCCATTCTAGTACTTCATTCATTCATTCATTCATTCATTCATTCATTCATTCATTCATTCATTCATTCATTCATTCATTCATTCATTCATTCAAATAACTTTATTCAGTGCCCTGCGATTTGGTAGGGTTGGCCTGGATCCCGCTTAGGTTTCGGCAAAGGGTTGTTGGCCCTTGGCGGCTTCCTCGGCTCGCTGGACGGCACAGAGTTGGTGCTGCAGGTCCGAGCTGAACAACACCAACTCCAAGTGCGCGCATAGGCTGTCGCTATTTGAGGCTGCATCACTGTTATCCTGTATACAGCCGTACATTCCCATAGGATATGCTCCAGGGTGGCCCTAGAGTTGCAATGTCTGCACTTGTCCGTCGTGTATAAATCTGGGTGTATTAGGTGCATAATAGCTGGACTCGGATAGGATCTGGCCTGTAACTGCCGCCATTCTACAGACTGGTTTTTGCTTAATTTTGCGTCCGGCGGCGGGAACGTACGCCTCTGCAATCTATGGTGTTGTGTTTTTCCTGAAATCTGGTCATTCGATCTCCCACTCCCCCTCATCGGTAGTCGGTGAGGCGGGGATAACCGAGGCTCGGTCCGTAAGTTCTCGAGCCGTGCGGTGCGCGCCTCATTGCTGCCGTCTGGTAGTGTGTGAGCGGGTATCCAGATGAGATCGACAGTTTCGCCGCTGTTATTAGCTAATTTTAGGAGTCGTAGTGCTGAAGTAGTACTGTTGGCGAAGTTTCGTATGGCCGTCTGAGAATAACTGATGATTCAGGAGCCCGCTATTGTCCGCTGGTGTTTGTGCTATGGCTAGCGCAATAGCTATTTCCTCTGCGGTGTCTGCGTGTAGCGTGTTGACTGTGGCGCTCGCCGTGCATTTTCCCTCGTAATTTATTACCACTACTGTGTAAGCGCGCTTGTATTTGTATCTAGCTGCGTCTACAAATGTGGTGTCCTTGCTGTTACCGAATTTCTTCTGTATACAATTGCGTGCTCTGCTTTCCCATCTGCTCTGATGGTAGGTAGGATGCATATTCATGGGTAGTGGAGGGATGGTTATCATGTCCCCGATGTGTCTGGGCATATCTACTTTGACGCCATGTTGGGTATGAAACCTTATACCTAGGCGATCCAATATTTGCCTACCTGTTTTAGTTTTGGACAGGCATTCGTATTGTGCTATTCGTTGTGCCTCGATTAGGTCATCCAGTGTATTGTGGAGACCTAGCTGCAGTAGTCTATCGTTGCTGGTGGTGATGTAGAGTCCGAATGCTTGCTTGTAGATTTTTCTGGTTAAGCAGTCTAATTTGTATTTTTCTGACGACTACCATCGTAGGTAGTCGTAGGTAGTAGGTACGGTGCCACGTATACCATTCTGCTTAATACGAACGCTTCGAATAATTGAATCAGATTACCTTCTTTCAATGCAGTATATTTGTTGGCTATTCATTTAAGTAGCCGCAAGATTTGAGATGTTATATTGTCTAATTTGCGTATGGTCTCTCCATTGTAGCCGCTACTTTCAATGATGAGGCTCAATACTCTGATCTTGTCAACCTTGGGTATGGGCGTACCTCCTGCCGTAGTTAGGTGAATTTGCGGATTGTTTCGTTCCGCTTAGCTGCGTGGTTTTCAGCCACACCGTGATGGTACATAAATGAGGAGCTCAGATTTCTCTGCTGAACACGTCAGTCCGGTTCCTGCTAGTTATTGTTCAACTGCTTCTATTGCATGTTGTAATGTGTTTTCAACCTGTCCATAGTTGCCATCGCTCACCCAGAGGGTGCTATCGTCAGCGTAGATGGTATGATTGAGGCCATAGATTTCCTGTAGCTTTGCTGGTAATCCAATAAGAGCCAGGTTAAACAGTATCGGTGATCTTACTGAACTTTGGGGCGTACCTGCGCTTCCGATCTGTAGTTCTTCGGAGTTAAGGTCCCCTATCCTAATGTGTGCTTTTCTGTTGGTAAGGAAGTCTAGTATATAACTGTACACTCGCGGGCCTAGGCCTATAGCTCATTTATTCTGTTTAGTATTGTTTCGTGGGTAACTGTCAAAAGCTTTCTTTAAGTCCAATCCTAGGATAGCTTTGGTGTTCCGACTAGTGTTATCTATAATTTGATGCTATAGTTGGAGCACTGCATCCTATGTCGACAAATTTCTCCGGAAACCCAACATTGTAGGGGGCAGAACGTCGTTATCCTCGAGATAGTTGGTCAGTCTCGTTAGGACAACGTGCTCCATGAGCTTGCCCACACAGGACGTGAGTGAAATGGGTCTCAGGTTCTCCAACTCTAGCCGCTTTCCTGGTTTAGGTATTAGAATAATCTGGGCCGTTTTCCATTGTTGTGGTATTGTACCGGATTGCCAGCATTCGTTCATATACTTGGTAAGTTGGTCTAGAGAGGCATCATCGAGATTTCGGATCGACTTGTTTGTTATTCTGTCCAGTCCCGGTGCGGATGTAGTACTTATACGGAAATTAAACTGTGCCAGTGACAGTAGTTGCAAGCGCCGTTGCGACATTTCCCAGGCTGTCTTCAGTTGCGGTCGGTGTACTCGACTAGCTCCAAACCCCCACACGAACACCTTCAAGGAGAAAAAAAAAGGAAAAAGCTTCGATACCTATATATATATATTTTTTTCAGAATTCTCGGGTGTTAAAGTTGTGGCAGTGCTATGCACTCAAGGCAAAACGCGGAGCTGGTCCAAAGGGTGCTCTGTGTCCTGATTTAAAAGAAAAAAAAAGAGCGAACTAAAGAAAAGACTAACTTTAAACAAAACTTTATATGACAAAATTTTTGTAATCAGATGTCAAGGCATAGTTTCCAGTGCACAATCCTTTTTGTTTGGCTTCCCTATCCTTCGTGTTGTAACAGCGCAATTAATGCCTCAACGGGCCCCTCACCAGGTCTGGCCGTTTTGAGCTGTCAAGCGCAGAGCATACATTGCGCGCTAACAATCGTGTCTGCAAAGTATTATTACATCGCCACGTGCTGCAGAAAGATCTGAAATTTAAATCCGAACGCCGTTTCACTCTTTACTCGCGGCCGCCGCGCTTCAAGCTGGACGGTGACGTAATCGCGCCCCTGCGCCTACGTAATCGTTTCCACAATGTGACGTCGCTCTTGGTGACACGTGACTTCGAGAATTATTCAAGTCAAAATCTTGTTATCTGTGCGATCTGTTGCTTGAATTGACGAATTCAAATTTAGAGAAATAATACAACACACAAACGGAATGCATGCGTGTTTTTTATTTTACTTCGCGCAGGAGCAAGAGAGGTGTACTTCCGGTTCGCCTGCTTGTTCCCACGGTCGTGCGGTCACGTGCGCACGTACCGATACTATGCTATTTTCTACCGTGTTCTAGCGCGTCATCAGGCTGTGCGATCCGCTTGTTCTGCCTCGGTATTCGTGTAGCAGTGAATTATACCGCTAGTAATACTTCCTTGTGCACAGCGTGCAAAATGGTGCGCTGCGTGAACGAGACAACAGCTCGCGCGCGACGCCGTTCGGTATAGTGTACTAGAATTCGAGTACACTATATCGTTGGGCAAAATGCGTAGCGCCGAAAAACAAATGGAGGACAAAATAAAATGGCTGTGGCTTAGCTAAGGTTAAGCCCTGGATGCGAAGCATACTAGCCTTTATTTTAGTTGTTGAACCACTGTTTAGCCTGGTGAACTGCTGTTGCTTGGCTATATTTGGTTCGGCTAGACGAAGAAACAACTCATGCAGGGGAGCGCACGAGCTGAGACCCGGCTATGTAGCTACGCGGCCGCAAGCGAGCGCACGAGTTGAGCCTCCGCTTTTGCAACTGTTATGACGTCACATGGTAGCTACGCGGCCGCGCGCGGCGCAGCAAGGAAGAGCGCGGTTGTGCGGCTAGTATGCTTCGCATAAAAAAAAAATGAAGGTGGTGCCTGTGACGTATGCGTCACGGGATCCTCGAGGTCCGGTATGGGAGAACGAAGCGAGGGAATTTCGCTTCCGTAGGCTAGACGGGGCGAGTGGAGAGAGCGTCTCGCTTGGCAGGGGAGCCCGCCTTCTGAAGTTCACAGCACTGAAATATTTTTATCTCGGCTATTAATGTGCCGATTTGAAAAAATTTTGCGGCAGAACGCTCCCCAGAGAACACGTAACAACTTCCAGCGTATAACCAAAATTTGCTATGGGGCCTGGTGAAGGGCCCTTTAACATGAGCAAAAACGTAAATCTTTTCTCTGTTTATTTAATCAAACGTCGTAGTGTTATCTGTTAAAAAAATCTTAGCTATGATGTTCCCAAAGGATTTAGCTTGGTTTTTCTTTTTTTTCTTGAAATGGCCAATGTGTTGTTCTTTTTGCGAGTTTTCTTTGATGTTCAGAAACAAATAGATGTCATTGTCGCTGTATAATGTTTATTACACGAAAATCAATGCAGGTGCTCAACAGAAAGGAGGTGACAGCAATCTTTTTCATCTATAGAGGTGAACACGACAGGGAAAAGCATGGGAAAGTTCGGGCTGCACTGAACAAGGTAGCGGAGGTCTGAAAGTGATGCATGCTGCCACCTCCGCGATGGTAGCAAAAATTTTGTTTGTTTGCCCAACCAGCTTCCCGAACCCTGTATATATATATATATATATATATATATATATATATATATATATATATATATATATATATATATATATATATATATATATGCTTGGCTATCAGTAATACTGCTTCGCATTGGCGGTGAAACTGCAGCCTCTCTCTCTTTCTTCCGTGAGTCTGAGTATAAGCGCTTCTAATACGCTAGCTATAATTATTACATTCTTTATTATTAATTAAATACGCAATAACTCCATGTGGTGACTCCAACGTCAACATGTTAGCTGATTGCAGTGCTAAATTAGAACTGGAATCGCTGTGAAGCTATCATTACTGTCAAAGTTTTATAACATCCCCCGCGCGAATCCCTCCACAATCAACAACACCTTTAGATCTGTTTGTAACCCATTTTGATCCTTCATTTGGTAAGGCTGGCACTTGAATTCATAATATTAGCGACCACTTGCATATATTTATGTTTGTCAGTCAGTTAACTAACGCACCTAAACGACTGCATTCGGAATTTTCATATAGACTAGTTATTCCTGAAACACTATCCGCTTTTGGATACCGCTTAGGCACAGCAAACTGGAACGAAGTATTCGCAACGAGCGGCCGAAACTTGGCATACGATTTGTTTGTGAAGAAGTTCTGTGAATTATGCTTTGCATGTTTTCCCGTCAGTACTTCTGAAACATGCAAAAAAAGTCGGAAACCTTGGCTAAATAAAGAATGCCTCAAGCTTATAAGAAAGCGGGAGAATTTCTTCGAGGCATTTATAGCGAGTAAATCTCCTGAAGCCCTCAAAGGTTCCAAGAAATACAGAAATTTTGTCACTAAATACCTTCGTGATGCAAAAAAAGCAATAATATTCTAACCTGTTATATACTCGACACACGGACGCACAGAACACGTTTGGAAGGCACTTAAGACTGCAATTAGTAGTGCATCTGAGGCAGTAACCAAAATTGTAGAAGATAGAATGGAAATTCAAGGCCCTGAGCTAGCTAATGCATTTAATGACTTCTTCCTATCATTTGGTGACCACCAGCAGCCCTGACCTAAGATATATGAATGATCAAACTAACCAAACCACATTTCATGAGCCAGTTTCAGACGGTGAGCTTGCAGCTACATTTATAACTCTTGGCAATAGCAAAGCCACTGATGAGGACAGTATTAAAATGAAACTAGTAAAATATGTCATTGATATACTAGCACCCTGCCTTACCAACATCTTTAATATGTGTTTATCTACGGGATTTTTCCCTCGAAATATGCAGACAGCAAAAGTAACCATTATATATAAAAAGGGTAATAAAAATGACATGTCGAACTACCGACCTATATCAGTTCTGCCTGTATTTCCCAAGGGTTTGAAGAATATAATTTTGAAACGGCCTGACCGCTTCAAGTTGATAAGTTCTGCGCAGAACAAGTCTACAAAGCTCGCACTACTAGCCCAATAGGAAATCGTTCTAGAAAATTTCGAGTACAAAAATATGGTACTTGGGCTTTTTAAAGACTTTTAACAAGCCTATGACCTCATTAATCATGATATTCTGCTTCAATAACTGGATCACTATGGCACAAGAGATGTCGCGCACTAATTAATCAAGTCGTATTTACCATACCGTAACTCAATTTGTAGCCATTGAAGGAAAACATTCGTCAGTAAAATCTATTAAAGCAGCTGTCCCTCAGGGAAGCATCCTGGGACCGTTTCTGTTCATACTTTATGATAATGAGATTGTCAACATTGATGAAACAGCCCATTATATAATCTATGCTGACGATACGAGTTTATTCTTTTCAGTCAAATCGATCCGATTTGGGCAGTCCAGTGAATAGCGCACTGTCTGAAATTAATGCATGGGCTCAAATGAACTCCCTAAAACTAAACATTAATAAAACGAAGGGTGTTTTTTTTCACCCCCGCCACACATACGTCCAGTAACCCACCATTTCGTTAAATAACTCTAATATTGAAGTGGTAAAAAGCTTCAAATGATTGGGCGTGTATTTTTCACAAACCATGACATGGGATGATCACGTGAACTACATTATTAATAAACTATCTAGCACAACCGGCATTACGCGCCGCCACTGCTACTATTTTCCTACCTCTGTTAACATACTCATATATAACTCTTTATTTTCTTCTCTATTGAATTACGCGTTTCTTGTATGGTCAACAAACACAGCTTCAAACAATACCAAACTTTCCGTCTTGCAAAAAAGTGCTCTACGCCTAGCCTGTAAAGTCCCATATCGCTACCACCCTGCAGACTTGTTTAAGAAGCACCACATCATTCAGGTTCCATTAATGTATGATTACAAGCTATGCCGTTTATATAAACTCGGTTTGCTGAAAAATAATGATGCCATGACAAACCTAGCAAGGCTAAAGTAAACTCCCTTGCTTATAATGTACGCCATTCTGATAATTGATAATATTACGGAAGGAGCACCAACGGCAGGTTTCGCGGCTTCGCAGCTATTCCTTCTCTCAATTCTACGTCACACTTATTATCCGTCTCTCGAGGCCGACTGATCATAATGATAACAAAAGCCCCTTGATAACGCGGCCGGAGCGCCACTCTGACCCCGCAAGAAAGGCGAAAACCAATGTTAAAGGCATAGCATGTTTCAGAATCCCGGCTTTTTGCTCGCACCCCTTCGAAGGAGTGCGCGCGAAGCTATATTTCGCGCCAGAAACTTGCTTCGGACCAAAGCCAAATTAAAGTGACTGTTTCATTTTTCATAAAAGTGTATACGTGCTGCAAAAATGGGTTCCCCTAAAAAAATAAACGTGAAATAAGCCGACCTTGAAACGACGAACATGTAGAGAAAAGACAAAACCGATGCGTTCAAGAAAGTAAATATACGTACCACTTCTAAATGAGCCACATAGGAAATTCAGGATGTCTTCAAAAAAAAAAAAAAAGATCGTATGCTTTCAGTGTGCCCTTATTATCTATGAATTCGTAAGCTCCGTTAAACACCAACCTAGAGGACGTGTTCAAATAGGTATCCTTTTGCAGCGACGCAGTGTTGTGTCCGTATTATCACATCTTCAGTGGCTTTGCTGATGACCGACGCCGGAATTCTACGCCAGACATCTGTTATCCTTGCCTTGCAATAAACTAATCTGACGTCCGTCTCAGTCATGTAAGAGCGATCATTCACATAACCCCCAAAGAAAAAAATTAAGTTGAGACAGGTCAGGTGACCTATCCAGCCAATTTACAGGCCCGTGCCTGCTAATCTATAACGCATGAAAAGTTGAATCCAGCCAGTTTCGTGCTCGGCTGCTGCTGTGTGCTGGCGCCAAGTCTTGCTGATACCACAGAAGTGGAAGACGTGACAGCGGGACTTCGCTGAGAAACTCATCTACCACTCCTTCAAGGATTTCGTTCACGTAAAGGCCAGAATACACGGAGCGAATATGCGACGAATAGTCGGCGTTCGACGCCCGGCGGCGCACGCGCGACGCGCGGCGGCGGCGAAATCGTCGTTCGCCGCCGATCTAGCTGGCGCAGAAAAGTTCGTCGGGCGTCGACGATACCGGAAGCGGCAAACGAGCGGCGCCCCAAAGCGAGCCAATCAGGGGCCGAATCTTATGACGGTTCGGTTGCGGAACCGTTCCTTTGGCCTCACCTGATTGGCCAAAATTTTGATTACGTCACAGGTCGTCAGAGGCAGCGGGGTGGTATCGCAATTTTTGAATACGTCACGCATCTGTCAATCATCTTCAAAGCGAACCGGTCGTAGGAACCGGTGAAGGGGTAGTCCGCTTTGGGTTCCGTCGCTGTGGCTTGGCTGTTGGCTTGTGACCCTGGCCGCGCGCGCCGGTCGCGCGACACCGGAGACACGCGGGTCGCCCACGCGTGCGTTGGTTGCTTCGGAGGCTACTACTTGCCTTCGCCGTCTGCTTGGCGTTGCTCTTTCGGTGTCGACCACGGCTGGAAGTGCGATACGCGTTCGAAGCAGTGACGGATAATGAGTTGCACCGCCCTTGCTGGCTTTCTAAGTAGACCTTTTACAGGCTACGCTATCAAATGGAGGAGACTCAGATGCAAGCTTAGGAGTGGCCATTCCACGCAGAGGAAGGAATATTGCGCGCTGCGGTTCATCGCCACCGGCCTGCAACTTCCAGAGGTCAGTCGGACGCGAAGCATTCATCGGAATGGCCTAGATATCTGCTGCCGACACTGTCCACAAAGTTGCTCTCGCAATTACTCTGTTAGCTGGTTGAAGGGCTGGGTCAGCTTTCCCGTGACCTCAGCTTCAACGTCAACGCCAAGGAGATATTCGCATGGTGAGATCGAATTCCCAGTGCTATCGCCAGCGTGAATAGCTCGCAGATCGCCGTTCAGCAGTCAGAACGGCTCAACCTAAGCAGGTTCAGCGCTTCCTTCGTTCGGCTGATAACACTATACAGTCAGGACGGGTAGATATTGTGGAGATCTCTTATTTGGCTGCCCTTTTTTTCTAGTTCGGGAGTGCCGCACTTTGTTCCTCAATTTCACGGCACAGCGCGCACCGTCAGCACCACACTCTTCGGTTTGACTTCACGCGGGCAATGCAGGGCCCGTATATCGTAATGTTCGATTTAAGTTTCATTGCTTCTATCACGCGACGCGCCGTGGGGCAGATCGCAGGGATTCATCGCAGGAATCGCAGGGATCGCAGCGATTCATGTCCGAGCCGATGACGAAGGGCGAAAAAAGAAGGAAAATTGACATAGTCGGCTAGTAAAGGTGTCCCTAAGAACCAGTTCACGGTTTTGTCGCGCTCGCTACTTTAGAAATGGTGGCAGTGCGTTCCTGTTGCGTGCATTGTGCGAGCTCCTGGTAGCAGACGACATAGCGCTGCGCTCTGCCAACTCATTTACGCTTGCGATGCCGCCTGTGGGCTGAGAACGAAAAAGAATGACATTAATAAATTACTTCTGCGTTGCGTAAATGCCCGGCACCACAAGTTTATACTTCAGAATTTGGCGTATAATATTTAATTTATATTTTGCATTTATTTAGCAAGCAGAAACATTCTGCAATTTCTCGATCAGCTCGTCATATAATGACGTACACTTCAGAGGTGGCACCCTCTCATCTATTGGTCGCGTCCTCCCCATCTTCCACCACCGGCTTGGGAGTGACACATCTAGTGACGTAAGCGGCGAAGCGAACGGTTCGTATTCCGAACCGTTATAAGATTCGGCCGCAGGCCTCACTATCCGCCCCGACTTCCGGGGCTCTATTCTGGACACGCATGGCGGCTGCACGGTCGCCATTATCCGCCATGTTTACTCTCTGATTGGCTGTTGAAAGGTCACGTGTTTTGAAATTTGTGCCGGGAAGCGGAAGTATTGCAAAATGCAATTTTGCGTTTTCATCAAGATGACGAAACGTGACGTGGAGCTGCAAATTTTATGAACTAATACATTTTTTTGGTCCTTGGCAGATATATTGTGATGTTAGCGCTTCAAAAAGAATGTGAGTGGTAGCGTGCAGAAGCCAATGCAATGCATCTGCAATTGCGCGAATATGTGGTGGCGATCCAAGATATGCGCCATGCCAGCTTGCTGATTGGCTGAAGGAATATCTCGTGAGGAGCGTCACAGGAAGGGCTGTTTCGTAATCGTCATTTTGACGATGCGTGACGTTGCGCTGGGCCGCCATTGCTGAGATTTTCCGCCATAACTCTTGCTGCGACGAGCCGCGCGAATTATGCTAATGGGCAGCCATATGCAATGGCAGCCGAGAGGAATGCGTATCGCCACATATTCCCCGTCGTTTGGCGCCACGAAAATCTTTTGTTCAAAACGCGTGCTCATAGTATTTGCATCGCTCTCGGATGGTGTTGGCATTTGTGTTTGGGGCCATCGTTTTTTAAAAGAACGCGTTTATACGAAATAATATTGGTTGAATATAGCAAACTTTCAGCAATGTTGTCTACTTTTCACTGCTGCATTTGTATTGTAATCGAGATTAATGCCTTTTCGCACAATCAGACGTTATGACAACGGCCTCTTTCTAATTTATAAAAAGAAATGTACGCAAGGCGGCGCCTTGAAGTTTCCTCCCGTGGTGCGAGAAACCAGCGAAATGAACAAGAGATGGCAGCGCCGGCGCTTGCGTCGCTCTAGTGGATATCTCTGGCGCGCGCAACGCTATCGGTGATATTCGGCTGTTTCTCAGCCAGCCGAGTCAGGCTGAGTCACTTGCGTTTCTCGAAATAGCGATAACGTGGCCTAGAACGTCCTCGCATCACCATTGGTAGGTCGCGTATGTTGTCTCAAGAAAGAAAACAAGCGCGTTGGCGCCAACATGCGATGACTCATTCCATTTTCCAGGGACACGCATACTAGCTATTGAAGCAGACGATGGCTTGTACGCAGCAGACGACGGAAGCGAGAAGCGTTTTCGACGGAATAATCATACGCTTTGAGATAGCTGCTTTATTTTTACTGCGGAGGAAAACTGTTTTGCTTTACCGATAACGCTACATTCAGTGCTTTCATTTCAGTTTCTTAGGCAAAACGTCAAGTTGGCGTCACGTTACGTAAGCAAAACCGGGCCACCAGCGCCATTTTGTTTGCGTCGCGCCTACGTCACTCATTGAAGAAAATGGCGGAATGTCCAGAATAGCGCCCCCGACTAGGGGCTCTATTCTGGACACGCATGGCGGCTGCACGGCCGCCATTATCCGCCATGTTTACTCTCTGATTGGCTGTCGAAAGGTCACGTGTTTTGAAATTTGTGCCGGGAAGCGGAAGTATTGCAAAATGCAATTTTGCGTTTTCATCAAGATGACGAAACGTGACGTGGAGCTGCAAATTTTATGAACTAATACATTTTTTTGGTCCTTGGCAGATATATTGTGATGTTAGCGCTTCAAAAAGAATGTGAGCGGTAGCGTGCACAAGCCAGTGCAATGCATCTGCAATTGCGCGAATATGTGGTGGCGATCCAAGATATGCGCCATGCCAGCTTGCTGATTGGCTGAAGGAATATCTCGTGAGGAGCGTCACAGGAAGGGCTGTTTCGTAATCGTCATTTTGACGATGCGTGACGTTGCGCTGGGCCGCCATTGCTGAGATTTTCCGCCATAATTCTTGCTGCGACGAGCCGCGCGAATTATGCTAATGGGCAGCCATATGCAATGGCAGCCGAGAGGAATGCGTATCGCCACATTTTCCCCGTCGTTTGGCGCCACGAAAATCTTTTGTTCAAAACGCGTGCTCATAGTATTTGCATCGCTCTCGGGTGGTGTTGGCATTTGTGTTTGGGGCCATCGTTTTTTGAAAGAACGCGTTTATACGAAATAATATTGGTTGAATATAGCAAACTTTCAGCAATGTTGTCCACTTTTCACTGCTGCATTTGTATTGTAATCGAGATTAATGCCTTTTCGCACAATCAGACGTTATGACAACGGCATCTTTCTAATTTATAAAAAGAAATGTACGCAAGGCGGCGCCTTGAAGTTTCCTCCCGCGGTGCGAGAAACCAGCGAAATGAACAAGAGATGGCAGCGCCGGCGCTTGCGTCGCTCTAGTGGATATCTCTGGCGCGCGCAACGCTATCGGTGATATTCAACCGTCTCTCAGCCAGCCGAGTCGGGCTGAGTCACTTGCGTTTCACGAAATAGCGATAACGAGGCCTAGAACGTGCGCGCATCACCACTGGTAGGTCGCGTATGTTGTCTCAAGCAAGAAAACAAGGGCATTGGCGCCAACATGCGATGACTCATTGCATTTTCCAGGGACACGCATCCTAGCTATTGAAGCAGACGACGGCTTGTACGCAGCAGACCACGGAAGCGAGAAGCGTTTTCGACGGAATAATCATACGCTTTGAGATAGCTGCTTTATTTTTACTGCGGAGGAAAACTGTTTTGCTTTACCGATAACGCTACATTCAGTGCCTTCATTTCAGTTTCTTAGGCGAAACGTCAAGTTGGCGTCACGTTACGTAAGCAAAACTGGGCCACCGGCGCCATTTTGTTTGCGTCGCGCCTACGTCACGCACCGAAGAAAATGGCGGAATGTCCAGAATAGCGCCCTAGGCTTCCCGCCCAGTGTTGCCACAACGCATAGCATCGCCGCTTTCTTTACACTACATCGGCACATGAATGACTCAAACACATCAAAAATATTAGAAATCATTTCTAAACAAAGTTTTACGCGTTTTAGAGAGTTTCTGCAATTCAAAAGCGATAATAGTTGTCGTTAAAGTTTTTTAGTGTGTGTCATGTGTTTCAGTACAGCGCATTTACCTCGTCTAGCCACACTGATAACAACGCCGCGAATCGCCGGCGGCGGCCGCCGTGTCTTCGCTCCGTGTAGCGCAGCCCGACGAACATACGGCGTCGCGCTGCGGCAGATTTTCTGCCGCCCGAACTTCGTCGTGAAAGTTCGCTCCATGTATTCTGGCCTTAACGCTGTCCAGTAGGTGTGCGATCGAAGAAAATTGGACCGAATATAGCATCGGCGGAAATTCCGAACCACACATAGAGCGACCACTGGAACTGGTGCCGATTGCGCTTCACCCGGGGTAGATTGAAGTCCCTCCAATAGCGTGCATTATGCAAATTTACCTAAGCGTTTCTGCGAAAATTGGCTTCATCTGTGCGCCTGATGTTGCTCAAAAAGTCCAGTCACTCATCGGCTTTTGCGAGGACCCAATTAGACAAATCTAGACTATTCTACAGGTCCCTAACTTCTAAGCATCGGTGCAGGTTAAGGTGGTAGGGTTGAAAGGCCATCGTTTAGAATCATCCAAACTGATGACTTGGAAATTGGTATACCTGGGTGGCCAGGTCCCCGCACGCTAGCATAAAGGTTTGAAGCCATAAATGCTAGAACATCCGTGCGTAGCCTATAGGACTGAAAAATGGATTCCTCCGCCGCTGTTTCTTGAAGCTGCCGGTTTGTCCATGGTTTTCATAATTTCTGATGATGGTCGATGCGTTTGGTCTACCGCCACACTTCCATGACTGATATACATATGTATGCGGCCTTCCTGTTGCTGTCATTTGCAGATCCCAAGGCAAGGATCATGTTTACCTTCTGCTCATTAGAAAATGACATGGCGATTGCGATGAAACAAGACACACCTTTAAACCGTCGCACTGAAGTTGTCGGTTCGTTTTTGTGGTCATAGGTTCTGTGGGGAAAAAAAAAGAATACGTGCGCTTTCTCTACGCTAAGACAACAGCTTGTTATCAACTGACAACAAAGGCAACGGGCTACTTCAGCAGGACTGCGGAAGATAAGGCACTAGCTCGATCACAATGTATTTCCTTGTTTCCTTTATTTCATTCTCGATAACTCAGAGGGAGCCTGTTCAAGGGCGCTGCTTTATGATGCGGGTGGGAGCACATTCCTGTTGTATTCTGCATATTTCGCTATGCTTATTTATCAGTCGGAAAAGAATTAGTACGAAATGAGTACGTCGCTGAAGATACCGCAGTTAGATGTCCCTTGGCTGTGCCTTCAATTGCCTCATTCACACTTTGATAATTAGGATAGTACGTTTCGCTATATATAACTAATACCAATTACCTAATTAAATCCCAGTAATGAAAAAAATTACAGGCTTCAACTTCACCGTAAACAACATTCACTAGGTTTACTTCGAGTAAAGCTTTGCTCTTTCTTTAAATCTTGCCGCATGATAGTTAACTGGTACACCCTGCATTATAATTAAGGGAAAATGAGACATCCACCCAATCATAGTAATTGCTACAAAGGAAAAAATACGCGTTTCTCAAAAGAAAAGCCTCGCAGTTGAATAAAACTTCGTCCTGGTCCGGGACGAAGTTTTATGGTAAAGATAATTGAGCGGCTGCCTTGGAAAGGCAGCCGCTCTACCACACAACGACAATCAAGTGTCTTTTCCACATTTCCTTTCTTTAACGCGGCGAGCACGGTACTTTCCAGTAACCAAAGGCATGCGTGCTATCTGCATGACATAGCATTCCCGACAGGAATGTAACCAGCACAGCGTTTTCAAGAAGGGAAATGCGGGAAAGACAGATGACGATTATTGTTGCGTGGCAAATATACACTCTAAAGGGTGTAAACTTTTCTTAGAGTGTACCAAGTTAACATTTCAAAATTCCCTGAGTTTTTCCAGGTTTTCCGTGAGCACCTTTGCAAAATTTCCTCAATGAGCAGGAACTTTTATGTCAAGACAGGCTGACACCATGTTGCCCGATGCTGTCACTCTCTAGTAAGCATGTTGAAGCAAAAAATGAGTCAAGAGAAAGCTTTAGCTCGGTCACAACTTCGACGCGGCCTATTCAAATACAAGTAAAACGCACAAACGTTTTTCCGAGATAACCCGTGGACCGATTTTAATGAAAGTTGTTGCATATGTGAGACAGAAAGTTAAACTCCATTTTTTTTACCTGCCCAACATGGCTTTAGAAAATCATACACATGTGAGACTCAACTCGTAAATTTCTCTGATCAGTTGCATCGAATTATTGATCGCTCATCACACGCTGACTGCCTCTTTTTTTAGACTTTCAAAAGCATTCGATAAAGTCAGTCCAAACTTCTAATCCACAAACTAACTTATTCGAATATTGATGCTAATCTTTTAAAAAGGATCGCATTCTTTCTTCTTAATTTCTCACAATACGCAACTGCTAAAGGCTACAGTTCACCGATATGCTCTTAATCTATATTAACGACCTTCGTTCGCAAGTTACTTCTAACATCCATCTCTTCGCTGATGATTGTGCTTTCTTTAGAGAAATTGCTACAGATTCTGATACCGTCTTCAATCAGACCTAGATATAATATCTAACTGGCACAGTATAAGGCTGATGGAAATAAATGTTATTAAGTGTAAAGCTATGCATGTATCCAGGACGCCTAACTCCTCTTAGCTATACTATTTAGGTAACCTTCCTTTACAACAAGTAAACTCGTACAAGTACTTAGGAATTCATATCGCATTCAACCTTCCCTGGGAAACCCACATTAATAATGTAGTGAACAATGCTAACTGCGCTTTTGGTTACTTAAAGCGATGCCTTGTAAGGCTCCAGACATTTTAAAATTGTTGCGTTATAAAACGTTAATGCATTCTAAATCAGAGTATGCTACAGCTGTCTGGGAGCCCAATAACATAAACTTAACCCGTTAATATGAGTTCTGAATAACGCTGCTCGTTTTATTCTTTCAAATTAGAACTGCCAGCGTAACAGCCATAAAAGATATTAAATAATGGTGTTTAACGTGCCAAAACCACTTTCTGATTATGAGGCACGCCGTAGTGGAGAACTCCGGAAATTTTGACCACCTGGGGTGCTTTAACGCGCACCTAAATCTAAGTACACGGGTGTTTTCACCCCCATCGAAATACGGCCGCCGTGGCCGGGATTCGATCCCGCGACCTCGTGCTCAGCAGCCCAACACCATAGCCACTGAGCAACCACACCGGGTAGCGTAACAGCCATAAGAACTGGCAGTTCTCTTCCATCTCTTGCAGATCGAAGTAAAGTTTCCCGTTTATCATTATTTCACGAAATTGTTTACAGTACAACGCTGCATGATGTATTCATTCATACTCCACAATACGCATCCCGCCGCATAGATCATTTTTACCAGGTTCACGCTCCTTTTTGCAATCCAAACACTTCTTCCCAGTCAATCATACCTCGAAAGTCACTATAGAGCGGAACGGCCTCCTCGCAAACATTGTATTCATCAGCGATAGTTCCTTGCTTCGTGATGCCTTAGACAACATATACCCGCAGTGATTGCTCAGTGGCTATGGTGCTGGTCTGCTGATCACGAGGTCGCGGGATCGAATCCCGGCCACGGCGGCCGTATTTCGATGGAGGGAAATGCGAAAACACCCGTGTACTTAGATTTGGGTGCAAGTTAAAGAACCCCAGGTGGTCTAAATTTCCGGAGTCCTTCACTACGGCGTGCCTCACAATCAGAAAGTGTTTCTGGCACGTAAAATCCCATAATTAAATTTTTAATTTAGACAACGTTACTTAGCAGAATGCGGTTTCATGTGCCTGTATATCTTGTATTTTTTTGTAATAGCTTCTTTTGTTCCCGACTCATTGTATTCCTACCGAATTATTTGTCAGATTGTACTTTTTCATACTGTATTTTTTTTTCTCATATAATCACTGCCCGCAACCCACTCGCCTGTATAACGCCTTGACAGGCCTCAGACTATTATAAATGAAAAATGAAAACGATAAAGCCCGAGCGACCGCGCGCGGCCGCACTTTGCTGCCGAAATACAACGCCCCCTTACCTACCCTTCCCCCGGTTTCTTGCGTGCGACAGAAGACGGCGCGCTTCCTTCCCGCTTTGCTCCATTGCGCGCGCGAGATTGAGTCGCGCTCGACGGTTCACCCTCGCACGCTTTCATTCGCACATGCGGCATAAGGTTCGCGGCGGTGCTATTGCCCGCGGATATTGGCGGAACAACACGGCGATGGCGGAGACATTGGCGCCGATGGCAAGAATGCGCCTGGGATGTCCATATAATTGCGCTCGCAATAAAAGACCCTCGTGCCCCAAACCATATTCTTATAGTGTCACATGGCTTTCTGTGTAAACACAGGCGTTTACTTACAGGATCCTGGGCAATCCACATACGTGTATAGGCACACGGAATATGGGACATAGGAATCTTTTCAACAGGCGTCACATCATGTCAACAGGTGGAATAAACTTAAAAGGAGACTAAAAGAAACTATTATTCAGCATCATCATCATCATCATCATCAGCCTGGTTACGCCCACTGCAGGGCAAAGGCCTCACCCATACTTCTCCAACTATCCCTGTCATGTACTAATTGCGGCCATGTCTTCCCTGCAAACTTCTTCATCTCATCCGCCCACCTAACTTTCTGGCGTACCCTGCTACGCGTCCCTTCCCTTGGAATCCAGTCCGTAACCCTTAATGACCATTAGATCTTCCCTCCTCATCACATGTCCTGCCCATGCCCATTTCTTTTTCTTGATTTTAACTAAGATGTCATTAACACGCGTTTGTTCCCTCACCCAATCTGCTTTCTTATCCCTTAACGTTACACCCATCATTCTCCTTTCCATAGCTCGTTGCGTCGTACTCAATTTAAGCAGAACTCTTTTCGTCAGCCTCCAGGTTTCTGCCCCATACGTGAGCACCGGTAAGACACAACTGTTATACACTTTTCCCTTGATGGATTGTGGCAACCTGCTGTTCATGCTTTCAGAATGCCTGCCAAACGCACCCCAGCCCATTCTTATTCTTCTGGTTATCTCAGTCTCATGATCCGGATCCGTGGTCACTGCCTGCCCTAAGTAGATGTATTCCCTTACCACTGCCAGTGCCTCGCTACCTATCGCAAACTGCTGTTCTCTTTCGAGACTGTTAAACATTAGTTTAGTTTTCTGCAGATCAATTTTCAGACCCACCCTTCTGCTTTGCCTCTCCAGGTCAGTGAGCATGCATTCCAATTGGTCTCCTGAGTTAATAAGCAAGGCAATATCATCAGCGAATCTCAAGTTCCTAAGATATTCTCCATCAACTTTTATCCCCAATTATTCCCACTCCAAGTCTCTGAATACATCCTGTAAACACGCTGTGAATAGCATTGGTGAGATCGTATCTCCCTGTCTGACGCCTTTCTTTATTGGGATTTTGTTGCTTTCTTTATGGAGGACTATGGTGGCTGTGGAGCCGCTATATATAGCTTACATTATTTTTACATATGGCTCATCTACACCCTGATTCCGTAATGCATCCATGACTACGGGGGTTTCGACTGAATGAAACGCTTTTTCGTAATAAATTAAAGCCATGTATAAGGGTTGGTTATATTCCGTACATTTCTCTATCACCTGATTGATAGCGTGAATATGGTCTTTTGTTGAGTAGCCTTTACGGAATCCTGCCTGGTTCTTTCGTTGACGGAAGCCTAAGGTATTCCTGATTCTATTTGCGATTACCTTAGTAAATACTTTGTAGGCAACGGACAGTAAGCTGATCGTTCTATAATTTTTCAAATGTTTGGCGTCCCCTTTCTTATGGATTAGGATCATGTTAGCGTTCTTCCAAGATTCCGGCATGCTCGAGGTTATGATCGAGGCTTTGCGTATAGAGGGTGGCTGGTTTTTCCAGAACAACCTGCACACCATTCTTCAACAAATCTGATGTTACCTGATCCTCCCCAGCTGCCTTCCCCCTTTGCATAGCTCCCAAGGCGTTCTTTACGTCTTCCGGCGTTACTTGCATGATTTCAAATTTCTCTAGACTGTTCTCTCTCACATTATCGTCGTGGGTGCTACTGGTACTGTATAAATCTCTACAGAACTCCTCAGCCACTTGAACGATCTCATCAATATTAGTAACGATATTGCCGGTTTTGTCTCTTAACGCATACATCTGATTCTTACCTATTCCTAGTTTCTTCTTCACTGCCTTTAGGCTCCCTCCGTTCATGAGAGCATGTTCAATTCTAACCATATTATAGTTCCTTATGTCAGCTGTCTTACGCTTGTTGATTAACTTAGAAAGTTCTGACAGTTCTATTCTAGCTGTAGGGTTAGATGCTTTCATACATTGGCCTTTCTTGACCAGATATTTCGTCTCCTGCGATAGCTTTCTGGTATCCTATCTAACGGAGTTATCACTGACTTCTATTGCACGCTCCTTAATGATGCCCATAAGATTGTTGTGCATTGCTTCAACACTTAGGTCCTCTTCCTGAGTTAAAGCCGAATACCTGCTCTGAAGCTTGATCCTGAATTCCTCTAGTTTCCCTCTTACCGCTAACACATTGATTGGCTTCTGATGTACCAGTTTCCTCCGTTTCCTTCTCAAGTCTAGGCTAATTGAGTTTTTACCATCCTATATGGTCACTGCAGCGCACCTTGCCGAGCACATCCACATCTTATATGATGCCAGGGTTAGCGTAGATTATGAAGTGTATTTCATTTCTAGTCTCGCCATTTGTGCTCTACCACATCCACTTTCGGCTAACCCGCTTGTGGAAGAAGGTATTCATTATCCGCATATTATTCTGTTCTGCAAGTTCTGCTAATAACTCTCCCCTGCTATTCCTAGAGCCTATGCCACATTCCCCCACTGACTTGTCTCCAGCCTGCTTCTTGCCTACCTTGGCATTGAAGTCGCCCATCAGTATAGTGTATTTTGTTTTGACTTTACCCATCGCCGATTCCACGTCTTCATAAAAGCTTTCAACTTCCTGGTCATCATGACTGGATGTAGGGGCGTAGACCTGTACTACCTTCAATTTGTACCTCTTATTAAGTTTCACAACAAGACCTGCCGCCCTCTCGTTAATGCTATAGAATTCCTGTATGTTACCAGCTATATTCTTAATAATCAGGAATCCGACTCCTAGTTCACGTCTCTCCGCGAAGCCCCGGTAGCACAGTACGTGCCAGCTTTCTAGCACTGTGTATGCTTCTTTTGTCCTAACCTCACTGAGCCCTATTATATCCCATTTACTACCCACTAATTCCTCCAATACCACTGCTAAACTCGCCTCAATAGATAACGTTTTAACGTTAAATGTTGCCAGGTTGAAATTCCAATGGCGGCCTGTCCGGAGCCAAGGATTGTTAGCACCCTCTGCTGCGTCACAGATCTGACCGCTGCTGTGGTCAGTTGCTTCGCGGCTGCTGGGGACTGAGGGCCGGGGTTTGATTGTTGTATTCATATAGGAGGTTGTGGCCAAGTACTGCACCAGGGTGGCCAATCCTGCTCTGGTGAGAGAGTGCGTTACCGGTTCTGGTCACCGGGATCAGGCCGCACTCCAGGCCTGTTTGTGCAATTTACTCAACACACGGCTTTTTTTCGTGTTTTTCCCCGGTGGAAAATTGCGCGGCATCGGGATTCGAACCACGGTCTTCTTGGACGCGAGGCGTATACTCTACCGCCAACGTAGGAGTTGTACGCCTCATGTAATCGACAGTGGTGCCTTCTTTGATCAGTCAAGGTGGACCAATATGAGCTCGGTTAAACCACACAGATGGCACACAACTGGAGAAACCTGGTATTTATGACCTCTATGTGTGGCCATACATAATAGAGGAAACTTTTTTTGAGGGGTCCCGTACAGTGATAAACCAAAAGAAAAGAAATATTAAAAAGGGGGAAGGAAAAAAAGGAAGAGAAAACAAGATTTGAACTCGTCGCTCTTGGATGTTGCCTGGAGAGATAGCTCAGCCGGTTGGTCCGTCAGGCCCCAGGTTACATTGAAGCGCCATAGCTCCTGGCCAGAGCCTCGTACTTAGATGGAAAGAGGCTGATCTTGTCCGCGATGGTGTTGTCCACATGGCAATCAGCACTCGAGTACGGCGAGAGGAATTCTCGAGACATGGAAAATTTCCTTGAATTAAGTCTGGTTTGCGATAGAAATGCTCCTTAGTATGGAACGTTTTAAAAGATTAGAGAATATAAGATATTCTCCTCGCTCACCGAGAGGATGGCGTCGACACGAGACTACACCAGGCACCTTACTGAGGCATGGAGCTTTGTGGCCGGAACACAGCCCCTTTTTCAGCCAGCCAGGCGCAGATCACGTGCGTTCCGATCGCCCAAGGATGCGGGGACATTGCGTAGTTTGAATCGATCGGACATGAGCGGCTCTGGAGACTAGGAAAAGTTTAAGCAGGTGCGTGGCGAGTGCGGCACGCTTAGCGTGCGAAGCTAGTTACTAGATAGCTAGTTACAAGATTACTAGATTAGAGCTAGTTACTAGATAGCTAGATAGTTACTCGGGCACGCACCTGCTTAAATCGGTAGATTATTCGACTAAAAGTCTTTCATCATCTTCTGTGTGCCGATATACAATTTTGTTGCGGAGGAAATTTCGACCTGCTGCTCCTCAATTTCAATGAGACGAGTTCAGGTAAACCTCACGTGCCCTTCCCCTGCGTCGCTCTCTTTGAATCAGCCAGTGATGACATCGCATGGAATGTACCATCAAATAGAGCCCACCATCCTAATTTTATATTTCCGTCATTCTTTCGGTTGCAAATGCTCTGTCCTCCCAGGAATAACAAACTGCTTATTACGGAAGCCCAATTTTTCAATCTGGCTTGACTTGCTATATTCTTTAGCGCGCAGTTATGGGCGCTCATGGCACGCATGGTTTCGGTCTAATACTCGGGCGAACTGCTATTATAATTGTAGATTCTGTGAATTACGGAGGACCCGCGAAACAAAATAACACAATATAAAGGACCATTCGTGAACATTCATTTACAGAAATTAATGCTTACAGTTAAGCTGTAATAATAAAAAGGCAAAAAAAAACAAAAGTATCAAGCTCAAATATATAAACTATCAAAAGTATCGGCTCTGTAGTCGTAGTCATCGTAGTTGTCGTGGTGGTCGGCTTCGTTGTGGACGGCGGTGGCGGTCACTCGACGCCAAACACGGCCACCGTGGTCGGTGAGCACGTCGTCATACTGGTCGCAGTTGTCCGCAGCCACAGCACCAGCCCTCCGCTGCGGTGGCCACGTGGGTCGTGTGAGTCGTCCTGTATGCGACGCTGGACCACCCACCCCATTGTCGCGCAAATAGCGCGGCATTGTCGCTGCGACCGGCCACGTGTGACTCGCCGCTACTGCCGTTCGCGTGGTGCTGCTCTCTGTGGCTTGGTTATGGGGCGCGTAGTCGCCCTTCTTGTGCATCGCCGTTGCCCGCGCGTTTCTGGCCGCTGCAGCGATGGCAGGGTGGCTGACATGCACCAGTCGGAACTTGATGCTGTGCATCTTCTTCCGCTGGTCGGACTGGCCGCTCTCCTTGGCGTCGACGGTGCCACCCGAAGCCGCCGACCCGTTCGCGCTGCCTCTGGCGCCGCCAGTGTCGACGCCGACGAACTGCGCCCGGCCGTTGCCAGTGCGATTGTTCTGCTTTGCTGCGCCGCCCCGCTTGAACAGGTAGTCCTTGATGAAGTCGAACAACCCATCCTCGTCCTTTCGCTGCTCGCCCGCGGCCCGCTTGGACGGGTCCTTGGCGAGCACCTCCTGGTGTTCCTCGTAGACTTGGTGTTGGACGAGCAGGTATGGGTTGTTCGAGGACTCCGCGGGCTTGGCGAGCGCAGCCAGAACCGTGTGGTCGAGCAGGCCGACCACCGGTAGCAGACGGGTGAGGGTTCTCACCGAGAACACACACCACAGAAACCGGCGATGGAGGCACAATCCTGCGGGCGCTTCGCGGCTGAAGCGTCGACAGCTCTCACGAGTGGTGACTTTGGGCTGGATCGTGGCCACGGCGCAAAGCGGTGGCGTTGGCAACCTCCAAGCCCACGGGGGCCTGGTGCGCCGCACTGTAGTGGTGGTGTGGACAGCTCCAGCTAACTGATGTCCTTCTTCGGGTGACAATTGGCTGCTCAGATGTTGCGGCAACAAACCCGGGTCGGAGCAAGGCCAACCATGCTTCGCATTCTGGCTGGGACGACGAAGACTTGAGAGAGGGCAACGCTGGAGTCTGCAGCACATCTGCGGAGGGAACACGGCCGCATAAAAACTTCGAGAGCAGCCGAAAATACCAGCGTTCAGCTGCAGCTGCAGAGGTGCCAGCAGCTACAGGTCGAAGGCAGCTCGAGCGGCGGCGACGGACCTTACGCTAAACCAGACGAACACACAAGTCGTCACTGTCCTCTCCAGAGGCGGAACGCCTTCGTTCGAGATGTCTCGTGCAGAAAAGAATGGAACGCGAAAGCGATGATGATGATGCCGACGACGACGACTACGATGGCGATGATGATGATGATGATGATTATGATGATGATGTCAAGAGGCCAAGAGGCCTTCAATACATGGCCGGTACAACCTACGGGGGATGGGACGAAGCTCGGGTGGTTGCACGCACAGCTAATGAAATCTGAAAATTGAACTTGAAATGTAGAACTGCGAATAAAAGATTAAAGAGTAATCGAGAAGAGAAACAAGGTGAATGGGGCTTTCATAGTTTTAAAAGAAATGAAAGGAAGAGTCGTTGAACAAGACAGAAAGGATTTTAGAAAAAATGTCCGACGATTACGATACTTCCGAATACGAAATTTGAGCGCAGCTGCATACACGTTTTCATTTCGCGATATATATTGCGACAAAGAATTTGACACCGAAACCACCACACTGACTGGCCCAGTGCCTTCAGCGCCTTCGCTGAGGGAGGCGCAGTATGGGAACGCTGGCATGATGAGCGCCGTCTGAGCCAGCTGTGGAAGAAGACGACGGTGACGAAGGCGCCAGCAGTGGCGCTGCGGGTTCGCGCGCTTACGCTAAGGGACGGCGACGCTCAACCTAGGAACGGGCGCCAATGAGCCGAGCTCTAGAATTATAATGGTTGTTGTTGTTGTTGCTGTCCTGAGTGGCCGTGGCACATACCCACCGTGGGGGATTGGCCAAGAATCGGGTGGTTTAATTTGGTGCATAAAAATAATACTAATAACAAGGGAGTTAACAATTTGAGCGTGTGAGTTTAAAAGTAAACGTTTTTTTTGTGTTTGGAGACAAAAGGAAATAATCAGAAGAAAACCGGGTATAAAATAATAATAATAATAATAATAATAATAATAATAATAATAATAATGTTTATTGCCTCACAATATACAAGACAACACAAGCAGGCCGGTCTAAGCCTTAGTTGGCTTGTAGGACCGTGCCAATGAATATGATAGACAAGGCAAAAAGATGTACAAACATTCATGAGAGATGAATAAAAAGAATTTAAAAAATGAAAGGCAAAAAATTAAAAAGAACAAGATAACATTTGGTTATCTACATACAACAAAAATTGAAAAGGTAAATATTGCGATGCAAAAACAAAAACAATGTACAAGAGAGTAATTTTACTCTAGCTACTTTAAGATGTGCTTGAGCGTTCTTTTTGATGTCGCGTTAAAGATTTCTTCTGGTAACTTGTTAAATATATCAGGCACATAAGCACAGCGTCTGGCCGAGCTATACCTTGTGGCTGAACGCGGAACTACATAACGGACATGTTTACTAAGCTCCCTTGCGGCGGCACGTTTTTGTCTGAAAGAGGAATTCCAGAAATGTTTAACAACTGTTTCTATAAGTAATGAAAGGAAGTTTAGCAGCCCAAGTTTACGGAAGATGTTTGCAGATGTTACTATTGGGGAATTGTACGCAACGTTTTTAAGAATGCTTTTTTATAATCCGGTCAACCCTGCATCTCCAACGATCCGAACAAAAGCCAATGACTGTAATGCCATACCTTAAAGGGACACTAAAGGTTACTATTAAGTCAACGTGGACTGTTGAAATACCATCACAGAAACCTCGAAACGCTTGTTTCGTGCCAAGGAGAGACTTATTTTAAGAGAAAATGCGTTCTGAAGCGTCCGCGTACCTCTAGCGCAGTTCAAATCGCCCGCCCTCCGATCGAGGAGTACCGACATCATGGTCTCATAGTGACGTTGCGCCATCGGTGAGTAGAACGGCGTCCGCAGACGGTGCTACGGCTTTTCTGCGCAAAACGCAAACGCGCTGCCAGAAACAGAGACAAGACAGAGCCGACAGCAGAGCGAAAGCGAAAGTATGGTGGCTAGCGGAAGGAGAAACGAATTACGTCCCACATTACGTCCCACGGCACACGGAGAGTCCGTTTTCGTTAAACTATAGGCTGCGGCGAGCTCGCAGCGTGGTCGGCGTGGTCTGTGAGAAGTGACGAGCCTTTTCGCACTCGCAACAGGGCATAAAAAAGTGCGAATCGACGCAAAACTCGGCCTAGAAACTTGCTTCGCCGCAGCCGACCCAGATGTCGTTTCCCGCACCGCCACCAGGCGCCGCTACTATACCTCAAGCTCCAGCGCAAGAGGCCCATAAGCTGGTACTTCATTCTATGACGCAAACTTCGACGCTCGTCGCAATGGACCCTGACACCGACAAGATTGGCTTGCGATGGTGGGCTCAACTTCAGCGATTTGAGCACCGACGAGCGCGACCTGCTGCTGAGGGCTCGCACTGCCGGCGTCGTTGCGTACTACGACGGCGGCCTCGTCACCGGCTCTCCGGAGCGGGAAAGCAACGAAGGCTTCCCACGACATCACATGGACGTGGCATTCTCGCTGCTTGTTCCAAATGAAAGTTTCGCGAGCCAGCAGACCCCTCACAGCACGACGCGATAACGAAAGTACTGAAACTCCGAAGCGTGCGCGGCGCAGAGTCGAGCGCGCAGAGTCGAGCGAAAACGAAACCTGTCGAACACCCATATTACTGAAGGGTAACGTCGAAATGTTATTTTTTCTTAGAATCGAATAGACGTAGACAAGCAGCATTTTTTCCCGTCTTATAATCGAATGAAATGATATTTTTAATACGAGTGGTTGAGTATTAGTAACACAAATCATGAGGAGTCCTTTCGTCATCGGGCTAGTACCGGAATGTCGCTGGGGGGTCTCAAATCGTGTCATGCATTTACCTCAATTTCTCGTTTACTAAAGCTCTGTTCGCGATTAAATTGATGCCTTAGAAGTTCTAGAACATTGGTCTACCACTTTAACTTGAGTTTCTGGTAACCTTTAGTGTCCCTTTAACACACTCTAACCTAGTGCCTGTGCTATAATCTTTTTTACAGACAAGGGTGCAATACTTTTGATATTAAATAACAGCCAGGCTACTGACCTAAGTTTGGAACAAAAAAGTGATAAGTGATGTTGCCACGATAAATTACTACCGAAATAGATTCCGAGATATTTCACACAATCCACGTATGGAATAGGTGCGCATTCAGAATGAACACAGTCTTACTCATGCAAGTAGAGAGGCATGTTAATAACAGTAGTCTTAAGTGGGGAGCGAAAACAAACAAGTTTTGTTTTTTGGGCATTTAAAACATTTCCATTATTAGAGAACCAAAGCATTGCCTTGTGCACGTCATTTTGCAACATTTCAGTGGATGTTTTATAAGAAAGGTGTTTTGCTAATAATACAGTGTCGTCAGCATACTGGAATACTGAACATTTCGAAATTGCCAAAGGGAAGTCGTTAACAAAGATATTAAACAACAATGGCGACAAAATGGACCCCTGAGGAACTCCAGTTTTTACCGACAACTTAGAACTAAATATGCCCTTATCATCGGTAGAGACCACCTGAAATCTGTTGCTCAAATAATTTTCGAGAACTTTGTAAAAAGGCCCACGAAATCCCCAAAAATGCAGTTTACTTCACAAGATTTGATGATTCAGGATGTCAAACGCTTTCGCTACATCTAAAAATAGCGCACATGTGAAAAGATTGTGATCAAATGCCGAAAACAGTTCATCTGAAATTTCCTCAAGCAGTGCCACAGTACCACGCCCTAAAACACAGCCAAACTGTCGATTGGTCAGGATAGAAAATTTGTTAAGAAAAGAAGACATAGTGTGGAAAAGAAAATTTTCTAGGATCTGAGCAATAATCGGCAATATTGAAATTGGCCGATAGTTTTCAATACTATCTTTCTTCCCTGACATGTGTAGTGGTACAATAACTGCAGTTTTTATGCATTCTGGAATTTCGTCGCCTTCCAAAAACCATTCAGTATATGCAGGATAATATCTGAATGTGCATTGAAATTCCTTCTGATGGTGTGTAAAGAAGTTCCATCATATCCAGTGGGCTTGTTAGGACGGAAACTGAAAATAATTGCCTCCAGATCACCCTTCAAACTTTTCGGAAGAAAAGCCGACGCAGATACGGAATGCCCTAACGGTGAAGGGCTTGTATGTGGAGAGACGGCCCTTTGGGACACTTTAACAAAGTGCCTGTTGAAAGCATCAACCACTTCTGTGGGAGGTTGTTGAAAAACACCGAAAACAGAACGGCTATTGGAACTCACTCCTCTGAGATGATTTACCAAAGACCAAGTTTTGCTTACATTATTTGAAGATTATTGGAATTTATAAAAAAAGTAACGGCGTTTGGCGCCACGCAGAAGAGCAATAACTCTATTTCTTGCCGACGTGTATTCTAATCGCAGTCTTTGGTTTCTGGGATTTCTTTTGCAGCGTTTCCACAAGTTGTCTCGATACGAAATGGAAGCAAGAATTTCCGTGTTCATCCAGCAGCGACCCTTCCTTATCGGCTTAGCTATCAGCCGTGTGCAACGCAATTCAAAATTTTTAATTTGCATGCAGAACCTTTCATATACTTTGGCCGAAGAATCTTCTTTGGCTAAGGATGACCAGTCAAACGAAACGATAAAGTTATCGAGCTTGGATTGATTAACAGTAGAGACAAGGCATTTACGCTGCCCATATCCAGTTTCCACCGATAACGTTCTGGACGCGTCTGGTAGAACTAGACGACATGCTACGAAATAGTAGTCCGCCATGCGTTG
Organism: Dermacentor albipictus; assembly: GCF_038994185.2. Classification (NCBI taxonomy): domain Eukaryota; kingdom Metazoa; phylum Arthropoda; class Arachnida; order Ixodida; family Ixodidae; genus Dermacentor; species Dermacentor albipictus. The sequence goes on along the minus strand of NW_027225574.1, from coordinate 6,234,330 downwards.
TAGAATACTACATGACCTAAATGAACAGCACGGAGCTCTGACCGCTATGTGATCTAAACAAGATTGCACTAGGCTATTATTAAGTAATTCCGCTCTAGTAGGAGCTGCAATTGTACATTCCAGACAAAAAAGCGGACAACGTAGATAAATAGGTAATAATAACAACAATAATAATAATAATAATAATAATAATAATAATAATAATAATAATAATAATAATAATAATAATAATAATAATAATAATAATAATAATAATAATAATAATAATAATAATAATAAATATATAAGGAATAAAAGAAAGCTATGGTTGGGAGGGAGAAGGATCAATCTAACACGAAAATCGATTGCTTTCAATGAGGTAATTTTGGATTGCCAAGCAAATATTTCTGTGGCTGAACCATACAATGGAGGCTCCAAAATATAGGATCACAGGCACTGATAACGTTAGACCAATAGATTGTATAGGCACATAGGCAGACCGTAACCATCTTCGATTTTGTTCTGGTTGATCCTGCCAAGTGAAATGGCACAACCCACACTGGGGGATCGGCCATGAATCGGGCGGTGAAAAAACTGTTATCATTTTTTAAAAATAAATTAAGCTAAAGTGACATGAGTATCTTGCAAATGAGATATGAAGTGTCTACTGCTGCAGGTATGAATAATTAACTGTCTAAGTATTGCATAAAAAGAACTATGTCACTATAATAAGTATTAAGAAGACTTCTAGGAAGCAATCCGTTTTATCTCACGCTAAATACGTTATATCACATTATCTCCCTCACGTCGTGTGTAGGGAAGGTGGTCGACCGTATGGTGTTCAAGAGACGGGAGTCGACCACAGCCACCCGAAGTGAGCGGACGTGCCGTCGGCGCTCTCCGGACCCCGAAATCTGCCCGAAGAGAATGTACGTGCCGTCGGCGCGCACTCCGAACCGATCCGACGTGAGCTTTGCCCGTCGCCCCCTGACCGGGCCTCCCGAGGCGCGAGCTTTGCCCGTCGCCCCCCGCCCGGGCCTCCCGAGGTGCCGCGCGCTGTGTGTGCCAGTCACCACGGAATACGCATGAATCCCCTCCGTTTGCACCGCTGCCAACCGCTAAACCTACATCCGAACTTTTTTGGACCGTATCGATGTCGGAAAGTCTGCTCCTGGCCAGCCGCCGCACTTGGTCTTGCCTCGCTAATCACTGGTAGCGCACCCACCCCCAACAGCCATGGAGGTGCAATCGCAGGGCGAAGACCTCGACCCGACAACGTTCAGACCCAGTGAGTGGACCACGATACTCCGCGCGTACAAGGGAGGCAAACCAAGCCCGGAAACGCTGGTTGTGCCTCCTCATGCAGCCCCTGTTCGAGATAAGCCTGCCGCGCCCGCCGTCGGTGCTCCGGCCGACACTGCCCCTGCGACCTTCAAGCCGACATACCGTGCTGAATAACAGCTGCGCGTGACGCACGCAATCGCATTGCGAAGTAACCAACTTGCTTCACTCCCTCCCGGCACTATAAGGGTAGTCTTCCGACCAAGAGGAGGCCTCGCTTTGAAAGGAGCCATGGCGCAGCCACTCATGAAAGCTCTGCGAGTCACCGCCGCTGACCGGGACCTAGGAGAGTTTCACCTCCGGATTCACCCGACGAATAACACCTTCACGGTCGCTACACCTCACGAGTCAACGGCCCTTCACCTCGTCCAACTCAAGGAAGTGGTCCTTCAAGAAACCAATTACCCCGTCGCCGCCTACGTCGCACCGCCGCCCGCTGCTGCGCGTGGAGTCATCTCGCAAGCCCACTGGGCGGAAACACCCGAAGAGATGCTACAAGACCTCCAGACTCGCAACCCGGAAGCTGATATCATCGCAGCCCACAGAATGGGTAGGACCCTCTCCATATTGATCACATTTGCGCATGGCCCAGTCCCTCACACCATACGCTACATGGGTGTAGTGCATAGATGCGCGACGTACAAGGGAAGTCCTGACGCGTGCACAAACTGTCGTCGACCGGCCCACAGACACGACGTGTGCCCCCACCCCAAGAGTGGTCTCTGCCCGCGGTGCGGGGACAAGCATGAGCCGCAAGATGTTCCCTCCTGCATCCCGATCTGCATTCTCTGTGGGGGGCAGCACCTCACGGGCACCGGCTCGTGCAAGGCAAGAAATGCCGCCACCAAACGACTTAGCCCACCGCCCCAGAAGTCAAAGTTCCCTACCAAGAAGGACTTTCCCCCGCTTAACACGACCCTCCCGTCTACCTCTACATGGGCTTCCAAGGTTTCCAAGACGAACATCATGACCTCCCAGGACTCGGACGTGAAGGCTCTGCGGGATGAGGTAAGGCAGCTCAAGGCAGCCCTCTCTACTTCCACCTCTGCTCTACCCCCCACTCCACCATCCCCATCTTCCTCATCCAACCCGTCCGACCAACCTCCTCAGAAAAAGAGGAGGCCTGATGAGAGCCCAGTCCAACTTATAGATCTGGAAGCCAAATTTCAGGACCTCGCCCAAAACCTAGAATCCAAGTTCACAGAGCGCATTACTGCGCAGGTCACTGCCCAGTGCCAGACTATGATTGAAGCTAGCGTTACCAGTATAATAGATAGGGTCATATCTAGCATCATGGCCAAGGTTGAGGAGCGTTTAGCTAACCTTATATCTGGACTCTCAGCGGCCTCTCCTCCCGCAGTCCCACCTTCTGCACTCCTCCTTCGCCCCGCCACCCTTCAACATGGTTCCTCCGAGGCACCATAATTCCTTACAAATTATTCAATGGAATTGCAGGGGCTTTCGGCGGAAGCGCGACCCTCTGCAGCAGATTATCGCCAACTCTTTGTCCCCACCAGACCTTATCGCTATCCAGGATGCCAATGTTTGCAGGCAACTGCCAGGATACGCTGTTATCCCCTCTGACTCCACTGATCTTCCTCGGGTGGTTACATACGTCTGTAACACCTTGCATTACGCGGAGCACGACGTTGCCTCCCCTATCGCTCACACCTTCACCGAAATTTTACCCCACACCCCTGCACAATCTCCCCTGTTCATGCTTAACTGCTATCTTCTCCCACGACAGCCGATTCACCTACTTGCTCCACTCCTCAAATCCGTAACCCAAATGGCCGGATCAAACCCCCTACTGGTTGCCGGTGACTTTAACTGCGCTCACGTGGACTGGGGCTATCGACGCACCAACCACAGAGGCACAGTTTTATACAATAATACGCTATTACTTCACCAGACCATGTTTAATGATTTTAGCCTACCTACGCGGGTTGGTAACAGTGTTACTGCCGATACTAGCCCAGACCTCACGCTTGGTAGAAACTTGGCTTACCTACAGTGGGAAAGAACGCAAGCCACACTAGGCAGCGACCACCACCTGATTCGCATAGCGGTGAACTATCGCCGACCTCAGCGCAAATTTACCGCTAGGCACACTAATTGGGATCAGCTCCGTAAATTTAGGCAAACGCAGCCAGCACAGGGCCCCTTCGACCTAGACACCTGGACTACTCAGTTACGGAAAGACATTCGCTAACATACCCAAACGCTCGATATTACCCCAGACACCCCCGCTATCGACAGTAAGCTCGCCCACCTTCTTGAAGCTCAAGAGAACATAACGCGAAGGTGGAGAACTCAAAAGCACAACAGGAAACTAAAACTCAAACTCACCCAGCTTCAATCCCAAATAGAACACCATAGTGCCACTCTTTGCAAAGCTAACTGGGCTCAGGTTTGTGACGGCCTCCGAGGCAATCTCTCCACAACCTGCGCTTGGCACCTGTTACGCCATATGCTCGATCCCACGCAATCTAAAACTCAGACGCGTCTTAGCATTCGCCGCCTCACTCATAGTCATCGGCAGGACACCGACGCCGTCCTCGCGCAGGTGAAATGCACCTATACCACCCCAGGTCCTCCTTGCAAACATCCCGAGTACACGGGCTCACCCCAACCACAGCTTGACGCTCCTATTACAGAACCTGAATTTCGTGCAGCCCTTTTGAAATTGCGCAATACCACACCCGGGGAAGATCAAATTATGAATGCTGCCATCCGAAATCTTGATGATGCCTCCATATCTCACCTCGTTACCTACTTTAACGAGTGCTGGGAGGCAGTTACCCTCCCTGCCTCCTGGAAGCATGGAAAAATTATATTTATCCCAAAACCCCACAAGCCCATCACCCTCGAGAACATCCGCCCCATTTCTCTTACATCTTGTCTCGGCAAGACCTTTGAGCACATAATCCTTGCCCGACTGACAACGTACATGGAAGAAAATCACCTTTTCCCCCACAGTATGGTCGGCTTTCGTGCGCATCTATCTGCGCAGGATGCCCTACTACAAATTACGCACGATGTGCTTGATGATACCATCCCCCATCTTACTAAAGCCATCCTGGCGGTTGACCTCATTAAGGCATTTGACAGAATTCGACACGCTGCCATCTTACGGGAACTGCAGGAACTACAGGTAGGCCCTAAGACCTACAACTACGTTCGCGCCTTCCTCTCTGGCCGTACTGCCTCCTTGCACATTGATCAGCTCAGCACACCCTCTTATACGCTCGGTGAATTCGGAACTCCGCAAGGCGCGGTCCTCTCCCCCCTTTTATTTAACGTTGCTCTCATCCCCTTAGCCGAGAAGCTCAATCTCATCCCACACCTAAAACATACTCTGTACGCTGATGATATTACCACATGGACCACTCATGGCTCAGACGGGGAAATTGAGGAAACTCTACAATTAGCAGTCGACACGATCTCCGCTCACGTATCATCTATCGGACTCGAATGTTCCCCCTCTAAGTCCGCGCTCCTCCTAATTAGACCAAAATCTGCCGCCAACTCACCCATCCAAGTCACATTACAAGGAACCCCTATCCCCATCACTCCCACCCTGCGCATCCTTGGCCTCTACCTGCAGGATTCCGGACGCAATGACCATACCCTTAAAACACTCAAGGCCTCCACGCAATCAGTGTTGCAGCTTCTACGCCGCGTATCTTCCCTGCACAAGGGTTTAGATGAAACAGACAACATGAAAGTTGTACATGCTTTTACGCTTAGCCGCATTCTGTACGCCACTCCATATCTCAAGCTGAACTCCACGGAAACCGAGCGCGTGAACGCCATGATCCGCCTTGCAACTAAGGCAGCCCTCAACCTGCCTCGCAGTACTAGCACAGCCAAACTCCTTGCACTAGGCATGCATAACACGCTTCCTGAACTAGTTGAGGCGCACTTTCAGACACAGTACTTAAGACTTGCCGCGAGCGCCACTGGCCGCCATATCCTCGCCTCCCTTCGCATCAACATACCCGCTAATCAGTCAACCCTTATGGCCATTCCTCGATACATTCATACACCCCTTGTAGTGAAACCCCTTCCTCGAAACGTCCATCCCCAATATGACATCTCTCGCCGCGTAGCTCGCGCAAATGCCTTTGACAAGTATTACGGACAGGTCGAGAAAGCCATCTGGGTGGACGCCGCATGTACAACGCATGAAGCTGTAGCAGTTGCTTACAACCCAACCTTACCCCGACCCCTAACTCACCATCTTCCCTCGGGCTCCACACCTGAGAAAGCAGAGGAGACCGCCATCGCCTTAGCCCTTGCCCTTTCAGATGCTGAATACATCTTTAGCGATTCAAAGACTGCTTTGTCCAACTTTGCCAGAGGCAAAATTCACAACCCTGCCTGGAACTTGTTGAACATCCCCACCCAGAATTTACCACGTAGGGTTGAGCTCCGGTGGGTGCCGGCTCACTTTGGGAGCCCCGGAAACGAGGTTGCCGATAAATTGTCCCGAGGTTTAATTTGCCTGGCTCAGGACAGCCTCGATCCGGGTTTCTCGAGGGAGCGGGTGCACAGCTTTGCTGAGCTCATGCAAATACCCCGTTTGCAGCGTCGGACTTACCCTCCTCCCCACCCGTCCCAGACGCACTCCCAACAGATCCTCTGGAGACGCCTCCAGACCCACTCTCTCCCATCCCTTCAGCTGCTATGCCACTATTGTGGCACCTCCCCTACATGCTCCCTATGCGGAGACCCTTACGCCACACTCTCCCACATCCTTTTTGGCTGCCCTGCCGATCCTCCCCCGCAGGGACAGCCCGCCATCTCAAGCTGGGAGGACTGGGAGGTCCTGCTCTCGTCTACGGACCCGACATCGCAGGTTACTGCGGTGGCTCGGGCTGCCGACGTCATGAGCAAAAGGAGCATCAACGTTTCGACGTAGTGCGGGACCGTGCGGTGGTCCAGGGACTCAGAGGAGTCCAAACTCACATGCTATGAATAAAGTTTTTCTGTCTGTGTGTCAAGAGACTACAGATACATTTGGACATCACTGATCAGATGCCACCGACCATGTGCGGATTCCGGAGGCTCCTGAGCACGCAAGGCGTCTTGGTGCAAATACACGAGCTGGTTATCAAGCAAGCGAAGACCCCTACGCCAAGAGCTCTCCTGGCGCTCGATCTCAAGGGGGCCTTCGATAACGTCACACACGAAAGTATTCTCCGTAACCTGCACCAAACCGGATGCGGAAAGCGAACATTCAAATATGTGCAGGATTTCTTAAGCAATAGAATGGCAATGATCGAAACCGGTAGCCCTGGGAGACAGAGGCACTCCACAAGGATCGGGTCTTTCGCCGCTTCTCTTCAACCTGGCACTCCTCCCTCTCGCGACTTTGCTTCAAGACCTAGAGGGCATAAATCGCGCTCTCTACGCTCAACGATATCACTGTGTGGACGTCGGGGGCAGGGTCGAAGAGTTGGATGGAGGAGACCCTTCAGAGAGTGGCAAAAACCGTGCACGAGTTCGCTAAATTGTGCGGCCTCAGTTGCTCGCCACAGAAGTCAGAGTTACTCATCATCAAACCAAGAAGACAGAAAGGAGACCAAGAGAACGTACGCATCACCATCGACGGGACGACCTTAACACCAACCATGCAAGCACGTATCCTGGGTGTCATCTTCCAGAACAATGGCAAGGCGGGGGCGCCGATCGACAAAATCAAGGTTTCAACGGAACAAATTTCGAAAATGATCAGAAGAGTCACAAACAGACAAAGGGGATTGAAGGAGGACGATGTACTGACACTCGTCCAGGCCTTCGTGACGTCCCGCATCGTTTACGCGGTGCCTTACCTCAAGTTACTGAAGAAAGACAGGGACCAGTTGAACGTCATTATAGGAAAGGTAACCAAGATGGCGCTAGGCATTCCGAAGCATTCTTCGACCGACAAGCTTCTCCGCATGGCCAAGCACAACGTCGTCGAAGAGCTAATAGAATCTCATTTGTCTAATCAAAGAGTTCGACTCAGTCAGATGTCGGCGGGACATCGCGTTCTTGCCAAGTTGGGCTGGCAAGAGGCAGAGCGCAAGGAAACGGGGCCGTTACCCAGGTTGTGGGCGTATAAAATGCACAGTAAGCCACTGCCTAGAAACACGCGGTCGGGTCGTAACGACGGCCGCAGAGCGGCTCGTATAGCGGCCTTGACGGAGACTTTGGGCCAAATAGTAGAAGTGGAAGAGGGGTCACTCTTGTCACAGATGCTTCGTTACCCAAGTTTTCATTGAAAGGCACGCTGGCAGTTACGACGCGGGATGTGCTCGTAACCTGCGCCTCCATCAAGACGTCTTTTTCGGAGGTGGCAGAAGAGGCCGCGATAGCGCTAGCACTCGCGCAGTCCAAGGTGGGGACAATTGTCACTGACTCGCAAAAGGCGTATAACAACTACATAAAAGGGTGGGTGTCTCTTGCGGCACTAGATATTCCTAAAAGTAAACGCGACGTACCTGAGATGAAAATTGAGTTAATATGAACACCCGCTCACTCTGGGCTGGAGGGCAATGAACTTGCCCACCAGTTCACCCGAGAGATGGAACGCCGGGTAGAGGAAGGTGAGCCACAGTCCATAATTAGTTACAGAGACATTACGAACCATTATAAGACGGAGAGGCGCCGTTACCCCGATTCTCACAAATCGCTTAGCATAGAACAGCAAGCGATCTACAGGCAGATGCAGGCAGGATCCTTCCCGCACCCTTACCTTCAAAACAATATGTACCCGGAAAGGTACGAGAAGGATTGTAACTTCTGCAAAACTCAGTTAGGCACGCTCCAACACCTCATTGGAGTATGCGATTTCATCAAGGCGATCCCGCCACCTCTTACCTGCCCCGCTACCCTACCCCATCCCTCATCCAACCTTACCGAGCGTTGGGAGACCTTGCTAACCAGCACTGCCCTGGAAGACCAGCTCGTCCTGATCTCCGGGGGCCAGGTAGCTAGGGAAGCATATGGGTCCCGTGAAGAGGGAACCATTTCCATCGACGGCGTCTAAGAAGATGTCGAGCTCGTATCAATAAAGTTGTTTCTCTCTCTTTCTCTTTCGAGCATTGAAATTTACTATCCTTAAGTGTTTTGTCTCCGCACGCGCATTACGTCAATGAGGGACGTAATGAGGGACGTCCCGTTGCTTAGATAGTGCAACACGTTCGTTCTCAGCGCCGCCCCATACAAACAGTACCATCAACTTTCAGCTTATCATGAATAAAAGATATGCGTTTCTTATTCTCTGGATCATGCCTAGCACTCCCCCAAAGAAGTTTACGCTCGCGCAGTGCTTCATGGCTCTAGTCGTTTTGGATGAAAATATTTGTTCCTTTAAGCTTGCTCGCATTTTCAATGACTGCTTTTCAGTGTAATCTCAGCAATAGGCAATTACTGGGTGGCGGCCTCGATGGCGGCCAGGATGGTGAATACGGGCTATAGATTTCCACTTAACTCCGAGTTTTTCCTCAAATACGCCATTAACAACACTTTTTCTTAGAGATGCGTCTCCTTCTTCGCTCTCTTCAAGAATGCCATCAACAATAACGTTCGACCTTCTACTGCGATCTTCGAGGTCGACAAGTTTTCTACTTTGCAAGGTTACCGTATTTTTAAGGGACACAGACGATGATTGAAGCGTGGAAATTATCCGAAAGGTTTCTCTTGATTTTTTCATAAGTTTTTCTAGTGATCGTAGACGTGAGTCGAGATCATGAATGAGTTGCTAACACTCACTGAACTTCCTTTTCATCTCAGCAACATCAGCGCGGATATCGGCGTGCACCATCGAACATTTTGAAACATTTCAGCTGTAGTGGGTCCCGGGTTGGATTCAACGTCACCTCATAGCAAAATTCTAAGAACTACGTAAAAGTCATAGGCAATAGTCAAACGCCTGGGCAAGCCAAAACCAGTAAGAAAAGCTCCTCTCCGCACCTGACTTTACAGAAGGAACAACTGACCTGCATAACGAGAACAAATTTCTTGGTCAGTGGCATGGTCGCAGCTGTTTCACCGTGCTTACTGGTGGTGAAATCCTGTGGCCGTGGCGCATGACGTCACGCACATGCGTATATATTGGAGGGGTGTGTCCAACGTGACTTGCTTGAGTGATGATCTTGATTGCGGCCATGTGTCGGGATTTGTGTTGATTTCGAAGTGTTCTCGACCCACGTCACGTAAATTTGTTGTACCGGCGATCGTCAGCAGAAAAACCTGCATAACGGAACAAATGTCTAGGTCAGTGGCTTGGTCGCAGTCGTTTCGCCGTGCCCACTGGTAAATAAAACCTGTGACGCAAGCCGTCACGGACATGTATGTATGTATGTATGTATGTATGTATGTATGTATGTATGTATGTATGTATGTATGTATGTATGTATGTATGTATGTATATGTATGTATGTATATGTATGTATGTATGTATATGTATGTATATGTATGTATGTATGTATGTATGTATGTATGTATGTATGTATGTATGTATGTATGTATGTATGTATGTATGTATGTATGTATGTATGTATGTATGTATGTATGTATGTATGTATGTATGTATGTATGTATGTATGTATGTATGTGTGGACGTGCCTTGAGTGGGCTCATGGAAAACACTGCAATGTCGTGAACGCAGCTTAAATCATTTATCCGGGACCTAAAAGAGGTGCGAGGTAATGCTAATACATTTCTCTCGCAATTACCGCTAAATCGCCAATGAATTTCTGATATGTACGCTGTAGCTCAATAAACTAACCATGCCAACACTATACGGCTTCAAATCAAGAAACTTGCTCTCAGATATAGCTTCGATGCATCGCCAGCAAAAAGAAAGAAAGAGGAATTCCTACTGATCTGCTTTTCGGTAACGCAAACGCACTCATACTGCATGCTGTAACCCTGCAAGAACATAGTGCCACCATCAAATGAATGCATAACGTTTTCAGTTCCCATGCTGCAGGACTGAGATGGCCAGAGCCAACACAAAGGCAACATGATCCCCCAGGCACCCTGATAGGTAGGACCGGGTCCACGACAGGGTGCACGAAGGAAAGTGAAAATATACAGTGCACAACAATCTGTCTAGACCGGCGAACACATTCGCTGTCTCGAAGCACCAATCACTTTTAATGGTTCTTTTATTTCCAAGAAGTGACCGCGCATATGGCTTTTTCTACTGACTATTCAGTAACACGCTTTGTTGACGCGCAGGCTTCTTTCCTTCCCTGCATACCACGAATGACTCCACACAAAGAACTCTATCGTTGAAAAGACAGGACACCGAGTCAATGCCGGTTTGTAAGGAATAAACCGTCTTCGCCCGAACAGTGCTATACATGGACATCTGTACACTGTCATGTGAATCACAATCACTTGCTAAACCTTCGAATTTTGCATACGAGGCGGCAAAAGCGGAGCACGAAACGTGCTGTCCTCTCACAACCAAATAACATTTAGATTCACATTGTGCTTTTCCTTCTCTTGCCTAACTCGTATTGAACCGTCGTCCCTTGGCGTTATCGAAATTTGACGAACGCGCTCTGGGCGCACAAATGCGGCCATGTATATCGCACATAAAGAGACGCTGAACGTGTGTGCGCGATGCACGAGTACGCGAAACTTTTTGCGCAAGGCGTATACACGCACAAAAACGGAGTGAAGGTATGCAATCTGATCGGTGCTTTTCATTTCATGATTTTTTTTTATTTTACATGCCAAAACCACAATAATCGTTACGAGGCACGCCGTAGTGGCAGACTACGGTTTAGTTTTGACCACTTCGGGTTCATTAAAGAGTACCCAATGCATGGTACAAGCACGTTTTTGCATTTCATCCCCATCGAGATGCGGCCGTCTGGGGGCGGGATTTGACCCCGCGCCTTCGGGCATATTAGTCGTTCAATTTTTTCTTCCGCACAATACGCAGCTTCAGAATAATGGTATAACGCGATGCCACGCCTCTCTTATTGTGCCTTTACACTGTTTTAATAGTTCCGCGTAGAGTCTGTCACACGTATGCTCCCCAAATCACACCTCAATTAGGCACATGCTTTGTTTTTAGGCGTAGGATGGCTAACATTCCTGGCAATACAAAGTACATATGACTGATTTTTATGGATTATATTATTCAGCATCAGGTGCGTTTCATGAGGACTGTTGCTCGTACCATTTATTACTATATTTAAGAAGAAAAAAAGTCTAAATTTTGTCGGAAAGGCGAAGCTTCGATTGCGATAGCAAAGTAGTAGACAGCTAAACGAAGTAAGCGTAGTAGTTTTGTAGTCCGTATAAGCTTGTAAACATTCGCTTACTGGCTAAACTAACAAGCGTGGTGTCAGGTGAGCACAAGCAATCATGGACATCTCTCAGTTGGTGACCGCGGACACTCGTTGTCAAAACGCTGGAATGAGGAAGCGCCGAAGCAGCAGTGAGCGAATTGACCTTCGTGCTGTATCTTGCTACAATGAGAACTAAGCGGCGAAAACACAGTGCACACGAAGCTATGTGACCCCATCTCAGATCGCTTTCTTATTTATTTATTTATTAACAACACACACAGAACATTTATAAACAAGCTTGCGTGAATTGTTTCATTGGTAGTGAACGGATGTTGTCGGGCAATTAATTCTAGACTTCAATTGTTGATGGAAAAAAAACTGTGTTTAAAGGAATCAGTGCGGGCAAAAAGGGTCGAGATATTTAGAGCATGGTGACTCCTTGTACATGAGTGTTTGGAAAAGGACTAACTGTTATCTAGATAGGAGAGGCGTGGAGAACTGGTTAACGTGTGAAGTAATTTTAGGCATTGAAGTTTGCGACGCTCTGTAAGAGGAGTGAGACCAAGTAGGGGAAGAAAGTTAGGCGGGGAAAGTTCCTTGTCATATCTCCTACAAACAAAACGCACTGCCTTTTTTTGCACTGATTCTAGTTTGTTGACGTCACTGTGTTTGTATGGATTACATACAACGCAGCCTTATTCGATGATGGGGTGAAGGAGGGTTTTATATATAAGTTCAGTTTCTTGAGGAGCAAGACAGCGTACGATGTAAGTACCCTAGTGTTTTAAGGGCCTTGTTACAGGTTACATCAATGTGTTTCGACCATGACAAATCGTGTGTTAGTGGGGTATCTAAATATTTGAATTCGAAGATCTTATTTAAAGTAATATTGTTAAAGGCATAGACAATGAAGGAAGGGGATGAGCGTAGTGTAAAGGACATGGAGATAGTTTTGGAAAAGTTGATATTCGTTTGCCATGCTTTGGACAAGTTGCAGAAGTCAGCAAAATAATTGTTAAGGACAACATGATCAGCAGGAGATTTAATTGTATGATGTAAAACTCAATCATCTGCAAAAAGGCGTATTTTTACTGAGGTGTGTAGGCGGAGATAATTAATATAAAGCAGGAATAAAAGAGAACCCAGAATTGAACCTTGGGGAAGCTGGAAACGCTGGAAAAGAAAGGAAACCCTGGGAAAGAAAGTCCGATATCCAGCCAACCAAAGATGCATTTTTAGTATAGCGAACAGCTTGTACGCAAGTTAAGGGTGTGAGACAGTGTCGAAGGCCTTTGCAAAGTCAATAAAAACAGCATCGATCTGGTTACCTATGTCTAATGAGCTGCTGATGTCATGAACGAATGCTGTCACTTTTGTTATAGTGCTAAGACAACGTCTAAAACCATACTGGAATGTGCATAAAATTTTGTTAGTTTCAAGAAATTTCATATTATGCTTAAAGATAATGTGGTCGAGCAATTTACATGAGTGTGCTGTTAATGAGATTGCCCTATAGTTAGATAACAATTGAACGCTATCGGACTTAAGGACCAAATGGAAGCAAGTTTTTTCCACGAGAGAGGAACGGTGGCGGTTGAGAAAGATTTTCAAAAGATAATTGTTACATATCTGCTGCACGAAAGAGAGTAAAGAACGAGAAAAGCAGTCTGGATACCGTCGGGACCACAGGGCTTCTTGGTGTCTAAGTTTAGGATTAAGTTAAGTACACCCTCAGTAGATATACGTATGTCGCCGATTGGAGGGCATGGTTCGGAATCAAAAATAGGGGTTACAGAGTTATCAGTCGTAAAAACAGATAATAGATAAAGAGGTAGTAGGGCTGGCGCGACCCCATTATACGCAGCTGCCGCCGGAGTAGAACGCCGCCCCTCGACCTCCCCTCCCCCCGATACCTCGCGCGACGAAAGACGGTGCGCTTCCTCCTCGCTTTCCTGCGAGAGTGACCTGCGAGATTCAGCCGCCATCGTCGGCTCACCCTCGCACGCTTTTGCTCGCACATACAGCATTCGGCACGAAGCCACGATGTCATCATCCTTGGACTTTATATGATCACCACGGTGACAGTGACGGCATAAATGTGCCTGGAGTGCCCATAAATTTGCGGTCACAATAAAGAAATAACCTGCAGACTTCAGCGTTACCTCCGGCTCTGAATTCGTGCACTGAGACAGCCAGCTATGCTCCAGCTCCCAGAAAGCTCTCAATTGTGTGAATACACCTGTAAACATGTGCACACGCCTCCAACTGAAAGCAACAGCGAAAAGAGGACACGTCACGTTGACAAGAACGTCAACGGTGGCACGATGACGACGGTGGTGTAACGACACCATTTTGGACTGACATCTGAGCGACCGAAGAGCCCTCTATACAACAGCAGTAGACCACTAACAAGAAAGCGCTTGACGGCAGGAAGAGTAGAATAAGAATAGGTGTGTCTCACTAGCTATAGCAGAACATGCTGGATACGTAATAAATTTACTCAACCTACATTGTACCATCGAATTATTTGGCTCGCGCATCTTTGTGTAATCATCTAGCATCTCAATACGCGGCGTAAGTGCGCAAGTCAAGAAAATGTGATTTCTCTACGTGGAAGGGATTTCATGCCAACCAAAAATGACGGACATATGGCATATGTGTTCTTGGTCGTGCCTGGTGTAGGGCTTTTCTGCTCGAATCGCCACTCAATTCAGGGTTTATTCCTTCCTTTATTTTGTTGCCTCTGAGTCTCCAGCTCTCTTAAGCTTATGATAGAAAGGTGAACTGTAATATATGGACGGGCGAACACAAAATGGATATTCAGTGCGCTTTTTTCATGGCTTATCCAGAGCGGACACCAGGCGCTTGAGCAATAAAATGGCTGCTTTTGGTTCCAAAAATCCAACAGCGAAGGGCCTCACAAAGCAGGAAGTGCGGGGCCCGGCTGTTGGATAAAGCGCCTGTTGGATAAAATCCGATTCCACATCTTTGAGGCTCAGATACGCTGCGGTCATAATAGTATAATGGACGACGTGTTTCTTCGACTGTGTATGTTTGCGCAATGTTGTGCCAACCTGCATTTGTTTTTCATATGTCTGCGTTTTTCGTTGTCCTTAAGAAAGCGTGGCGAGAAAGAAAGAACAGAACTTTTTTTATGACGGTCTTTCCTTACCCCCTCCTGTTCGCTGCTGGCAAGCGCGCAAACATAATACTATTTATGGCTATTTTTTTGCATTTTGCTATTTGGCTTTCCCATAAGGTGTTGCACCCACTTCTCCGAAATTGTCCTATTTGTGCGCTCCCTGTTTTGGGCCCTGTACCGCCGGGAATGACCACCCGCGGAAAGATGGCCATCGTATATAGGTGCCTCCACGGGCTATTGCGAATCTGACGTCGAGCCCACGTCCCAATCGTCGACTTGGGAGCGCAGGGCCTAAACTGCGAGAAAATGACCGGACAGGATTGAGTTTTGCTTTTGTATACCACTCTGTCTTATTTTTTGCTGTCGCGCTTGATGGCTCAGATTGAGGAGGATTATGAAGCGTGTGACTCAAGCCGATGAGCGTCTTATGTTAAAGCTTTCTGTTTCTTTTTTATTTCTTTACTCGAGGTCAGAGAAAAAAATGCCGGGTGAAATGGCGCATGTCCTGGCAGGGGACCGCAAATAAGACATGGGGCAGCTAGATATAGGCAGACCGATGATATTGCCCTGTCCGACACGTTCAGATTTCGTGGGGTTTCGAATTTCGCATGGTGATAGCCGAAATTCGGACATGCACTTTGCCATCACTTTGCTCAAAGAGGGTAGCCAAACACGTTCGTTCTCTTGACATTCGATTAACAATGTAAACACGCGAGCTGCGACAGGTGCACAAAGGTCATCTATCCGGTATCCTTAAGAAGGTGTAAATATGAAGTTATGTTAATTACACTATGGATGCGCCCATGTAACGAAGTTATTTCACGTTTTTGAATCTGCAGATAGACGTAGACGCCGGGATATGGCTTTAAGAACCTCATAACAACCAAGATACAGGCTTTCTAGTAGCCCTCGCGCGTACTGGCATGTACACTCTTACACCGGCTTAAAACAACGCACATAACACGGAAAGTAGATCAAAATTTTGACGCTTATAAATGATTCATTCCAAGCGGCATACTGCGTATGTGGCCTATCTTATGCGGCTTCTGCATTTGCGGCCCGCATTTAAACGGCCTTATTCGTTGCAGAGAAGGGCCGCTTGGAAAATGCCATGCATAATGCCAAACCTTTACGCGTTGTTTCAGGTCAAATCTGTCCTCCTTACTAAGCAGCTCAAATATTATGCGGCTGAAGATTATGCCGCCGAACTGGCATTTTACAAGAAGAAAACAATTTTTTTATGAACAGACGTCGACCAGAGTCACGAGGTTTCATACATATACCTTAGAACTACATTATAGGAAATTGGTAACATTCATAACACGAACATAAAAACAACATTACACAAACCTGGGCACACTGGGAATCAAACCAGGGTAAGCCGCGCGACAACCGAACACTGCAACCACTACAGCACATCGCTACGCTGACACTGAGGATTCGCACTGATATTTGTACATACATTTGTGCTTCCGTGGCTACCATTTTACGTCGATTGGTCACCGTCGGCGATCGTGTGTGGTTTACATACGGGTTATGTAACTGCGTGTTGCCGAAGCTTATGTGGTTGGTGATAGTAAAGACGCATTTAAATAAGTAGCAGTATACGACTACCACTTTCAACAGCTGTCATGTGCGGCGGAAAGGGCAAAAGGGGTAAGATAACCGAGCATGGGAGCTGTGCTAAAACAAATACTGCTTCGCCAGGCGAACGTTGTTCTTCAATGATTTGTCTTTATTCGCTATGCTGCGGATTGTTCGCTGCAGTGGCCATTTAACCGGGAACTTGGCTTTGTCTGAGAAACTTTCAATATCGTTCACAAGGTTAAGTCAAATATGATCCGCCGCCAGCACGCAAATCTGCAAATATAGGTAATTGCACTTGCTTCAAAGTTGCGCTGCCTCAACGGTATAACGGCAATACGACTCCCCTATTCTGAGACGTCGAATAGGCGGGGCGCATTCTGCGGCACGTCCAAGTTTGCTGTACCAACGAATACTTTTATTCACTTCCGCTGGCCGCAACAGGGATGCCCCGTCCGCATGACTGACAGGTATAGTTTTTGTGAGTAGGAAAAAAAATGCTCTCGAACCATTCCTTTTATGCTGCTCCGTTGTAGTTATTGATTTAGTGTTTATTTTGAAGCAGATGGCGCGTCACTTTTTTCGTTCGTGAGCTTCCCATAACTGTATGGAAAATATCGGAAGCTTCACTGCTTTGCACACGCTAGCTTGTTTTTACCTATGATTGGGCATGGAAGTACGGGAAAAATGAGAGGCTCACACGCGCTCTTCTTCATTTGCAGTTGTTCGCCTTCCCGGCTGCCGGCTGGATGGACTGTGCCCAAGAGCACTCTTTCAGCTCACTCGCCATCGATACGAACGCTTCAGCAGTGCCTGGTAATGCCACTTCGCCAGGAATCAGGCGGTCAACTTCCTTCCGCTATGACCAGCTTCACCGTTTTCTGCTCCATCACGCCCTACTGCAACCTGTCGCAGCCGCAGGAACATCGAGAGTCCTAACAACGCACCTTTTAAAACCAAACGCTGCGCAGCCGCCGTTGAGTGGGCATAGAAGCACGGGAAAAATGAGAGGCTCACAAGCGCTCTTCTTCGTTCTGCAGGTCAGTTACCACTCTAAACTACCTCATTATTGTTTCAAGTCCGACCATGCCTTTATTGTTGTGCTTCCATGCCCTGGAGCCTTGTTTGAGCCTTTTTGTATCCTGCTGTTGATATTGTGTGGGGATGTTGATTGTAATCCGGGTCCAAATAAATCATCCCATTCTGTTGCGGTAGTACTTAAAACAGTCGAATACTTAAACGAGCGATCAATCAGGACGGAAGCAGTACAAGAAACAGTTGCCGAAATGGTTATTCAACTGAAAGCCCAACAAAACAATGCTTTTCAAGCCATATCAGATATAAGGACACGCTTAGAAGCGGTTGAAGGCCAGACTGCACTACTTCAGGAGTGGCAGGCCGGTGACAACGAGCTACATGATCGAGTTGACCGCGTTCGAGCTGACCGGAAACCTGCGCACTGCGCCATCAGCTAAACGACGCCGAGGACCATTCTCGACGTGACAATCTCGTTTTTTATGGAATAACAAATGTTGAAAATGAAGCATATTCTGATTCTGAAACTAGACTTTTGGGCATCATTATTGATAAACTGAGTCTCAGCTTACACAGTGACAGCATATTACGCACTCAGAGGATCGGACGGTTTATCCAA
This sequence comes from Dermacentor albipictus, assembly GCF_038994185.2. NCBI lineage: Eukaryota > Metazoa > Arthropoda > Arachnida > Ixodida > Ixodidae > Dermacentor > Dermacentor albipictus. The sequence goes on along the minus strand of NW_027225574.1, from coordinate 6,216,329 downwards.
GGGAAAACACGGCCGATCATTGCCAAATTTGCCACATATAAGCAAAAAGAATCGAAGTTTGCTAAGTGTTTCTTCCTAAAGAACAGTGACCTTGCTCTCAGTGAGGACTTCTGTCCCACAACGCGCGTGATTCAAAAGAAGCTAAGAGAGTATGGTAAAACCGTAAACCATATAAACTTGGATACAAAAAACTGCATGTTGGTGCCAAATCCTATGCTGATAATGACATGGCTGACACTGTTTTCGAGATCGGCCCCTCAAATACCGCACCGAATTCACACGGAGCATATATCTCTCATCAATACCATGCAAAATAATGGAACATATAATATTTACTCATCTAGTTAATTTTCTAGCGGACAACAGTTTCCTCTTTTCAAATCAGCATGGCTTCCGAAAGTTTTTCTCCTGAGATACTCAACTACTTCCTTCACTAATGATGTCCGCTTCTATTTGGGCTTACTTTTTCAACTGACCGTATATTTTTTTTTACTTTTATAAAGCGTTCGATAAAGTTTATCACTCAGTGCTTTTATATAAACTAAGTGTTATAAAAATTTACCCTGCATTTCTATCTTCTCGTGTTCAATTCGTCAGCACTAATCACACTGATTCCTCAACTGCACCAGACATCTCTCTTGGGTTCCTCAAGGATCTATACTTGGCCCCCTGGTATACCTAATTTATATAAATGACTTACCTAGTGCTATTACCTCCAGAATTTATTTATTTCCTGATGACTGTGTGATTTACCGTAGAATAACTAACAATTCCGATATTCACTCGCTCCAGGTCGATTTCAATAGCCCACCATGTATATAGATTGGTGTCATATTTGGAAAATGTAACGAAACGTTAAAAAGTGTAAGTCTATGAGGGTTTCTCGTTTGCATGCAACTTTTCCAACTTATTATTTTCATAGTCATCACCTTGAAAGCGTAACATCCTACAGGTATCTCGGCGTCCATATAACTAACACTCTGTCCTGGAAGTTACAAACAGAACACATAGCATGAAAAGCTAACAAAACCATGGGTTACCTTCGAGGGAACTCTTTTTCTTGCTCTATCATTACTAAAAACATTATACACCGCTTGTGGCGACCACAAATGGAATATGCTTCATCTGTATGGGACTCTGGACAGGTCACACTAGCACTCAAGCTGGAAACTGTGATGATTCGTGCAGCTTGTTTCATCTTGGCTAACTATCATCATTCGGCTAGCGTGACCCAAATAGCGTGACTCATTCGGCTAGCGTGACTCGCCGCCATCAGCCCTAATATTCACCGTACAATATTACTAATACTACCTTAGAAAAAGTGGACACATTTAAATACCTCGGCGTCACCCTTTCATACGACTTAGACTAGTCTGCTCATGTAACGCTCATTACTGCCTCCGCTAACCAAACATTTAGATAGCTAAAACGCCATCTGCGTCATGCACCGCATCACGTCAAATTACTTGCATTCAAGACGCTCGTACGCCCGAAACTTGAATACGCATCCTCCATCTGGTCAACACATCAAACTTACCTTATCAATGAACTCGAAAGAATTCAGAATCGTGCGGCAGGATTCATTCATTCTTCGTATTCTTACAACACCAGCGTATCACTATTAAAAGCACAGTTCGCCTTAAACACGCTATCATCCCGGCGTCGCATTGATTCATCAATCCTCTTTCATAACTTTTATTACAGCTTGCTCCATCATGCACAATATGTGTTGGCCCCACCCCCTCGGCATTCCCTGCATACTGGGCACTCCGTACAAGTAACCAGTCCACGCAGCCGTACTACAGCCTTCTCTGCATCTTTCTTTTGCCGATCATCAACCGACTGGAATGGCCTGCCACGTCACATAGCCGAAATCAACTGTTCATCGGCGTTTGCTGAGAAGCTTAATACTAATATTCTTCATTGAACTCATGTGGCCAATAATTAGTATGAGCAACATTTGTAAACCCCACCCCTTATGTAATGCTCCCAATGAGGGGTCCTTACGGAAATAAAAGTGAAGTGAAAACGTCTGTATTTCTCATATCACTATAGCTGCCCGCCGAAAGCACACCCGCATTTGTCTCTTCCATAAGATTTTCTACCATAACTCTAATCTTCGCTCCCAATGGATTCAACCAGCACCCTTCATTTCTCGTCGCCGAAATCACCTACAAGAGGTCTCAGTGCCCCATTGCAACACCGTAACATATGCACAATCATATCTTCCAAGAACTCGTAAAGAATGGAATTCCGTACCCGCATCACTGACAAGCATCACTGATTCTATTGAATTTAAACATGTCCTCACAAGCCTGATTACGTAAATACCGCTTTTTTGTTTTGTCCATTAACTGATTTTATTATCCTGTTTTTGTTCTCTGCCTAATATTATTGTTCATCAACTGTCTTATAAACCTGTAAAACAATTGTTCGGATTTTAAATCCTTTTTCCTCTATTGTTTTATATTTTTGTATATAACGTGTTTTCTATTCTTTTTCATTGTTGTGAATTGTCCTTCCCTTCTGAAATGTACTCTGTACCCTCAGGGTGACATAAATAAATAAATTTACCTGACGGGCGCATGTGACGTTGCGACTAGCTAACGTGGCCATACGTGCAGTGCCGTCGATGTTAAAAGAACGAAGGGAGGAAAGAACTCAAGACGTAGGTAAAGAATTTATATTGTGGGACTTAACATCCCGAAACTGCTGTGGTTTACGAGGGACACAATAATGGAGAGCTCCGGAATAATTGGGACCACCTGGGGTTAATTACCGTGCACCCAAAGGGTGACACAAGTGTTTCTGCATTTCCGTCAGAATGCGACAGGTGGGGCCGAAGCGCTAGAGCCACCAGCTTACCGCGGCAACTGTAGTCAGAATAACGATTCAGCTCTTGGAAAATGTATAAAGAGGAGCGATTTTTTCGGCGTATCGAAGCTGACAACGGCTCCATTCCTAGCGTTTCAAGTCAATGGCTAAGAATCAAAATGTACCCGGAATGAATTCGATTTGCCCATTGTATTATGCTACATTTGTATGATCAGCACCACCGCTATTAGCACTTTCTGCTATCTGGAATACATGCAATTCTCCGTGAGGAAGATGAGCCGTATTCATGCACAATCTACTTATTAGATTGCACAATCTACTTATTAGCTGGGGCACAGGATGCCCCAGCTACCTTGGATCCAGATTTTGAAAAAAAAAAACGGATGCATTCTTCAGAACAGAAATCGCGTAGATGATGTTAGTCTTTATCTAAACTTACAGTAGCATTTTCTTACTCTTTTTTTCTTGAGTAATTAGCTGAGATAAATTAATTAACTCTTTAAATATAACTTGAAACGTTCAGGCGTCAATAGGAAAGTTGTGGAGCTCCACAAATTGCCCAACTTAGATACTTTCGATGAGATAGACTCAGCATGGCCGTTTTTATAGGGAAAAACAAAACCCACGGAGTTTAAAAAATACCACATGACAGCGCGCACTGTGCGCCCGAATGTGCCACGATTACAGCGCTCTCAACCGTGCTTTGTAAAAAAACATCGCTCGCTTCGCGCCTTTCATGCTGCCTGCGACAGAGCTTCGCGTTGTGCTCGGTTCAGAGATAAACGCCAGTGGGTTCGGGCGGCAGTTGAAATACAGCGCCGCTCCCGTTTCTGTGGCAATAATTCCACTCTGCACTGTCACGCTAGACGAATGCATGGGAAGGAAAAATGACAAGCTCATGAGTTTGAATTTGGGAGCAAGATCCCAACCAGCAAACATGCTATATAACGTCGTGTGAATTACGCTGGTTGTCACAAGAGGAAGAATGGTAAACGGACATGGAAGGTTGCTTTTTAGCTTCTTGTCCATTCCTTGTCGGCAGAGAATTTGTAATTTTAGATAATTTACGGGCCTTTGCCACGTCGTACAAAAGTTTCACACAGATGGCTCTTTTCATGGACAAAGGTTGCAGAGATTTATTCGCTGTGATGTCTGTCTAAAGAATGTGTTCAAACAAGTCGCCCTCTGCCATAATGCAGTATTGGCACTTTTCAGCACGTCCGATGTAGCTTTCTTGAGGACGCAAGACTGTATCTCGCAACAGGCCTCAGCAATTTCTGTCTTTAGCGCTTCTGGCGTAGTAGATTTGCAGTACACTCAGTCTTTCACACGTCCCCACAAGAAGAACTCAAGAGCTGTCAAGTCCGCTGACCTTGGAGGCCATGCCACTGGTCCATGCCGCTCGACCCACTGGCATTTGCAGGATTCGTCAAACCAGGCTCCGGCAAATCTACTGCTGTCAGCTGGTGCACCGTCGTGCTGATACCAAGTTCGCTTTAAAAACGCAAGAGGAAGATCACAGCAAGATGTCGTTCATGTACCTCTCAGCAGTGAGCATGTGGTAAAAAATATGGGGTCAATTATTTTTGCGTCAATGATACTGCACTACACCCTGAATGACCATTGGTACTGGTGTCTGGTCTGCGCCATCCCATGCGGGTTCGTATCGCTACAGTAATGCGCATATGGATGTTGAATTGAGAATTTCTGGAGAAGGTTGTCTCACCTCTCCGGACCACTTTGTCAACAAAATCCAGTATTTCGTCACAGTTCACAAGGGTCCAATTTGAGAAATCAAGCCGCCATTGAAAATATATTTCTTGAAGCTTTTGATGCAGTTGGAGGTGATACGGATGCATTTCAGCCTTCCCAAGAACTTTTGACACTGAAGACTTTGAAATACCGACCTCACCACTCCCATCATGTGCGCTGGAATGAGGGTTTGCAGTCATGATAGCCAAAATGTCTCCTTCAGCCTTTTCATTGATGGTCCCCTTTCTGTGCCGCGTCTTCTTGAAGCTACCTGTTTCAGCGTCGAGTAACTCCTCATAATTGTGTTCGCTCTAGGTCTTCCCCCACATTGCCAATTTCGGTATAGCTTGGTAGCTTTCCTCTTGTCACCCCGTGCCGCTCCCAAGGCCAAGACCATGTTCGCCTTCTGCTCGCTCGAGTACGGCGTGGTTTAGGCACTGCAAATGAATTCTTAGAAACAGTTTCCGGGCACGACAGTGATACACAGTCGAGCTCACATGCATCTAGCCGCTGGCGCAGCTTGGAAGAAAAGCCGCGTTGTAACAAATGATGCTCTCTCTCATATGTTCCAGATGTATGATGCATGTTTGGTGCGTATTTTTTTCTATTACACATCGACTTGAACGTTGGAAAAGAAAGCTCTTCTCGTCATATCGGAATAAACGGCTGATAACGGCGCGTTCTTCGGCGACAAGTGCGAGCGGCTGCTGACGAAGCGCTTTTTCGGAGCGCTGTCGTCAGCCGCCATACAGCCGCTGCCGGCAATTTCAGAGCCGAACCAAGGTTTAAGCCCTTTCTCGTAAGTGAAGGGAAGGCGGGGTGTTGGCGATGTTTTTACAAATGCCTCATGAGAGTGCTGTAATCGCGGCGCATTCAGGCGCACAGAGCCAAGACCACCGAGATTGCGCAAGGCCTGTTCACTCCGATCCATGACGTCACGCTACCTGGCCCCAAATTTTCATTGACAACGCTGGCCTGATGAAAGCGGTGACGTCAAAATCACTGTTGCCTAGTCGGGAGCGTCCCCATTAGATTCTATGGCAATCGGGCCCGGTAGCATGACGTCAGGGATCGGATTGAAGAGGCCTTGCGCTATCAAGGTGGTGTTGACAGAGTGCGCTGTCACGTGGTATTTTTAAACTCCGCGGGCTTTCGTATTTCCCGAATAAAAACGGCCACGCTAAGTCTAGTTCGTTGGAAGTACCTGGGTTGGGCAATATTTGTGAAGCTGCACAACTTTCCTATTGACGTGTGAACGTTTCAAGCTGTATTTAAGAAGTTAATTATTTATCTCGTTTAATTACTCAAACAAAGACGAGCAAAAAGTGGTATTGTCAGTTTAGAGAAAGGCTAACAACAGCCACGCAATTTCTGTTCTGAAGAACGCATAGGTCTTTTTGAAAATCCTGGTTCAAGTAAATATATATATATATATGTGTGTGTATGTGTGTGTGTGTGTGTGTGTGTGTGTGTGTGTGTGTGTGTGTGTGTGCGTGCGTGCGTGCGTGCGTGCGTGCGTGCGTGTGTGTGTGTGTGCCCAGGTAGCACAAAAGAGATACGTAACGTTTTCGTAGCGTTTATCCAAGACGATAAAAACGGGTTGAAGAAGACACGAATGAGAGAACTTCGGCGGGAAAACATCGTATATCTCTGCTAATGTCCGGCTTAATTACTTTCTTGAGACGATCTAGAACAGGTCTGCAAGACGTATTCAAAAAGCTGGTCTAGAAATAGGATTGGGAAAGACACAAGTAATCCCTTTGGCAAAACTATTCGTAACCAATTTCTAAACGTTTTTAGGACGTTATCAAATAGCTGGTCTTGAAGTGGTCTTGAAAGGTTTACGATCATCTGAAGCTAATTTTTGCGGGTGACGGGCGCGATCAGACATCGTTGTTCAAAACACGCGTTTAGTTTCGCCTCACGCGACTGGCCTATGCCACGCAGACGTCGTCAGCCACACCCATTGGCACGACCTAGGCCAATCGCGTGAGGTGAAACTGATCGGGCGTTTCGAACAACGATCTCCAATTGCGCCCCAGATGAGTAGAAGCATCGGTGTGGACTGTAAGAGCCATGGCGCAGTGCCAAACGCTGTTCCCGCATGGCCGGCGCATCCTCTACCAAGTCGCACGAAAATGAGCCTGTTAGGAATAATAAATCCTTAATACCGCCTTTAGTAAGCTACGATGCTTACAACCACAATGGGAATGACATCCTGCAAAGAACAAATGCCACGTCTTGGCAGGTGGCCAGACCAAGCCCTTCATGCCAAGAGTGCATGAAATGAGAACATTGTGACAAAGCAAAAACATTTTATTAAAAATGTAATGCTTATGCAAGGTTCGAACAAACTGTGTGAGAAATGCAAATAGAAGTAAAGGTACATCAACAATGACAAAAGTCGCAGAAAGGATTCGTAATTAACTCGAAAGTGAACATTCACTAGCACATAAACAAAATTCCAAGTACACATACAAAAATGAACAGAAAAAACCTGGAGTGTACTAAAGTGTCTAATTTATCATAGTAAAGTGCACGTGCTATTAGATGGACTAGACTTATGCAGAAGTGACATCGGAGCGAACGGAAGAAGTAGACTGAAAAAATGCAAGAGTATGAGTCGGATGGTATAACTGCCTCCAAGCAATGTTACCAATCAGCTAGAAGCTTGAAAAGAGCACAAAAAAGAAATGCCACCGCATACCATCATAAAACAATCCTGTGACAGAAATAAAAAAAAAATGGGAACAATGCGAAATTGGAAATATTGCCTTTAGGATATATCAAAGAAGGTAATGGCGAGAAAAATAACCATACAACAAAAAAAGCAAAAAGTGAAATTAGTACAGAGTACTTAAACGGGGGATTCAGTGTAACAAGTGAACACTACTGTAGTACAGCGAACGATGAGACAGTAATGCTGCATCTTGCCACTCCAGAACGTGAGAAATGAATATGCAAGCCTCATATTAGAAACTTACGTAAACGTGAAAATAAACTGGAATTCACTGGAAGCTGCATTTGTGTAACAAAGGAAGCAATGTTCATAATAAATAGTAAGTGTTTTATCTAAATAGCCCTTTAGAAGAGGCAAAGTTGTACCTCTCTGGCAAAAACAAAGTTGCAACGAATAATTTGCAAACCAGCAAATACATTAATTAGCACACTGACATGTCACACTTTGCGCACATCTCCAGTCTCCTAACGTAAAAGAAAGCACTCTGAATGAGAAAAACATTTAACACATGTAGCCGAGAGCAAATTCTTTGCCAGTTCACCCACACTTTCACATACAAAAACATTTGCCACAAAGTCCAGGCACAGTTCCACGGATGTTTACCAATTGACCCCCACTTTCACGTCCAAAAATATTTGGCACACAGTCCAGGCAGAGCTTCATAGATAAACAGCTTGAGAGCACCCTACTGATTATTGTGCAGTCCCGCTGCTGGAAATAGAACTGCCGCACATGCTGGTAGTGGGTTCAATGTAGACACACTTGCTGCCCTGGACAGGTATGCTCAGATATCTGCACTGGTGCTCCATTTTGTCGAAGTAGACACATTGATGCACTACGCTGGCAATTGAAATGTTTTGAATGCACAAGTATTGGCTTCACCAGAAAGACTTGCCCACATACCACCCCTGGCATATATATGCACTTGCTCTTCACTCAGTAGCATTGAATTTAAAGTGTTCTCTATGTGGGAGCCATGTGTAAAACTGGTGTCACACGACCACTCTCGATCGCGATCACACGCCCGATCCGGATCGAAATTATCGATGCGACTGGCTCACTCTCGTAGCTTGCGCAGAGGAGCCAATCACGACCGAGAAGTTCGATTTGTAACGGACTCGATAGCGGCTAAAAGAGCCCCGTGTGAAACCGGTATCAAATAATGCACAGACGTACGCTAGGAAAATGTGTTGCACAAGGACAAAGAACTGCGACATGCCCTGTTGTGCGAAGCGCGCGAACAGAACACATGTATATAAATATAAAAAAAAACTGTGAGAGCGCTTTGCGAACTCCATGCGCACACATGGCACCCGCACGAACTCGGCAGGCCGCCGTAAAGCGCGAAGGGCGCACAGCGTACATTTCGACACATGTCCCAAACTGCAAACAATCGTACTACCTAAAGCATACAAGTTATTTTATACCAAGGGCATACTCGACTCACGTACGCAGTATCCACAAGCGAGTTATGCAGCGTACATGCTGTATCCATTCGCCAAATAGTAAAATTGATAACAAGCACAAAGCTACAAGGGACTCAATACATTACTACCATTTGAGGCGTCAAATAAAATCGAATTTGGCCGTTTCATATATTGGACACAATATATGGACACATGTGGTACCCGGTAATACCATGAAATACCCATCACGTGGATAAAGGAGGCGAAATCACAATCGAGAACCTGAAGCGCAAACGATAAAAGCACGGTATGGTGCACGCAAAATTCTGTCAGTGCGCTGTAGCGCGAGGGAAGAAAATAGGGCGAGCACTTGACCTCACCTTTTGGGATACCGCGCTAGTACTGAATCATTAAAAAAAAAAGCCTGTTTGAACCAGTTGCCTTGTCTGCAACACTCTTCCTAAATGGGAGACTAAAATACCACGATGACGGCTCTATTGCGGAGATCGGCAAGGTGCGCACAGACAGAAATTTTGCCGCCTTTCTTCGCATTCTGCAAAATGCTTTCTTGTTAGGATCACGCATAGCGGCCGATCCCGACGCTAGAGACACACAGGCACGATTTCGTCCCTCTAACTTTCGTCCTTATATTGCCCTTAACGCCTTAATTACAGCGTCAGTGAAAAGGCGCCTCACATAACGTGACAATGAACTTGAAGAGCTCATTAGTGCCTCCACTCCGCGCCCTCCAATGGAAAACACTACTGATTTCCAAATCAAACTACACAAACAGATCGCACAACCCAAACTAATCACAGAACGTCGTTTTCTTGACGGCAAAACCCAGCAACACTTACATGACCAAGGGCAGCGGCAGCACATTCAGAACAGCCGCTATCATACCACAGCGCAATGCGAGTGCGATAACGCAACTATGCCAGGCTTCACGAATAACATGGCCGCCTTGGTCACATAACAATTGAAAACACTACTGATTTCCAAATTAAAACCACACAAACATATCGCACAACGTAAACTGATCACAGAATATCGTTTTCTTGACAGCAAAACACTGCAACACTTACATAGCAAAGGGCAGCGGCAGCACATTCAGAACAGCCGCAAACAAACCACAGCGCAATGCGAGTGCGGGACGCGACGACGCCATGATGACGCGACTATGCCCGGCTCGCCCGGCTGCCCGGCATCACGAATCACGTGGCCACGTTGGTCACATGATTTGACGACGGTATCGCCACCTTGCGCAAGGTTGGATCGCGTTGATGGGCTGTTGAATATTGTAGAAGCCGCTAAAGAGGCTGACGCGCCGTGGCGTGGCGCCTTGAGTCGTTTTCAAAACTTATTCACCCCTCGTTTTTAAGCTGCCTGGCTTCCAACGTTATCAAAACGTATTCACCCCTCGCTTTTAAGCTATCTTGTTTGGAACGTCTTTTATGCGTCGATTTTGGTCAAAAATCCGTTTCAGACGTTGAATCCCTTTATACGACGTTTTCAAGACTTTGTGTGCTACCTGTGTGTGTGTGTGTGTGTGTGTTTGTGTGCGTGTGTGCGTGCGTGCGTGCGTGTGTGTGTGTGCGTGCGTGCGTGCGTGTGTGTGTGTGTGTGTGTGTGTGCGCGTGTGTGTGTGTGCGTGTGTGTGTGTGTGGTGTGTGTGTGTGCGTGTGCGCGTGTGTGCGTGTGTGCGTGTGCGCGTGTGTGCGTGTGTGCGTGTGTGCGTGTGTGCGTGTGTGTGTGTGTGTGTGTGTGTACAAATGCCACCTGCATTAAAGTGGACGCATGCTTTACAGTCGTGCAAACATGTTCATGCAGACTTAGAACAGAACATATTTTTCAAAGAAGATTAACTTATTTACAATATAAAGCGCTTAGCGTAATTTCAGTGTAGGTTCTTAAGAAAGAATGAGAACTTATATACTAAGCTCTGACAGTAAAAATTAAAAGGGAAACTGCACAGGAAATACAAAAGCACTTGGGCAGTGTTGGCGCCTACACCTTTTCAAATTTGAAAGAAGCATAACGTATGAACTTGCAGGAATTTAGTGCGGTTGTGACCAACAAAAGCTGGGCCCCTCAGTTCATCGCTTTCTCGTTCATTAAAAATAGGTTTGTTTAGAACCAAAATTATGTAACATAGCAGAGAAGCACAATATCATGAACAGAACACACATACGTCCCAAACTTAGTGTGAGGTCCATTTTCTAGAGATACGTTATCTAAAGAGAAACTTAGAGAAGTGCTCGATGCTAATGAAAACATAGCTATCCATGACTAGCATGTAAAAAGAAAGAATGAAAGTGCTGCAAGAAATTGTTCGTTTTTATTTGAGTACCTCTACTGGGGCAAAGCAACATAATTTTTTTTGTCCTGCGAAGCACACTTCGTATACATGTCGCAGTATTTGGGTAAGTGCAGGGAGGTGCAAGGGAAGTTCTTTAACTTCATGTATACATTACGAATAAGAATAAAGAAGCCTTTTCGAATATTTCATGTTGACGTAATTGCTTCGTCATCACAAACATGCCTGATATCCTTCGTATATGATCAGAATTCTTTGTCCTGATGTCTCCTGGAGGTCTCGTCGATCGTCGTACCTGGAAGGCAACAGAAATTCCACTCCATGTTAGACAATTCCAGAAACTATTTCATTTTGGCCCTGTGAAGGCTATGTTTTGTTCAATAGTTGTTCCGAGGCTAACATAGTAGTGATCTTGCACTAAATAGATTTCTATGTTAACCGTAAGCTTCCGAAGTTGTGAGACAATGATCCGATATCTCTTACGTGCCCACCGTCATTGTAGTGCGGCTAGAAAACCAAATTCGGCTGAACTTATTTGCACCTTCTTGGGGGAGAGGACCAATGTTGAGACTGCGTTCAACACCCTTGCGCTGCTCTGCTACATGACATGCGGGCTATTTCTAGAGTGCGCAGCATCGCATTGGTGGGTACACATTTTTCTCCTTTCTTTTTGAAATATCGGCTGTCCTGTTTCCTGTCATTCCCCTTATACCCATTCCCCAGCACAACGTTGTTAGGTTGTATTTATGCTGGCTAAACTGCCTATCTTCCTTTCTTCCTCCTTCCTCCAAGAGCGTGTGTCAGCATTATAAAGCTGATCTGATGCGAAAGGCGCAAAGACGACGATGGACAATCCTGTCAAGCCGATCTAGTCAATTTAGTCAAGTTCGTTAAACGCAACATGGCTAGAACTTGACGTAGTTGTTCTGCGGAAACCCGCAAGGTGGAGAGAAGTAAGCAACTACGTCAAACTCTTGCCTTTGCTTCGTGTTGTCGACAAATTCGACTTCGCCCTGCCCTCTGCTAGCCGCCTGCTTAGCTCAGATGGTAGAGTGGCGGTCCCGGAAAGGCGGTAATCCCGGGTTTGATTCCCGGACCAGGACGAATTTTTCTTCCACTATGATGCTTTTCTTTCGAGGAACCCGTATGGGTTTCCTTTGTAGCAATTGCTACGAACGGGTGGATGTCTGATTTTCTCTTTATTCATTACTTCTCTCCACCTTGCAGGTTTCCGCAGAACAACTACGTCAAACTCTTGCCTTTGCTTCGTGTTGTCGACAAATTCAACTTCGCCCTGCCATCTGCTAGCCGCCTGGTTAGCTCAGATGGTAGAGTGGCGGCCCCGGAAAGGCGGTGGTCCCGGGTTCGAGTCCCGGACCAGGATGAATTTTTCTTCAACTATGAGGCTTTTCTTTCGAGGAACCCGTAAAGGTTTCCTTTGTAGCAATTGCTACGAACGGGTGGATGTCTCATTTTCTCTTTATTCATGGCTAGAATGTGCCTGCTGAACGTTTTCTATTCCTGCCCGCATCAAGCTGCCAATAGTTTTCTTAAGCGGACTGAACGACTAATAGAGGCTGGCTGCCCACAACTTGCACCAATTTCTGTAGCAGAAAAGATCCTGAAGTTGTGAACTCGTCAAATGGCCCAGGAGCAACCCCCAGAAAAGAAAAGGTAACTTACATACACCGCATATCGAATAACTTGAAGGATTTTGCCAAGCTAGGTGGTGTTTTCTGCCCCGTGCAAGCTTCCAATGCTCTGCAGAATGGCCAACCTTTTTTTCGCAAGGAACTGGCCTATGTCATAAATAACAAAAGTAAATAGAATAAAATTTAATTGTAGGGTTTTACGTGCCAAAACCACGTTCTGATTATGAGGCATGTCGTAGTGGAGGACTCCGGAAATTTCAACCACCTAGGGATCTTTAACGTGCACCTAAATATAAGTACACCAGTGTTTTCGCATTTCGCCCCCATCGAAAATGCGGCCGCTGTGGCCAAGATTCGATCCCGCGACCTCGTGCTAAGCAGCCCAACACCACAGCCACGAAGCAACCACGGAGGGTGGTGAATAGATCGCTGTCATGCATGAGTCGTTTATGTATTTCATTTGTCGTGTGGTAGAAAGTACGTGGAACAAACCGATAAATGGCGTGAATGATAGGTAAAGGCAACCTCAAAATAATGTTGGAAATGGGAGAGGGCCACCTAGCAATTCACTGTAGAGCATATTGGAGGTTGGAATGCGCAACAGTTTGACGATACACACAGAAGAGACACACACCACAGAGCGCTTCTGTGGTGTGTGTCTCTTCTGTGTGTATCGTCAAACTGTTGCGCATTCCAACCTCTAATATGCTATACCAACACGCCCAGTCATCAACCTTGGCAAGTTTCACTGTAGAGATTACAAATGCAAGCTCAATTTTCACTCCTGCCAGGAGCCGTGACAAATGGGTTAGATTAGTAATTGAGGCCGACAGTATCATTGAGGCCGGGGATAGTGCATGAGTATTGTATTAATCTCATTATCGCAAAAAGAAGTAATTTACCTGAATGCAAATGTGAACAGATAAACTGTGATACTGCTCCTTGTACAAAACAGTGGCGTTTTTTTTTCCTTATTGAACATTGTTGAAAGTAAATAAGGCGCCCGGTGCGTGTGTTTTTCACTGGGTTTGTCATCTTTGCTCCTTTCTCATCAGATCATGCCAAACCAATACGCCGAGTTTTCCATCTTAACACTATAAAACTAGGTGTCGATGATTTACTACAGAAAGCAGAACATTTTACATCCCACACTTCACATGTTCTTAACTCATAATAGAATGTGAATGACATACGAATGTATCCAACACTTCAACAGCATTGCCAGGCAGACAGAGAAGGAAGTTGATTGAAGGTCATGAAAGGTTCCGATACCCCCTTTTCAGGGAGTAAGGAAGGCGCGGGCCGCTTCCAGGTTGGGATGATAAGGCCAAGCCTCACTGCTGCATCGTGGGCTCTCTGGCCAGCCCATACATGACGTGCAAGCTCGGACCTTCTTAGCGCAGAATTCCACTCTATGCTGGCCTCTCTATAAGGACGGGCAATCCCAGAGCATGTGTTCAAAATTACTTCTCTGTCGACAGCTCGGACAGTCCGGGCTAAAGATGTCTGGATTGATGCAGTGAAAAATGTCAAGTTTGGATACAATCTGTCTGGTAGCTTGGTTAGTTTAGCGTGGGGGGAGGGGGGCGTGTAGACTCTCCTGCCAAGACAGTAGTGCTTGGTTACTTCGTTATAGGTGGAAAGAATGCCTCG